>NC_142476.1:47961803-48264833 GCF_049115385.1 Moschus berezovskii | reverse complement strand
TGTAATAAAAATGCAAAAAATGTAAAACTTGATTTCCATTCCCCAAGTTAGAGCCAATCTCTCCAACCCCTCTTTACATCAATACATTACACGAGTCATCTTTCCATCCTGCCTGGGCTCCAGTCACAGTGTACTGCAGCCAAGTGTCAAGTATCAAGTGTCTTGGTCAAGATGGTCAAGCATCTGCAAATCAAGAACAGAGTGACCCTGTAACAGGGATGAGAAGCCCGGAGAAGGACTCCTCTGGGAATGCAGGTGGCATTCGGGAGGTCTGTCAGTGGATAGCAGGTCCTCAGCCAATGGGAATTCCAAATGAGAAAGGCATCAGTTGGTGAAAGCACAGCGCCTTTGAGGGGGTTGGGTACTGTGTTCAACTCCTTTCTCGAGACACACTCCCTCCAGTGCATGCCTGTGGCTACACTGTCATCTCGGTCAGATGTGCTTGTCTTTGAGCTGCCTGAGTTGATGGGGCCAAGAGTGGTCACCTGGTGCCACGTTTGCCAAGCAGTGATCTTGATGGGAATATGTATTAGAACCAGGGGAAAAATGTTTCTTCAGGTCCCTGGAGCTTGGGTGCTGTGACATGTAAGCTGGGGAGCTGTAGAACCTCTTCTGGCCATCAAAAGGACTAAAGAAGGGACTTCCCTGGAGGTCCAGTGGTCAGGACTCCACCTTCCAATGCAGGGTACCTGGGTTCGATTCCTGTTCGGGTAACTAAGATTCCACATGCTGCAGGGTAACTAAGCCTGAGCACTGCTCAACTACTGAGCCCACATGCCACAACTAGAGAGAAGCCCTGATGGCACAATCTGACACAGCCAAAATAAAATAAATATATTTTAAAAAGACTCCACACTTCCAATGCAGCAGACTCAAGTTCAATTCCTGGTTGGGGAACTAAGATCCCATGTGCTAGGCAGCATGGTCAGAAAAAAAGTGCAAAAAAAAAAAAAGACTAAAGAAATCAGAGAGCCTGCTGAGCAAGAGGGATTGAGAGACGAGACGACCCCTAAAGCAGGTGCATGGAGAGGAAGTGAGGATCACAAACGAGAGTGAAGATTTGGGCAACTTTTCAGCTCTCATCTTTTTGAGGTCCCGATGCGTCCTTGCCCTTGGGTTCTTCTGAAAACCCCCTACACCCTTAAGCCTGCCTTTCACACACTGCTTAAAATCTGGACCCACTTCCTAGAGTTAATGTGACAAATCACAGCAATCTGGATGGTTCAAAACAACAGAAATTTATTCGTTCACAGTTCTGGAGGTTAGAACTTTGAAACAGAGGTGTTGGCAGGGTGGGTTCCCTCCAGAGGTTCTGAGGGGGAATCTCCTCCATGCCTCTCTCTAATGTTTATCAACCGAATCTCTGCCCGTTTCCAAAGGGCATTCTCCCCACGCCTCTGTGTCTTTGTCTGAATTTCCCTCTTCTTATAAAGACACCCTCATCCAGCACAACCTCATCTTGACTCATTAGATCTGCAAAAACCTATTTCCAGTTAAGGTCATATTTCAAGGTTGCAGTGGGCATGGATTTTGGAAGGACAATCGTTCATCTGGTACAAACTCTCTTGAGTTGGGTTCTGTTATTTGAAACAATCAAACAATAAATCCCAGTTAAAACAGACTTTGGTATCAGAAGGAGGGTGTTGAAAGAAACAGCTTTTCAAAGAAACTAGGTATCTCTTTCAAAAATGTTACAGAAAGATAGCTGATTTACATTGTGGTGTTAATTTCTTCTGCACAGCAAGGTAACTCAGTTGTATATATACATTCTTTTTCATATTCTTTTCCATTATGGTCTGTCACAGGATGTTGAATATTGAAACTATATGACTTGAAGCACAATGAAGGACAGTGAGGAATCCCTGTCCTGGGAGAGGACACCAGCAGGTCTTGCTATGTGGTAACAGATCAGTTCAATTATTTTCAATGGTCTCATGAGGCCCAGAACTTGTGTTCATCAAGGTTGAAACTTTAGGAAACTTGGTAGCGGAATGTCCGGGCTATCAGTCTGCCTGTTACTTCTAGCTGTCTTTAGAAGGTGGTACAAGGTGAGTTCAGTTCTGTTCCATTCTGCTAAAGATCAGCAAAAATGTGGGGCAAATATGGAGCTCTGTTGAGGGAGATTCTTTTTTCCCTATAGCAGGTGACTATCCAGGGTCTGCTAATCATGCCCATGCTATGAACTGCAGCCTCGATGTCTGCCTCACCTGTTTCTAACACGCATGTTGGCACACACGCGTGTTAACAGAAGAAGAACAGAAAGCCTGCAAGCTCAGCAGTTGGAATGGAGATAACTGGGAAAGGCCTAGGAGTGAACAGCCCTCAATGGCTGGTGCCTCTGAAGCCTCCCATTGCTAAGTGACCTGAGGGCAGGCAGGGGTAACATTCCAAGAATATTTTTTTTTTTTTAATTTTATTTACTTATTTTTGGCTGTGCTGGGTCTTCATTGCTGCTCAGGCTTTTCTCTAGTTGCAGCGAGTGGGAGCTGCTCTCCAGCTGCGGCGCGAGGGCGTTTCATTACGGGGGCTTCTCTTGTCATGGAGCACAGGCTCTAGGTGCTCGGGCTTCAGTAGTTGTGGTGCAGAGCTTAGCTGCTCTGCATGTGGGATCTTCCGGTATCAGGGCTTGAAACTGTGTCTTCTGCATTGGCAGGTGGATTCTTTACCACTGAGCCCCCAGGGAAGCCGGCAAGAATATTTAGAGAAAAAAGTCTTCCTTCCATCCTAAGTCAGATGATGATTCACCTTCTCATCTTTAGGTTGAAAGAAGAAACTGGCCACCGTGCTTGCTGCTGAGAAACCCCAGCCCTGGGGCACAGTCTAGCCTAAGGCTGAGTATTGAACTGGACTGGATTTCATGGAATTGGATGTTGGCAGATGACATGACCCAAAATAAAATTGACAAGCTACCAACTCAGGTCTCATGAGGGTTCAAACTCCAATAAACCCTGAAGCCTGAAAGCTGGGACTTGTGATAGCTTAAACTCTAGGCCGGAGAAGGCAGTGGCAAGCCACTCCAGTACTCTTGCCTAGAAAATCCCATGGACGGAGGAGCCTGGTTGGCTGCAGTCCGTGGGGTCGCTAAGGGTCGGACACGACTGAGCGACTTCACTTTCACTTTTCACTTTCACACATTGGAGAAGGAAATGGCAACCCACTCCAGTGTTCTTGCCTGGAGAATCCCAGGGACGGGGGAACCTGGTGGGCTTCCGTCTATGGGGTCTCACAGAGTTGGACACGACTGAAGTGACTTAGCAGTAGCAGCAGCAGCAAACTCTAGGCAATTTCTAGGTTCATGTACTGGTAACAACAAGAAGCTGCCTGATGGGGCAGCTGCATCCTTTTCTAATTTTCTTAGTTCCCCAACCAGGGATTGAACCCACGCCCCCTGCAGTGGAAGCACAGAATCTTAACCACTGAACCACTGGGATGTCCATGCATCCCTTCCTAGAAAAAGCCTTCCCTGGTGGTCCAGTGGTTAAGACTCTGCGTTTCCAATGCCAGAGTTGAGGGTTCAATCCCTGGTCAGGGAACTAAGATTCCACGTGATGCATTGTGTGGCAAAAATTTAAAAAAGAAAGAAAGAAAAGAAAAAGTCTTCCCAAGAACCTCACAAGGTCAGGCCTGAAAAACTCTGGACAAGGGACCTCCTCCCAGTGGACAGAACCTGGGCAGTCACCTTTGCCAACAAGGAGGCCAAGGAAGGTAACTGGCTGAGCAAACCCCACATGATAGCTTGTTCCTAAAGTTTCATTCACTCTGCCCATCTGGAAGGCTGTTTTGTGTGCTCTGTAAGGTGATGCCTTTTTTTGATCTGTAGATCAAGTACAGTTGTTGTTCAGTAACCAAGTCATGTCCAACTCTTTGCGACCCCATGGACTGCAGTAGTCCAGGCCTCTCTGAGCCTCACCATCTCCCGGAGTTTGCCCAAGTTCGTGTCCACTGAATCAGTGATGCTGGCCAACCATCTCGTCCTCTGTTGGCCCCTTCTCCTTCTGCCTTCAGTCTTTCCCAGCCTCAGGATCTTTTCCAATGAGTCAGCTGTTTACATCAGGTGGCCAAAGTGTTGGAGCTTCAGCTTCAGCATCAGTCCTTCCCATGAATATTCAGGGTTAATTTCCTTTAGAATGGACTGACTTGATCTTCTTGCTATCCAAGGGACTTTCAAGAGTCTTCTCCAGCACCTCGGTTTGAAAACATCAGTTCTTCGGCGATCAGCCTTCTTTAGATCAAGTATGGTAGGGTAGGTTAAGTTGATCATTTAGTCTATCAATTGAAGGGGATCCTGAGGAGCCACCATAGAGGAGATTCAACAGAAATAGAGGGGGTTGAGGACTTCCCTGGTGGTCCAGGGGTTAAGACTCTGTGCTTCCAGTGCATGGGACAAGGGTTTGATCCCTGGTGGGGAGACTAGGAGTCCACATGTTGTGTGGCTCAGCCAAAAGATTAAAGAGAAAGTAAGAAGAAAACAGAGAGGGTGGGGATCAGCTGGGGATGAAGCCCAGGGCACAGTGGTTTGAAAGATTTGGGTTGCTTCACCATGGGTGAGGCATCCGTGGTCAAGTTTGTGGTGTCAGGTTAAGCAAGTGCAACTGGAATGGAGATGCCTTGGGAAAGCCACCAGAGAACAGCAAAGGGTGTAGGGGCAGCTCAGGACAGACAGTCCATCTGTTCACCTTTTCTGGTCACCCTCTCCCATGTGGTCATGGGAACAGGCAACTCGGTGTAGGAGCCTGACCACTAGCCATAGTCCTCTGGGCCAGAAGGGAAGCCCTAATTCAAAAGTGAACAGTCAACTCCTTCCTGGAAAAATGGGCTTGGGACCTGGAAACAGTTCTATCTGGGGCAAGGGATCCAGGATCCCACACTGGGGGGAAGCAGCAGGACCTCTGTCCTTTCTCTCTCTTGCCCGCAGGCCCCGACCATTCTCCTGGACAAAGCCTGACTTGTCCAGACGTGACCGTGTCGTTCACTCATCTGATTCATTCAGCACTGCAGGTGGGTCAGTGGGGACTGGCCAACAGTGCCGAGAGAGTGTCTAGGGGTGTCTGGTTCTGGGACCCCAAAGCTGGGCTGTGTCTCTGGGTTCCATGTGTACACTATACCCTTGCCTCGTTCTTCCTTCAGCTAACATGGCAGATTTCTGATTCTCGGAAAAATTCGTATGGTGGGAGAGTGACCTATACTAGGTATCAGGTGAAGCTGAGGTTCCAGAACAAGATTGTTGTTCAGTTGCTAAGTCATGTCCAACTCTTTGTGACCCCATGGACTGCAGCACACCAGGCATCCCTGTCTTTCACTATCTCCCGGGGTTTACTCAGATTCATGTTCATTGAGTCGGTGATGCTATCTAACCATCACATCCTCTGCTGCCCTCTTCTCCTTTTGCCTTCAATCAAGAGCAAGGAAATCATCAGATAATCAAAGGAGTCAACCCAGCTGACACACCAGGGTTGTGGGTCATCCTCCACACAGCACCCTGAACTGTGACTTGAAGCTCCAGGATACCCCGGGCTTGCTCTCTGCCTCTGGGCCTTTGCTCATGCTTTTCCTTCTGCCTGGAGTGCCCTTCCCCACTCCTCTTTCTTTCCCTCCCCACCACTTTTTTTTTTTTATAGCTTTGGTTGACAGTTTATTAAATACACTACATTTGCACCTTATTCTGTAGTTTTAAATCATTCACACACGGACTTAGTAAAAATGTACTTTATAGAAAACCATCTGCAAAATAAAAATGCACATTTTTACCCACATTGTAGATAAACCACTGAAAATGTTAGGAATTATTTTATTGGAGGTGATCATGAAACATGGGGTGGCTTGATTTTATTAAATCTGATACCAGACCAGGTCTTCAGTAGTGTTAATGTTGAAATGTGGATGCAAAAATGTCTATTAGCTAAATTGTTTAATCTAACAGGGTTTGAGAAATCACTACAAATAGGACAAAATGAAGTACTATTTTTCCTTTACAGACATTTCACTAAACCCATTTTCTATATACTTTCTCACACTCATAGAATTAGTGGTGCAGACTGAAGAGGCAAAAAAAAAAAAATTCCTTAAAAAAAAAAAACTAGATCTTCTTTACAAAACATGTGAAGTGTGAATTTTAAGTAGGTGTTATGGCAGAACTTTCTTCACAGTCCAACTCTCACATCCATACATGACCACGGGAAAAACCATTGCCTTGACTAGACGGACCTTGGTTGGCAAAGTAATGTCTCTGCTTTTTAATATACTATCAAGGTTGGTCATAACTTTCCTTCCAAGGAGCAAGCGTCTTTTAATTTCATGGCTGCAATCAGCATCTGCAGTGATTTTGGAGCCCAAAAAAATGAAGTCTGACACTGTTTCCACTGTTTTTCCATCTATTTCCCATGAAGTGATGGGACCAGATGCCATGATCTTTGTTTTCTGAATGTTGAGCTTCAAGCCAACCTTTTCACTCTCCTCTTTCACTTTCATCAAGAGGCTTTTGAGTTCCTCTTCACTTTCTGCCATAAGGGTAGTGTCATCTGCATATCTGAGGTTATTGATATTTCTCCCAGCAATCTTGATTCCAGCTTGTGCTTCTTCCAGCCCAGCGTTCCTCATGATGTACTCTGCATATAAGTTAAATAAGCAAGGTGACAATATACAACCTTGACGTACACCTTTTCCTACTTGGAACCAGTCTGTTGTTCCATGTTGGACTGTGAAGAAAGCTGATCGCCGAAGAATCGATGCTTTTGAACTGTGGTGTTGGAGAAGACTCTTGAGAGTCCCTTATACTGCAAGGAGATCCAACCAGTCCATTCTAAAGGAGATCAATCCTGGGTGTTCATTGGAGGGACTGATGCTAAAGCTGAAACTGCAATACTTTGGCCACCTCATGCGACGAGTTGACTCACTGGAAAAGACTCTGATGCTGGGAAAGGTTGGGGGCGGGAGGAGAAGGGGACGACGGAGAATGAGATGGCTGGATGCCATCACCGACTCTGTGGACATGAGTTTGAGTGTACTCCGGGAGTTGGTGATGGACAGGGAGGCCTGGCGTGCTGTGATTCGTGGGGTCGCGGAGAGTCGGACACGACTGAGCGACTGAACTGAACTGAACTGAATGGCAGAACTGGTTAAAAGTAAATACAGTCAAGTGACAGAATATACCTTTACTTCTGCAAATGTAAGTCCTTCCCCTCCTTTCTGGGAGAAATACATTTTCAGAGTGTGGACTGTGAAACGGCATACGATGCAAAGACAGAAAACAAAGAAGTTTGCAAATTCTTTATATTTCCAGCTGTTGAGACAATATTTCTGAGAGCTGAGGTTACCTCTAGCGGCGAAACCAGAGCCAGCTATTAAGCAGCCAGAATGCTACAGTAATTGAATACATGACCATTTCTCTTTTAGCCCGTTCTTTGTTCTCCTCTTCCAGAAGTTGTAGAAGTCTATTTAGTTTGATTATCTGTCATCTTAATGAAGCTGTATCTACAACTGTCATGTCTTCTGAAGTTCCTTCAATCATTGCATCTATATTTGAAATGCCATACCTGACACTGTCATGATGAGGATTAGAAGTGGCAGCAGCAGACCCCCACCCAACACAGGTATGGAGTCAGTTTTGACCAGCTGTCCATTTTGGCGAACAGCGTTTTCACTCATAGAGCGTTCTCTTTTTAGCCTGCCAACTGCACGGATTTCTTCATTTTGAGGGGTTGGAGCAGGTCTTTCTAAATCTAGAAAATCTAGCGGTCTTTCACTCAGTGTAAGCACACCAGGTGGTGTTTTTAGAGCCAGAGGCTTAAAGGGAGTTGACTGTATAAGGTCAAGGTCTTCTGGTCTTGAAAATGGAATGTCTTCATTATTTCCTGCTACCACACCCTTCTCTCTGGAACTTGCATAATCACACTAGCGTTTGAAACTCCTTCCTGAAATCCTTGTTCCAGGTCAGCATTTGATGGTGCTACCTTTAATTTTTCTGGGACCCTCATTCGCTGACTAATACCTTCGGTATATTCCATTTCATACTGAATTCGACTAATTTTCTCCATCTCAGCAGCAGTGGAGAAGGAAAGGCCGCCCCACTCACTAAATGTGTACCAATTACTGCTTGCTCTTTGGCATTATCTGCTTCTGTGCTTCATATTAAATCCATTAACTTGCCTCAGTATGCACGTGCTGGATTTAGAACCACTTTTGTCCCCCTGGGCCCGCTGCAGGGTCCCCGGCGAGGGCTGCCGCCCACCGGCTCCCGGGGTGCTCCCTCCCCACCACTTTATTTGCTTGACTACTCAGCACGGGTGTTACCTGCCTGGCTCCCTCACCCAGAGGGAACCCCCAGTCTATTCCAAGCTATGCCATTCCCACTCCAGACTTGGGTGACCGCCTGCATGCTCGGCTGCTCCCTGCGAGCAGGGACTTTGCATGGATGTGGCCTGACTCCCTGGCTGCGAACTCCGTGTCAAGCACCCAGAGTGTAACAAGTGAGTCTGTAGAAATGCCGAATGAACGAATGACACAGCACGGCTGGACAAGTCAGGCTTTGCCCAGGAGAATGGAGGGGACTGTGGGCAAGGGAGAGCAAGGACAGAGGTCCTCTTGGTCTCCGCCAATGTGGGAAGAGCCCTTTCACTTCCTTCCAGCAGGGTCGTCAAACTCAGTGACACTGAAACCGATGCTCGGAGAGCATCAGGGAGGCAGGGAGCCTGGGCCACCTTTCAGAGCGGCCCCTCCGCCCCTCATATCAGCAGAGGTGTGGCTGCGGCCTGGATCAGTCCAAACCTCAGTCCTGCCTCAAGCATAGGAATGAACGATGCTTCCCGATTGAGAGTGAGAACCCACTCCACCTTTTATCAGACAGCCTCCTAGCCTCCCCGCCAACCAGCCTCCCAGCCCCTAGCATCCTAGTTTACTCTTGAGTGGGAGCCCATAGGGTCCAGAGCTTGCAGCTGGAGGCAGGGCACATGGCACACTCCTCTTTCCGGCTTCCCCCGTTTGCCTTCCCAGCAGGCCACCGCCTTCACCGCCCCCCCCCACCCCAGCACAGCCTGATGAAAGAGCAATGGTGCAAAATTCGTTGGGGAGAAAAACAGGAAGTGGAGCCAGAGAGCTCGGCTGCAGAAGCTCTACCCCAGCGGAGACTGTGGCAGCCCCCTGCCACCCGCGGCCTTACAGGAAAATGGTGAGGGGGCAGCCCCAGCCCGAGCATCGCGGAGGTGGGGGTGAGGGGAGAATCCGGTAAGAACCCTTTGTCCGTGAAGGGCTTCATCCCTAGATCAAACATCACACCTGCATCCTACATTTCACATCTTTTCTCACCTACTCAGGGCAACTCCTCAATGTTGGTACCTTTACCCCATCTTACAGATGAGGAAATAAACCCAGAGAGGTTAAGTGACTTGGCCGAGGCCACACAGCCTTTCCCACGGCTGGGTCACGGCTCCTCGAGTCTTTCTCAGGCTTTGATTTCTATTTGTGGTGTGTTTTTGTTCTGGGCCTGTGAGCGCTCAGTGGGTGAGGGGAGGGTGTGTGTGTGGTGCGGGAGGGCTGTTTCTGGCTCCTACGTCTGAGCACATCTGAGCTGGTGGGAAGACAGGGAGCAGGAGAAGAGGAGAGGAGAGCCTGGGACGGGGTGTGTGTAGGGGGGAAGGAACTGGAATGACGACCTCGGAGTGAGGCTCCCCAAATACTAAATCAGGCGTTTACAACCTCAGCTGGCCGACTGTCCAAAGGGCTTAGAACTCCAGTTGAGTTCAGAAGCTACTTTCCCTCCCAGGCCTGGAACTCGGGGAGCCCCAATTCTCTCTATATGTATACATGTCTGAGAAGCAACATCTGAATGGGGCCCCAGGGAAAAGAAGCAGGACTTGAGGTGGCCTGAGTGCAGCGAGGTAATGGGGTGGGGAGGTTTACCCCTCAAAGGCCGCTCCCCATCCAAGCCCAAGCTCTCACTTGGACCCCAGCTCTTCCCCACCCGGGGATCACGAAGCCTGCCTTACTCTGTCTGCCTCATCCCGGGACAGACCCTGGACCCCAACCTGGGGCTTCTGGGGACCTCCCCAAGGAGTTCCCACCCCAAGCCTCTCCCTGCCCAGGTCCGCCCCCAGATCTTGACCCATGGGCTTCAGCCCCACTTGCTACATGCACCTGTTTTCTGGTCACCCCCTCTACCTCCAGCCGTCGGTGGGCACCCCCTCTCCCTCACATTCCACAGAGCTGTCTCGCCCCTGCGCAAGCTGCTTCTGGCCCGCGGGCCTCTGAAGTGGAAACTGTGATGTCGTGCTGTGGCTTTCTGCACCGCCGCTGCCACCAGGCAACCTCCCTGAGATAGGGCGCCCTTCCCAGAAACGTCTGGGCTGTGAGACCACAGGGCCCAGTGCTCTCCCCGTGGGCTGCAGGCGAGAGGGGCCCCTGAATCAGCATCAACGCGTCCCTCCTCCCTCTGACCCCTGCGGGTAGCAGCATCCCCCAGCCTTTCCTCTGTGCAGGAGTCCGGGCCTCTGGTCCCCAGCCCCTCCCGTCTAAGAGGGCGCTGTGATGACCTGCTGGTACAGGAAAATGCTTAGAACAACGTTGGCCCTTAGGGAGAGCTCAAAAGACGTGTATTACCATCATCTCCTTTAATCCTCACAGCAATCCCCTAAGTGAGCATTATGCTCCTATTTAACAAGTGAGAAAACAGAGGCAGAGAGAGAGGCAGCTGCGGGCAGCACGAAGGGGCTGATGAGGGATTTGAACCTAGGTCTCTTGGAAGCTGTGCTATCAGGCCATGCAGAGGGCTTGCCCACCTCCCCTGGTTTAGGCCAGATTTGCATGTACACACAGGCATGCACACACACACACCAGCACATATACACACATACACACACCCCAGCTTTGGATGTACATACACTGCACACACATACATACACAGCAGCACACACTGCACGCACACACGCAAGCTTTGGATGTACATACATTGCACACGCACGCACGTACACACCTAGTGCCTCTCCCACCCCTGTAGAAGGGCTCGATGGGATGCGAGGCTGTACCTCTACAAAGAAGTTTGAGTGGAGCCCGGGGCGGAGCCTTCCGGCCGCGGGGCCACCTTCTCCCACGCAGCCTCTCCTTTGAACGCCAAGAGATCACGGGCGCCACCTGGTGGTAACTCGAGGTAACGGCACCGCTGTCCCAGCCGTGCTCCACTGCGCTCACCGCGCTCCCTGCGGTCCCATGGAAGTCGGCCAAGCTAGTGGATTCCAGGACTTGGCATTCACTCTCCTTTCTGCCTAGCTCCCTTCAGGGATGGGGAAATGAGCAACCCTTGTGTTGCTGTGTTTGGGCTGCTGGTGGTTTGGGGTGGATATTGTGTGGAGAAGCTTATTTTGCTGAAAATACTTTGTATATTGCAACAAACTTCCTGTTCTTTTCTTAATTCCTGTATGCAGTTCAGTTCAGTTGCTCAGTCGTGTCCGACTCTCTGCAACCCCATGAATCACAGCACGCCAGGCCTCCCTGTTCATCACCAACTCCTGGAGTTCACTCAAACTCATGTCCATAGAGTCGGTGATGCCATCCAGCCATCTCATTCTCTGTCGTCCCCTTCTCCTCCCGCCCTCAATCCTTCCCACCATCAGAGACTTTTCCAGTGAGTCAACTCTTCACATGAGGTGGCCAAAGTATTGGAGTTTCAGCTTTAGTATCAGTCCTTCCAATGAACACCCAGGATTCATCTCCTTTAGAATGGACTGGTTGTATCTCCTTGCAGTCCAAGGGACTCTCAAGAGCCTTCTCCAGCACTACGGTTCAAAAGCATCATTCGGCGATCAGCTTTCTTCACAGTCCAACTCTCACATCCATACATGACCACTGGAAAAACCATAGCCTTGACTAGACGGACCTTGGTTGGCAAAGTAATGTCTCTGCTTTTTAATATGCTATCTAGGTTGGTCATAACATTCCTTCCAAGAAGTAAGCGTCTTTTAATTTCATGGCTGTAGTCAGCATCTGCAGTGACTTTGGAGCCCAAAAAAATAAAGTCTGACACTGTTTTCACTGTTTCCTCATCTATTTCCCATGGAGTGATGGGACCAGATGCCATTATCTTTGTTTTCTGAATGTTGAGCTTCCTGTATGCAGGTGGCAGGTTATTCCAGAGGTGCTTTTCCTGTTTAGCTTGGCACTGGCAGCTCAGCTCTTCCCTTCTCCCACCCCCTTCTCCCAGAAGCTCAGTTCCTGGGTCTGGGGGTGCCGGCTGCACCTTGTTCCTGGACTTTGCTCCCAGGATCCTGGTTGGGTGGCCAGCAGCCTGGTGGCCTCTGCACTTGGGCCTGTGGCTGTCCCCTCCAAGGAAGCTTCCTGCAGCCTGACTTCCCAGCGGCCTGCCCTCATCCCGCACCCTCCCTGCCCCGGGGGCCGAGGCGCCTCGCTGTCTACTTCTCTTCTTTTGTGTGCCATTCAGGTGTCAGCAGACCTCACCATCCATGTGACCGTCAAGGGGTGGGCGCTGCAGGTGCCACTCATCCATTAACACACGTTGTCAAATGCTGCCAAACGTGGCCCGGAGAGCGCAGGGTGGCCTATGTCCCTGACCTTGAGGACACTCTAAAGTGTGTGTGGGGGTGGTTTGGAGTGGATGGGAGGCAGATGATACAGGAATAAGCAAGAAGCAAACAGACACATTCATAATACGTCACAGGCAGTGTGCGCTGTGCAGAAGAAAGCAGGCAGGGGGCCACCATCGCCAGACCCCCCAGGGGCCCTCCTCACCCTGCTTAGTCTCCACACCCCACATCAGGGGGCTGCTGCCCTCTCCCCATAAGCTGCCTTCCTCAGCGTCTGGGCTACTGGCCCCCCGCAAGGACCCGCCCCCTCCCCCCTTCCCCTGCCTCACCCTCAGGCTCTGATGCCTCCCACCAGGCCACCCTCCTGTGCGGGTCCCTGCTCACCTGGCTGGGACTCCAACATCCACACCTGGCCACCCAGGGCAGCCGCTGTGTGGCCTGTCTGCCCCCTCCCGGTGCCTTTTGGACAGAATTCATAATGAAGGAAAGGAAGGAAAGGAAGGGGAGGAGGGGGAGAAAGCCGCCTCTCCACCTGATATTTTGAAAAATTTCAAACTTTCCAAAAACCTGAAAGAGTAGTACAGTGAGTGCCGTACACCCTAAAGATACCTAAGATGGGAAGCAACACAGCCTGGAGGGAAGCAGGTGGAGGGAATGGTCCAGAAGGAAGGAAGACAGTAACAAAGCAGAAGTGGGAGGGGCTGGGCTGCTTGGGAGCACGGACGGTCCCTGGTGACAGGCAGGCGGGAATGGGAGCACCGACAGTCCCTGGTGACAGGCAGGCGGGAATGGGAGCATGGACGGTCCCTGGTGACAGGCAGGCGGGAATGGGAACACGGACGGTCCCTGGTGACAGGCAGGTGGGAATGGGAGCATGGACGGTCCCTGGTGACAGGCAGGCGGGAAGAAGACAGAAGACCGCTGTCCATAGACTGGTGGCTAGGTTGTGGGAATACAGGGACTTCTGGGTTTTTTTTTTTCCTGTTAATTAGGAAGCAAGCTCATCAGCTGAGAGAGACGAGAGGGGAAGAGGTGCTGAGAATGGAGGCGAGAAGCGGGGGCGTCAAAGTCCGTCTGGGATCCTGTGCAGAGGAGCTCTGGGAGAGGTGTGGCTGTGCGTTCTCCAGATGCTTTGGGCTTTGGTCCGCGTGAATCTGCACCTCTGTCTTCCCTCCCCAGCCCCTGCCCGGTCTCGCTCCCCGCCTCACCGTGGAGTTCCCCAGCTCTGGGGTTGGGCAGGGGAGGAGAGTGAAGCTCCTGCCTCCCCCTGGCCTGGGTCTCTCTGCTGAAGTTGGTCTGAGCCGGTTTCTCTCACTCTATCTCCTTGAACACTTTACTCGAAACTTCCAACTTCAGTTTCTCTCCTCTTATCCATCTGCCCTCCTGTCCCAGGCAGATCCTATTTCCAGAAGAATTCGTTGCTCTATAGGCATTAGCTAGGTGAAGACAAAGTTCTGGAAAGTTCCAAGGTCCTGAGTGGGTGTGATCACAACCAGTGCTTACCAAGCATCAGGCACTGTTGTAAGCAATCTTCACCCAGTTAACTTACCTGGGTCTCCCAGTCCTCCACTCAGCCTCTGCTATGATTTCCACAGCACCCAGGAAAGGTGGGGGAGCAGTCCAGAAGCTGCCAGGTCCCATGCAGCTGGATGGTACAGGAGGTCCTGGTACAGGGTTCTGGTAGGATTGGTGTGTTGCTGTTGCTGTCGTTCAGTCTCTTAGCCGTGTCTGACTCTGCAGCCCCATGGACTGCAGCACACCGGGCCTCTCTGTCCTTCACCATCTCCCGGAGCCTGCTCAAACACACGTCCATTGAGTCAGTGATGCCATCCAACCATCGCATCCTCTGTTGCCCCCTCCTCCTGTCCTCAGTCTTTCCCAGCATCAGGGTCTTTCCCAGTGAGTTGGCTCTTCACATCAGGTGTGAAAGTATTGGAGAACTGGTATATAAGAAGCAAAGGGGAGTTAAAATTTTCCAGATGAAGATTTCCCTGGTGGTCTTGTGATTAAGAATCTACCTTCCAATTAGGGGGACACGGGTTTGATCCCTGGTGGGGAACTAAGATCCCACAAACTGTGGGGCAAGTAAGCCTGCTTGTGGCAAGGAAGATCCAGCACAGCCAAAAAAAGAAAAAGAATTTCCAGATGGCTTTTCAAGCAGGTTATTAAACCGAGTGACAGGCCTCTTTGATCACATGGCTCTGACAACCAGAAACTGGGCGAGTGGTGGAAAGAGACAGGAGGACCTGCTCAGGGCCTCTTAAGGGAGGTCCAGGGTGAGTTGTCATGTATGAACGTGAGAGCTGGACCATAAAGAAGGCTGAGCGCCAAAGAATTGATGCTTTCGAACTGTGGTGCTTAAGAAGACACTTGAGAGTCCCTCCTAAAGGAAAGTCCATCCTAAAGGGAATCAACCCTGAATACTCATTGGAAAGACCGATGCTGAAGCTGATGCTCCACTACTTTGGCCACTTGATGTGAAGAGCCGACTCATTGGAAAAGACCCTGATGCTGGGAAAGATTAAAGACAGAAGGAGAAGAGGGCGACAGAGGCTGAGATGGTTGGATGGCATCACTGACTCAATGTACATGAACTTGGCAAACTCTGGGAGATGGTGAGGGACAGGGAGGCCTGGCGTGCTGCAGTCCATGGGGTTGCAAAGCGTCTGACACAACTTGGCAACTGAACAGCAACAACAGGGAGGCTTGTGGTAGGTGATGCTGGTGCTGTTTTTGCCTTCCCACAAGGGGCCCCCTTCCCAACCTTCCAGGGACCCCTTGTTAACAGTAAAAAGGTCCCCAGGCCCTGAGAGCCAGGAAGCAAGGGGCAGGGGAACAACCCACATCAGAGGGGGTGATAGGTCTTGCCTGCCAAGTGTGACGTGATCCTTCCTCTGTCCACATTCTCTCCTCTGAACTCAGAATCCCCAGAACCCAAAGGGATTCTGGCCTCAGGACCAGCAGCTGCTTCCCACCCCCTTCTCCTCCCCACCTTCTCCCGAGGTCCACTGGGGCAGGAACATTTTAAAATGTGTGGGAGATATGTTCTGAGCATTGCTCACATAGGACTCATTCTAACTCATCTTCCACCCAGGGAGCCCAGCGCCACTCACTGTAATGAAACCTGATTCTCAAAAGCAGGGGGTTGCTTAGAAAAACTTATGGTACCAAAGATGAAAAAATGTGCCATCATCAGGATCATGTAGAAGAATATTCAATGAAAAGGGAAAATGCTCAAGAGAGGAGATATTTTTTTTAAAAGCTGCCTTAAAGAAACAAAACTAGCATGCCCCAACATCATCCCAATTTAGCTAAACAAATATGCACATTTTAACTCATTTATTCCTTCAACTGACATCTATCAAAAGAGGAGCCTCCTGAGAGTCAAGCCTCACCCTGCAGGCAGCAGGGTAGGAGCGGGTGGGGGATGGCTGTGAGGAAGCCCACCTGCTCCAGCCTCTCAGGTAAGCCACAGGCAGTCTAAGCCACCGGAGGAAAGTGCCAGGGGCTATGGGAAGGCTTGGAGTCTTCCTGGAGGAAGCGGCACTGGAAGGAAAAGCTGCAGGAGTGAGATACTTGGGCAGAGAGAGTGAGGGAGACCCAGAGACTTTGGAGACCTCACCAGTTTGGGTACAGGCCAGATACAGCCCAGGCAATGCTCAGGCTGAACTGGAGGGGAGGTGGGGGGCTCCTGGCCAAGCCAGATGGGGCCCCGTGAGCCACCAGAATGGGAGCCGCCCAAGAGTCTGAGTTCATCCATCTCCCATCCCTCACACATAGTCTTACAAAGGAAATAAAAATGGGTGGGAAAAATGGGGGTGGCCAGGGAAGGGTCTTCTGAGGAGGTGAGATCTAAGCAGAGACCTTTGGGAAGAGTGTGGAGAGGGTCATCCAGGCAGGAAGTGTCACGTGTCTGTGGGTGCCAAGGCTTGGAAGTGGGAGGGGCCTGAGATATTCCAGCAGCTGCAGAAAGATCACTGCTTTGGAGGAGGCTGCTCCGCCATGTGCAGGGATCCTGGAGGGCGTTTGCGGGGCTTATGTGGTGTCTTAGACCATAAAGAATCTGCCAGCAATGCTGGAGACCTGGGTTTGATCCCTGGGTAGGGAAGATCCCCTGGAGAAGGGAATGGCTATCCACTCCTGTATTCTTGCCTGGAGAACGCCATGGACAGAGGAGCCTGGAGGGCTGCAGTCCGTGGAGTCACAAAGAGTCAGACACGACTGAATGGCTAACACTTTCACGTTTGTCTGTATAAACAATCCTGAAGAACGCAGAATCAGTGTGGCATCACTGCCTGTGCAGCCCAGTCTCATGTGATACCCCGAAGTAAGGCCCTGCTGGCCAGTGGGAGGCACCCTTTTTACCAGGCTCCTTCCTGGGCTGGCTGCATAGGTTTGAGGACCTGAACTTCTCAAAACATCTGGGTGGTTAAATGCCCCAGCTAAAAGACAATTCTAGTCTCTGTTGGTCCTAGGCATCGAGGAAGATGCTCTTTGAGGAAGGTGATCCAAAGTGTGGGGGACACTGAGGTGTGGGGCCTGCAGTTCCTGTACTCTCTTGTCTGGGTCCAAGGGTGGTACTGGGTTGGAGGGTGGGTGGTGAGCCAGGGAGCCAGGGATGAGGGAGGGAGGGGAAGGCAGGGTGAAAGGGGTGGGGCCCCCAGGGACTTGGCTGGATGCTAAGAACCCAGGGAAGCCAGCAGTAAGTGTTGGCAGCACTGGTCTCCTTTGGGTCCCAGGCATTGGGAAGCCATGAACAAGCCCCCCGCCTCCCAGAGCCAGAGGCAAGCCCCTAGTTGCACAGGCAGGACCAGTGAAGGCAATGAAGCTCTGCCTCTAGATTGCTGGGATCCCCAGAACAGCTGTGGCCAGCTTGAGGCAAGTGGGGTTTTCTCAGTGCAGGGTGGGAGCGGGGAGCCCCTCCCCACCTGTTCCTCCATGCACTTAGATGAGCTCGTCTCTCCCCAAACCTCTCCCTGGCACGGGTCCTGCGTAAGACAGAGGGCCCAGGTGCCCTCTCTGCAGCCTGGCCTTCCAGTGCGCTCAGCACCCAATTAACAGGTGAGCGAATGTGACCACCATGACTGAGCAACTGCTCGTCCCTCCCGCCCTGGGCTCTCCACCAGCCTGGTAAAATGCCATGATGTGACATCAACGCCCACAGTTTAGGAGAGCCAGAGACCTTGTGCACGCTGCCCAAGCCCACCCTGATGATGAGGGGCAGAAAGGAGATTTGAGCCCAAATTTATCTGGTGACACCAAGTAGCAACATCCTCGTGGGTCAGTCCCATGGACCAAGCACTGACTGGCGTCGTACTGACCGCCAGGCGTCTAAGCCTCACCACAGCTCTGGGAGGATCCAGATCCACCGTATCGCAGCCACAGGGGCATCCAGAGAGCCCCCCCATTATGAAACCCATGAGTCATTCTGCAGCAAAATGTATGGCTTGCATGCAAAGCATGAGGGTGCAGGGAGTGGGTGGATAATTGAGATCGTAGCCTCACCTCAGTGGTCAGAGATTTAGCCAAGGGAGTTTGTGCCAAATTCAAACACATTCTGTTTTCAGAGCTTTGGGGGCTTAGGGATTGACAATAATGGATTGTGAGTCTAGATTAATAGACTTAATTAGATTAATAATGGATTAATAACTAGATTAATAATGGATTGCTCCCACTTTATAGATTACAAAACTGAGGCACAAAAAGGATTTAACTTTATGTGGGAATTGGTTGAGTTTGAGATTTACATACTTTGTTTGTTTTTATTGGCCATGTTGCATGTCCTGCAGGATCTTAATTCCCTGACCAGGGATTGAACCCCGGCCCTGGCAGTGAAAACACCAAGTCCTAACCACTGGACTGCCAGAGAATTCCTTGAGTTGAGATTTAAATCAGGCCATGTTGTCAGCTTCTGTGCTCCCCTGCCTGCTGTATGCCCAGTCCAGTAACTATGTAACAAGCACCTTTATACTACAGACTCAGTCTTACACCAGCCCCAAAAGATAGAAAACAAGCCCCTAGTTTTTTTCCAGGAGGAAATTGAGTCTCAGGAGAGTAACTTACCGAAGATGAGCAAGCCAGTACCTGACTGGTAGAGGCAGTTTCACCCGGTTCTGCCCGCGCCAAGCACACGTTCTCTCCACTGGGCAGCTAGACTGTGTCCTGGGTATACACGTAAAAGTTTCAAAAGAGTAAATGCTCGTAAATACATACAGTGTACAGAAGGATACAAGAAATCCTGGTGTTTTCACGCCCTCCAGTCCTATTCCGCAGGTTATCAGGGCTGACAGTCGGATATGAGTTCCTTCCTGGCAGGAGGGGCTACATAATTGCAGGGCCCAGTGCAAAAGAAAAATATGGGGCCCTTTGTTCAAAAAAGATGAGGAATTTCAAGATAGTAAACCAAGTGGATCACAGAGTCTTTCTGGATGGGGGGGTGGTCTGTGCCACTGTCTGGGTCTCACACCCATGAACCCAGCTCTGCTCCTTGACCAGGGGTCAAACCCAGGCCCCTTGCATTGGGAGGGTGGAGTCTTAGCCACTGGACCACCAGGGAAGTCCTCTCTCTCTCTTCTTAAAAGGACCCCAGTGCTGTTGGGCTCAGGACTCCACTTTTATGACCTCATTTAATCTTTTTTTTTTTTCAGTTTTATTAGTTTTAACTGGAGGCTAATTACTTTACAATATTGTAGTGGATTTAGCCATACATTGACATGAATCAGTCATGGGTGTACATGTGTCCCCCCATCCTGAACCCCCCTCTCACCTCCCTCCCCATCCCATCCCTCAGGGTTGTCCTCGTGCACCAGATTTGAGTGCCCTGCTTCATGCATCGAACCTGGACTGGTGATCTATTTCACATATGGTAATATACATGTTTCAGTGCTATTCTCTTGAATCGTCCCACCCTCGCCTTTTCCCACAGAGTCCAAAAGTCTGTTCTTACATCTGTGTCTCTTTTGCTGTCTTGCATATAGAGTCGTTGTTCAGTTCAGTTCAGTTCAGTCCCTCAGTCGTGTCTGACTCTTTGGACCCCATGAATCACAGCACGCCAGGCCTCCCTGTCCATCACCAGCTCCCAGAGTTCACTCAAACTCACCTCCATCGAGTCGGTTATGCCATCCAACCATCTCATTCTCTGTCGTCCCCTTCTCCTCTTGCCCCCAATCCCTCCCAGCATCAGAGTCTTTTCCAGTGAGTCATACCATCTTTTAAATTCCATATATGTATTCATTTATATACAGTATTGGTGTTTTTCTTTCTGACTTACTTCACTCAGCATAACAGGCTCCAGTTTCATCCACCTCGTTAGAACTGACTCAAATGCATTCTTTTTTATTGCTGAGTAATAATCTATTGTGTACATGTACCACACGTTTCTTATCTATCTGTCTGCCAAAGGACATCTATGTTGCTTCCATGTCCAATCTATTGTAAACAGTGCTGCAGTGAACATTGGAGTACATGTGTCTCTTTCAGTTCTGGTTTCCTAGGTGTGTATGCCCAGCAGTGGGATTGCTGGGTCGTATGGCAGTTCTATTTCCAGTTTTTTAAGGAATCTCCATACTGTTCTCCATAGTGGCTGTACTAGTTTTCATTCCCACCAACAGTGTAAGAGGGTTCCCTTTTCTCCACATCCTCTCCAGCATTTATTGTTTGTAGACTTTTTGATGGCAGCCATTCTGACCTGCGTGAGATGGTACCTCATTGTGGTTTAGATTTGCATTTCTCTGATAATGAGTGATGTTGAGCAACTTTTCATGTGTTTGTTAGCCATCTGTATGTCTTCTTTGGAGAAATGTCTGTTTAGTTCTTTGGCCCATTTTTTGATGGATGACCTCATTTAATCTTAATGATCTTAAAGAGTCTGTTTCCAAATACAGTCACACTGAGGGTTAGAGCTCAACATATGAATTTTAGGGGAGCACAGTTCAGTCTGTAACATCATCCAGACAGGAAGGCACACGCATCCTAAGTGTACAGCTTGATGAGTTTTCACAAGCCATGCCAGCTGCATCCAGCTCAGGAAAAAGGTACCTAGAACACCACCTCTCCAGGTTCCCTTCCAGGCACTTTCCATCCCCTCAAAGACTAACTAATACAAAACAGACTTGGCTGTGCTCACCCGACAATGCATAGGAAGCCCATCTACCTACACTGGGCTGTGGTGAAGGAAAGGACAGTGTTTAGTGCAGGTGCCCAATGTGGGGCCAAGCACAGAGAATGGGCAGCTTGTGCTCAGAAGACCCGAACTTCCCAGTGGCTTTCAGGGAAGGTTTTTTGTTTTTTTTTAATAATTTGGCTGCATCGGGTCTTAGCTGCAGCACACGGGATCTTTGTTTCGGCACATGAACTCCCTGGTTGTGGTTCACGGGCTCCAGAATGCAAGGGCTCAGTAGTTTGTGGCATGTGGGCTTAGTTGCTTTGCAGCGTGTGGGGTCCTCAGTCCCTGACCAGGGATTGAACCTGTGTCCCCCACATTGCTCGGTGGATTCTTAACCACTGGATCACCAGGGAAGCCCCCCGGGGAAGAATTTTTAAAGGCAAGGTAAGGGAGAAGGTGTCAGAGTGCCTGATCAGCTTGTGGTCGGGAGGTGAGGCAACTGGGTGGTATTTCAGGAGTCAGCATCAACCTTCTGGCTCCAACTGGTCTGGGGTCCAGGTACTGGTGGTCAGCAAGCAGTTAACTTCTTCCACCTGGTGGCAGTTTTAGCATCTGCAAAACAGCTCAAAGAGATGGCTCAGTATATTATCTACAGTCCTTGAGGAGGAACTAAGGGTCCTTGACTTTGTTTTATGGCTAAACCATTCGTATTTTGTCTTGCTTGACTATTTTCCTTTGCTTCTGCATTTTCTCACTTCTCTGACTATATTTGCTCTTTGAAACTCAGAGAAGACCTAAGAGGTTAAACTTTGGTACAAATAAGAGGTGGGAGGGGAACACTGGAATCTCTTCCCAGGAAGGCCCCATGGGGTCCTTCTTGATTTTACAACCACTATTGTGATTCTAACCTTATAGATTACTGTCTGATTTTAAACTTTTGTTTTAGCAAATGTATTCATTTTTAATTATTATTTTTAAAAACAATTTTTTTTTGGCTGTGGTGAGTCTTTGTTGTTGCATGTGGGCTTTCTCTAGGTGCGGTGAGCAGGGGTTACCCTCCTGTTGTGGTGTGCGGGCTTCTCCTTGCAGTGGCTTCTCCTGTTGGGGTGGCTTCTCCTGTTGCAGAGCACAGGTTCTAGGCATGAGGGCTTCAATAGTCGTGGCTCCCAGGTTCAAAAGCTTAGGTTCAGTAGTCATGGCGCACAGGCTTGGTTGCTCGGAAGCCCATGGGGTCTTCCTGGATCAGGATCTAACCCGAGTCCCCTGCATTTTAAGGAGGACTCTCAACCACTGGACCGCCAGGGAAACTCTGTTTTAAATTAGTTTTTAATGTATCTTTTTATTTATTCAGTGTTTTGGACATTCCTTCCAGCATGTGGGATCTTGGACTAGTGACTGAACCCAAGCCCCCTGCATTGGCAGGGTGGAGTCTTAACCACGGGACTATCAGGGGAATCCCTGATTTTGAAATTTTTATATATTTATGTATTCAGTTCTGTGTTCAATGCTGTGTTATGGGTTCATCCATTTTTTTAAAAAAAATCATTGCATTTATTGAGTTAGTTTTTGGTTGTGCTGGGTCTTTGTGGCTGTATGGGCTCTTTTCTACTTGCGGTGAGCGGGGGCTTCTCATTGTGGGGGCTTCTCTTGTGGAGCACAAGCTCTAAAGTGCAGGAGCTTCAGTGGTCACAGTTCCCAGGCTCTAGAGCACAGGCTCAATAGTTGTGGCACAGGGGTTTAGTTGCTCTGAGGCTTGTGGGATCTTCCAGGATCAGGGATTGAACCCGTCTTCTGCACGGGCAGGTGGACTCTTTACCACTGAGTCACCAGGGAAGCCCATGAGTTCATGCATTTTGTTGCACATAGAAAAAAATCTGTTCATTTCATAGCTGTGTCAGTGTCTACATGTGGAAAAGTCCACTTTTACTGTAATTTTTTATTCATTCCATTGTGGATGGACATTTAGTTTGTTTCCTGTTTTGGATCTTGCAGCAACTGCAGGAGAGCAAACAGGGATTGTGAAATGAGGGTCAGCCTCTGAGAATCTAACAAGTGAAGGAATCAGATTTTTTTTAAAAAATTATTTATTTAGCTGTATCAGATCTTAGTTACAGCACACAGGATCTTTCATTGGCAGCACACAGACTCTCCAGTTGCAGTGTTCGGGCTTACTTGCTCTGCAGCATGTGGGGTCTTAGTTCCCCGACCAGGGATCGAACCCAAGTTCTCCTTGCACTGCAAGGCAGATTCTCAACCACTGGACCACCAGGGAAGTCACCCCAAAAGTGCTTTGTTTGACCTCTTGTGTTTATCTGCCTCCATATTTTCCCCCTTCCCTAGCTCATTCAACTCATCAGGATCTCTGGGGGTGGGAACCAGCATCAGCACTTAAGTTCCCCAGGCTTCCCAGGTGGCTCAGTGGTAAAGAATCTGCCTGCCAATGCAGAAGATGCGGGTTCGATCCCTGGGTTGGGAGGATCCCCTGGAGGAGGAAATGGCAACCGACTCTACTATTCTTGTCTGGGAAATCCCATGGACAGAGGAGCCTGGTAGGCTATAGTCCATGGGGTCTCAAAAGAGTTGGACATGACTTAGTGCCTAAACAATAATAGGTGATTCCAGTACCCTGCCAAGGCTGAGAATCAGTGATTCAGGCTTGGAATTTTAGAGCTGTGTGTTAGTGAGGCAAGGAGTTCCAGCCGGTGTGTGGGCGTTGCTTGGGTGATCTTGGTGGGCCCTGCATCAGGAAGTGGGTTCTAAATGCCAGCCTTGGATCAGAAGGAAGATTGGAGGTGGTGGGGAGCAGGTGCTGCCTCCTGGAAACACCCTCAGGGTCCCTTCTTCTGGCAACAGACCGTGAGCACCATCTCTGGAGCTTGTTAGAAATGCAGATACCTGGGTTCTTCCTCAGATTGAAAGTTCAGACTTTTAAGGAGTCCTGTGCACACAAAAGTTTGAAAACCACTGATTTTACAAGTCAGCGAGTTCAGGATCTGGAATCCAGAGCATGCATAAGATTCCTGCTGATGTTGCGTATTGCCACGGGGAGAGGCAGCGCCTGTTTCCTCACCTGTAAACTGTGTCCCGTGGTCTCTCATGTTGTTTCCAACAAGAGGTTCTGGTCCAGTTTGAACTAAGTCTGAGTTAGCTGCAAGTTGAACGCGTTTAAGTTGCCATCATGTACAATGCTAATACCTTTAAAAAGACACTACAAAAATTTAACTGGTGTGTTTCTTTATGGTTTATTTATTTATTTAATTAATGTAGCGATTGATTTTTGGCTGTGCTGAGTCTTTGTTGTGGTGGGTGGTCTTCTCATTGTGATGGCCTCCCTTGTTGCTGAGCACAGGCTCTAGGCTCACAGACTTCAGTAATTGCAGCATTTGGGCTCAGGAATTGTGGCGTTTGGGCTTAGTTGCTTCGAGGCATGTGGAATTTTCCCAGATCAGGAACTGAACTCATGTCACCTGCATTGGCAGGCAGACTTTTATCCACAAGCCACCAGGGAAGTCCCTGATGTGTTTCTAATAATGAGTTAGGGATCAAGTAGAAGATTAGGGATATTTATTAGGAGGAAAATGCATAAGAAAAATAATTAAAGCAACCATCCCATTAAGCAGTGTTATTGTAATGATCAAGGATCCCCCAAGTTCTGGAAATAAATTTTTTTAAATAAACATTTTACTTTGAAACAATTTTAGATTTACAGAAAAGAAGGCACAGAGAATTCCTGCTTACCCTACATCTAGCGTCCACGATTGCCAGTGTCTGGTACAATCTTCACAATGAATAAACTGATATTACTACTAGAAAAAACTCTCTATTTTATTTTTATTAGATTAATATTTTTGAAATCCATAGCAATTCCATGTGTTCTAGTGATTTTATGGGGGAAATATACAAGGTCAACAAAATGTGTTGAGAAGCAACTTCAGGCTGGTTACTGCTTGCTCAGCACGGAAGCAGAAAAAGAGACCTGCTGATGTGGCCTCTTCCTATACTGCTTGGCTGTGCCAGGAGTCACTTGGGGCCATTTATACCAGCCCTTCTATAAAGTCATCAGCTAATGCAGTTGGTAATTTGGCAGATTGGGGTGAAGGGGCCAAATAAAAATGAAATATTGAACACAACTCTCCTGCCCACTTTGCTATTTTTAAGGTCAGAATAGAGATCCATGTTCCTTGGGCTCCACTGCAGTGAATTTGGAAGCTGCAAGTTCATGAGAAGCTGTTGATGTCTCTGCAAACAGAAAATCGAATCTCCAGACACAACCCCAGCTCAGCAAACCTCTCAGCAGCTGCAGGCAGGCCTCAAGGTCATAAAAGTCCCTGACTGGTGATGGATCTAGATCTAGTCATCAAGTCAACCCTAGAAAACCATGAGTTTTCCCTTAATCCCATTTTCTTCCAGCATAATATCTAAGCACGTTGAAAGGGGGAAATCACACATCCCCTGGCTGGAAGGTGGCAGCTGGCAATTCTCAGGGAATGTTCTGGCAATTTGGTGGGCAAGCGAGGGCTATGCCACACGGATTTATGCTGACACGTGTGATTTAGATGGATGAACTTGGAAAGGTCCACTGGTATGGAAGAGTTCAAGTTGTTTAAAGAAATTCTTTCTACAGAAGGCACTGAGCGGCCCCAGCAAGGCACCCTGACACACAGGCTGCCTGACTCTGGCTTGGGTGCCGCAAGCAGTCAGGAAGCCACTACATACGTGTTGCTAGTAATTGCCACACTCGATTCAAGCTTGCTGCCGTTGTTGTTCAGTCACTAATTGGTGTCCGGCTCTTTGCGACCCGGCAGACTGCAGCAAGCCGGGCCTCCCTGTCCCTCACTGGCTCCAGGAGTTTGCCCAAGTTCATGTCCATTGAGTTGGTGATGTTATTCAAAGCTATGTAGCAAATAATTCAGTTAAGTAAAGGAAAAGACAAAACACAGAAATGCTATTATGCTCATAAATTTTTGGCTCAGATCTTACTTGGGTCTCCAAAAATTGAAGCGTTTTTATTTTTTATAATTTTATTTACTTATTTATTTTTGGCTGTTGGGTCTTTGTTGCTGCATCGGCTTTTTTTCCCCTCTAGTTGTGAAGAGCAGGAGGCTACTCTGTAGTTGAGGAGCCGAGTTTTTCGTGGCGGTGGCTTCTCTTGTTGAGGAGCACAGTCTCTAGGGAGCCAGGGCTTCAGTAGTTGTGGCTCATGGGCTAAACTGCCCCTTGACATGTGGAGTCTTCACCAACCATGGGGTCGAACCCATGTCCGCTGCTTTGGCAGGCAGATTCTTAACCACTGGACCATCAGGGAAGTCCCGATAAGTCATCTTTTAAAAATGCTTGTTTGCTCCTGTTCCTTCCTTGCTTGGATTCGACATTGGCTTTCCCTTTGCTCTTAGGATGAAATCTAAAATTCCTCATGTGCCCTTTGTGGGTGACAAATGACATCCTTTGTGGGTGGCTTCTGCTCTCCTGGGCTCAGCTGGAGCTACTCACACCTTCTGCCCCAGGGTTTTTGTCACAGTAACCTTCCAATTCCTTAGGCCACCCTGGGGCCTTTGCATAAGCACTTACTCCTCCTTACAGTGAACTGTCTCATCTCGCCTTAAAGTTTCGTCTCCAACCTCAAGGGCCTATGACCCATGACTTCGAAGCCCTTCAGCTGTGTCACTGTGTACTCACGGGGTGCTTACCTAAGCCCGCCCTCCTGCTCTTTGTAGCCCCCGGGGAGCAGGGACACCTCTATTCTGCCCAATATTGTAGCCCCAGCGCCCGGCACAGCCTGGCGCACTCTAGGGACACCACAGTGCTTATTGTGAAAATCTAGTTATGGATGAAGAAGACGCACAGGAATCCTGTTTCTCTCCCTTCCTTCACCGTGATCTAGCCCGCTCACTGTCACCTGCCAGATGCTTTGGGGGCTGAGAGCAGCTTCCCCCACTTTTACCCTCTGTAACAAAATGCCCTCAGAGCTGCTACAATGAAAAGCATTTTTTCTGGACTTCCCTGGTGGTCCAGTGGTTAAGAATCCACCTGCCAATGCAGGGGACGTGGGTTCGATCCCTGGCACGGGAAGATTCCCCATGGCTCCAGGCAACTAAGCCCTCAAGCCCCAAATACTGAGCCTGCTCTCTAAAGCCGTGTTCTGCAAGAGAAACGTCTACAATGAGAAGCCCCTACATTGAAACTAGAGAATAGCTCCTGCTCACCGCAACAAAGACCCAGTGCAGCAACCCACCCGCCCCCATCACCAAAAAAAAGCATTTTGCAGCGGTGGAGCCACTCCAGACCCCCCAAACATCCTCTAACAGGGGGCTTCTGTCTCTGATTGCCCCTCAGGAGGGACAGGAGGTCCACTAGGCCCTTCCGCTTATGTTGGATGGAGTGCCCCGAGTGCCACGCAGCTGGCCCGCAAGGTGGCTGCTATGCTGTTGGTGATTTTTCTTTTTAATCAGCACACCTCTTTTCTGACATACAGCCTCATGTGCAGCCTAGACTATGAAAACTGAGCTTCTCTGCTGGACTTGGTGCTGAGCACCTGCTCACTTCCCTTTTCCCCCCACCCACCGCCAAGTCCCTCCCTGGAGGCTGAATTGGGGTGGGGACCATCTCTTTACCAACATGACCAGGGAACTTGGATCCTCTGACTGTCTTTCTATCCCACCACATAAGCTGTCTGGGAACCAGGTGCGGGTATCCAAAGGCAAAGTTGGATCAAGGATTTTTGAAGGGAAAAAAACTCCCAAGACAAAAAACCAAACCCTAGATCACCTTCTTTTCCTTTCTAGAATGCAACCAGGCAATGCATATAAAATGCTTTGGGTTCCTCATAAAACTATGAATGGAACAAAACCCCCAAAACCTAAGTACAGAAGACACAGCTTCCCATAAGATGCTTACCCCTATCCCGATGATAAAAAGCAGGAATCGACAAGCCTTCTAGATGCTTGGCAGTAAGGCAAGATCAGATTACCTGCTTGTGCTCTCCGGGAAGGCACGCTGTAAGAGGGATGAGAAAGCACACTTGATACGGAAATAGGCCCGTGATAGTGTAAAGTGAGAAATAAAGTGGCAAGATGCAGGGGGCAGAAAGATGCCATTTTCATAAAAGAAAATATGAAGATACGTATGCAGAAAAAAAAAAGAGTCGACACCAATATTTTAATTGTGAGGTTATGGGTCATTTTCTTTTTTGCTCACTTGTATTTGTAGATTTTCTATAATAAACTTCTTTCCCTTTCATAAGGAGACAACAGAAGATGACATTAGTGAGGTGATAACAGTTCAGTTCAGTTCAGTCGCTCAGTCGTGTCCGACTCTTTGCAATCCCATGAATCACAGCATGCCAGGCCTCCCTGTCCATCACCAACTCCTGGAGTTCACTCAAACTCATGTCCATCGAGCTGGTGATGCCATCCAACCATCTCACTCTCTGTCGTCCCCGTCTCCTCCTGCCCCCAATCCCTCCCAGCATCAGAGTCTTTTCCAGTGAGTCAACTCGTCGCATGAAGTGGCCAAAGTATTGGAGTTTCAGTTTTAGCATCAGTCCTTCCAATGAACACTTAGGATTGATCTCTAGAATGGACTGGTTGGATCTCCTTGCAGTCCAAGGGACTCTCAAGAGTCTTCTCCAGCACCACAGTTCAAAAGCATCAATTCTTTGGCGCTCAGCTTTCTTCACAGTCCAACTCTCACATCTTTACATGACCACGGGAAAAACCATAGCCTTGACTAGACGGACCTTTGTTGGCAAAGTAATGTCTCTGCTTTTGAATATGCTATCTAGGTTGGTCATAACTTTCCTTCCAAGGAGTAAGCATCTTTTAATTTCCTGGATGCAATCAGCATCTGCTGACATTGCTTCCACTGTTTCCCCATCTATTTCCCATGAAGTGATGGGACCAGATGCCATGGTCTTAGTTTTCTGAATGTTGAGCTTCAAGCCAACTTTTTCACTCTCCTCTTTCACTTTCATTAAGAGGCTTTTTAGTTCCTCTTCACTTTCTGCCATAAGGGTGGTGTCATCTACATATCTGAGGTTATTGCTATTTCTCCCAGCAATCTTGATTCCAGCTTGTGCTTCTTCCAGCCCAGCGTTCCTCATGATGTATTCTGCATATAAGTTAAATAAGCAGGGTGACAATATACAACCTTGACGCACTCCTTTTCCTATTTGGAACCAGTCTGTTGTTCCGTGTCCAGTTCTAACTGTTGCTTCCTGACCTGCATACAGGTTTCTCAAGAGGCAGGTCAGGTGGTCTGGTATTCCCATCTCTTTCAGAATTTTCCAGTTTATTGTGATCCACACAGTCAAAAGCTTTGGCATAGTCAATGAAGCAGAAATAGATGTTTTTCTGGAACTCTCTTGCTTTCTCCATGATCCAGCGGATGTTGGCAATTTGATCTCTGGTTCCTCTGCCTTTTCTAAAACCTGCTTGAACATCTGGAAGTTCATGGTTCACATATTGCTAAAGCCTGGCTTGGAGAATTTTGAGCATGACTTTACTAGCGTGTGAGATGAGTGCAATTGTGCGGTAGTTTGAGCATTCTTTGGCATTGCCTTTCTTTGGGATTGGAATGAAGACCGACCTTTTCCAGTCCTGTGGCCACTGCTGAGTTTTCCAAATTTGCTGGCATATTGAGTGCAGCACTTTCACGGCATCATCTTTCAGGACTTGAAATAGCTCAATTGGAATTCCATCACCTCCACTAGCTTTGTTCGTAGTGATGCTTTCTAAGGCCCACTTGACTTCACATTCCAAGATGTCTGGCTCCAGGTGAGTGATCATGCCATCGTGATTATCTTGGTCGTGAAGATCTTTTTTGTACAGTTCTTCTGTGTATTCTTGCCACCTCTTCTTAATATTTTCTGCTTCTGTTAGGTCCATACCATTTCTGTCCTTTATTGAGCCTATCTTTGCATGAAATATTCCCTTGATATCTCTAATTTTCTTGAAGAGATCTCGTTTTTCCTATTCTGTTGTGATAACAGACACACCTAAATCTCTTTCAGAAACCAGGGGGGTGTCTCCCCACAGCCCTCTCAGCTGGGTCTCCTTGTCCCAGTGCAAGGCTGGGTGGGAGCTCTGAGCAGGAGAGCGGGTGTGACTTTTGAGGGAGCCTTGGGTTCTACCTGGGCATGCACTCGCAGGCTCCCTGGAGGAGAGGGCTGCTAAGAACTTTGGCCTCCTGAGGTCACAGTCTCAGAGGACATCACCAGACCTCTGAGATCAGTGAACTCAGATGTGTTTGTGGCTCCATCTTCAGGGCTTCCCAGATGGCACTAATGGTAAAGAACCTGCCTGCCAATGCAGGAGATCCCGTGGAGGAAGGCATGGAAACCCACTGCAGTGTTCTTGCTTGGAGAATCCAGTGGACAGAGGAGCCTTGAGGGCTGCAGTCCTTAGGGTCACAGAGTCAGGCACAACTGAAGTGACGTTGCACACAGGCGCACACACTTGGGGCAGCTTGACCCTGCCGCCACACACGGTCGGCTGTGACCTGTGCATGGTCAGAGTGAGTGGCCCTGCCCCATCCCTTCCCATCTGCTCTCAGGGCCGGTCAGACAGCCTGCCCCGCCATCCTCAGGGAGACAAGGACCCACTGACCACCCTCTCTACAGGTGCCGGGCCTGAATGAGTCCTTTGACATAGTGTGGTGCTTCAGTCATCCCATCAGCCCTGGATGGTGGGCCTGCTTCATAGAGTCAAATCAAGCCCACAGAAATGCAGACTCTGGTCACTGGGTAGCCTGGGCTCAGAACCTGTGCTGGGACATTCAGGAGGCCAGCCCCTGGGGTTCCCATCCAGGCTCCCAGATCACCGGGGCATCTCCCAGTGCTGTCAGGTCCTACCAGGGCCAGCGTGTGGGCTGGGGGTCCACCGGTGCACCTGGGGAGGCTGGTGCCAAGTCCACTTGCTGGGAGGATGGCTGGGCCATTCCAAGTGGGCTCGGGGGGAAAACAAGGTCTCAGTCACGTGGATGATCTAGGGCCAGGTCAGGGGCCGCTGGCTGGGAGGGGGGACGAGGCAGCTGAGCCCCTGCTCTCGCTGCTTACCCAGGGCCTCCTATCTCTGCTCCAGTTCACCCTCCCGCCCAGGCCCACCCAGGTAGCTGACTGTTGTTCAGTTGCTCAGTCATGTCCGACTCTTTGAGACCCCATGGACTGCAGCACGCCACACTTCCGTCCTTTACCATCTCTGAGTTTGCTCAAACTCATGTCCATTGTCGATGACACCATCCAGCCATCTCATTCTCTGTCTACCCCTTCTCCTCCCCCAGACATCTGCCCTCAATCTTTCCCAGCATCAGGATCTGTTCCAGAGTCAGCTCTTCATATCAGATTGCTAAAATATTGGAGCTTCAGCTTCAGTCCTTCCAATGAACGTTCAGGGTTGATTTCCCTTAGGATTGACTGGTTTGATCTTCTTGCAGTCCAAGGGAGTCTCAAGAGTCTTCTCTTTCAATCCACAGTTCGAAAGCATCAATTCTTTGGTGCTCAGCCTTCTTTATGATCCAACTCTCATGTCCATACATGACTACTGGAAAGACCATAGCTTTGACTAGATGGACCTTTGTCAGCAAAGTATGTCTCTGCTGATGTCCTGTTCAAATCCCTCAGCCCTTCTGGGCACACAGCCACTGGTGCCCACCACTCAACACCAGGAGCCCTGGGCCGCTCACCCTGGGCTCTGTATCGAGTGAATATGCCTCCACCCACCCTCCCCCAACACATACACACAACCCTGTCTGGCGCCTGAGCAAAGCAAATGAAGACAAGACAGACTTGTAGTTCAAAGGTTGGTATCTTTTTTGGTTTCCTTTTCTGCTTTTGTAAAGAAAAATAAGGTTGTGTTTTTATTTGAAAGAAAACATAAGTCAGTTCCCTCCGGGCCCAGGCTCTCCCCTGTCTCTGGGGGGCGCTGGGACCACAGGCCCTGGGCAGGAGGGGCCTGGCTGGCCGGGGTGAAAGAAGAGGGCTGGACACTCAGTTGGGGCTTCCTCAAAGCCAAAGAAGGGCATTCGGGAATGGAGTTTGGCTTGGTTAGGCAAAAAGTAAAATTAAAAAACTCGACACACATGCCCACTGTACAGATGGGGGCCACGAGGCATCACCTCCGAGTTGGAACCATCTCTGGCAGTTGGAGTCAGGGACCTGGCGTGGCCCCTGGCCCCCCCAGTTCCCCGTGTTCCGGGGTGGGGGGCAGGGCAGGAAACAGTAGCTCTCAGGAGTGGGGGAAGTCAGAGCAATCTCCTTCCCCACATGGTAAAAAAAAAAAAATTACTAAAAAAGCACCCGAAGCTTAAAAAAACTAAACCTCCCTGGCAGGGAGAACTGGGGGCATCCTGCTTAGAAGCCGAACGCCTGACCTGGCAAAAATGTGTAGAAAAATAAAATTAAAATTTATCCCTGAATGACAGAGTGAAGACCCTTCCCCTGCCCTCACGACCCTCCCCCTAAGGAGACTCAGAGTTCGCCGAGTGGCACAAATGTGCACTGACACACAGGTGTGTGCACGCATGCACGCTGCCCCACACCTGCATCCAGAGCCAGGGGCAGTGGCACAGGGATCCTGACTCCCGCAGGCAGTCTTCTCATTCCTCACGGCACCATGAGGGTCCCTGTGCCCAAGGTCGGGGGGCTGTGTGGGGGACAAACCCACAGCATCAGTTGAAAGGGCAGTGGCTGGACCGAAGTGTTCAGGGTAGGAAGCAGGCTGGCCACGGTGGCCTGCAGACAGAGGTCACACTGAGCCCACTGTGACTGCAGGATGCCTAGAGGAGCCGAATTCACGGCAGGATGGGGGCAGGGGTCCAGGGTCCTCAGAGACCTGCGGGCAGAGGGGCCCAGCAAAGCCCCTGAGGGCAGTGCATGGAGGGGCCTGGAGACGGGGTGGCCCTGGGTAGTGTTCTCAGGGTGGCCGGACTGCTGCCTGGGAAGGTCACCAGAGGTAATAAAATAGGGGTGCAGCAGGGAGAAGGGAGCTTGTCAGGGTGCTTACACTAGTCCAGCTGGGCCCCAGAGACCCAGGAACTCTGAGGAGCCCGGAGCAGGAAACTCACTGCCTCCCCGGGAGAGCCAGAGGGCAGGCCTAGCCCACAGCATGGTGCAGACAAGGGCAGATGGCGCCGGTCCTCACAGGGGTGTCCCCAGGGGCTTTCCTTTCCACTTGACCGGGTCAGGGATTACAGTACAAAGAGGTGACCGCAGCCCGGGGACGCGGGGTCGGGGGGCAGCCCAGCTCCTGCCCCCTCACAGTAGTAGTGGCATTCCTGCCAGGCAGGGCTGGACGGTAGGGAGGGGGCCCCAGAGTCACGCTGCCCCTCCGGGATCTCTGGCTTGGGGATCAGAGTGTCAGCACCAAACGCACAACTGATACCAGCCAAGGAGGAGGGCGGGGAGGAGTGCGCCCCCGAGACCACACCCAGCCCTGCGGTCTATTAGGTGCGGAGAAGGCGTCGGGGAACAGGGCGCCCTCCGGAGGCGAGGTCAAGGGCCCTGGAGAAGAGGGCGGAGGCGGCAGGCCCTCTGGAGGGCCAAGGCCGGCAGTGGTGGAAGCGGCATGCACCTGGGCGCACCCTCCGAGGTTCTCCGGGTGCCGGGAGGCTGCGGACCACGGGTCAGCGCAGGCTCTGGTACAGGTAGGCCGAGGTGAAGACGGCGTTGGCGGTCAAGCTCAAGGCCAGGAGGCCCCGGATCATGGAGGGGCCAAAATGACCTTCCAAGAGAAAAACCGAGAGACCAGTGAGCTGAGCGCTGAGGGGTCGAGGCCCCGACCCCAGGGTGGTGGTCTCCCCTGGGCTGAGGCCCCGCCCCCTTGAAACCTTCCTATCTGAAAAGACCCCAGGAACTTGCTGTCATGTTAAGTTCTGACTTTTTGTTTTTTGCACCCTGCAGCTTGTGGGATCTTCCCTGGCCAGGAACCTGGCCCTTGGTACTGAGAGCACAGAGTCCTAACCACTGGACTGCCAAGGAATTCCCAAGTCCTGACTCCTTGAAGGTGCCTCCGTTCCTGACCCTGCACCATCAGGCAGGTATCTGGCTAGGGCAGTAATACCTGTACCTTGCCGTGGGGACACCAGCTTTACAGTCAGGACAGGAGGAGGCCCTTGCCTGGGCCTCAAGGTGATAAGCTGCTGACTGAGCCCCCCACCCCCAAGTTGATGCTGCTGGGTCATGTCCCAGACCTGACCTGATCTGGGGGTGGCCCCCATTTCTGGTCAGCCCAAAATGTTTGTTTCAGGAAAATCCTTGCTCAATACACATGGCTTCCACATGCCCTGGGGGAGTGTCAGGACCTGACCACTGGGCTTTACCCAGAACCCTGATTCAGTCTCACAGCCCACCCCAGCTCACAAGCTGAGAAGCCTGGATTTGAACCCAGGCAAACTGCTGCCCAGCATGGCCTGCAGCCTCTGCACTGGCCGCCAGCGCGCCCAGGCCAACACCCTCCTGGGGACGTTTATGGAACAGTGACGGTGTTCTGTTCCTGCTGTCCTCCTGAGCTGCCGCAGGCCACATGTGGCCTTGGGACACCTGCTATGTGGCTGGTAACAGCTGGGCAGCCGGATTCTTATTCTGACTACACAGTAAGTGTTAGAGTTAAGCAGCCACCTGAGGCCAGAGGCCCCTGTGACAGCGCAGGTACAGACCCTTTGTAACTTGGGTGTGGGATGCTCTCTGCTGAGCCATAGTGGGCCCAGCAGGTGCAGGGGGTATCAAACCACCCTCGGCCACCCGAGGGCCCTTGAGGGGCTGTTCTCTGACGGACAGGCAGGGACAGTGGCTGCAGACCCGTGCCCCTGCCCTCTCCCTACATGTTCCACAGGGCGCAGACCTCGCCAGCTGCTGGGCTCCTCGGCGCACCCTCGGGTCGTGGTGTCCACCACGCAGGAGGACTGTGACGAGTCGTCCTCTTTCTTGATGGAGTGGCTGCTGCAGCTGCTGCCCCCTTCCAGCACTGACTTCGTGTCTGCAGGGAGAAGGGGCGTTTCAGTGGGAGTTCGGGGTGCACCCCCAGGGACGGATGTGGGCAGCTCCGCCTCCAATCCCAGGATGGTCCGTGAATGCGGCCGCTGGCCATTCAGCCTTGCTTGTCCCAACTCGCCTGGCCTGCCCTGGACGATGGGTGGCCAGCTCCTCACTCAGGTCCTGTCTGCGCAGCTGCCGGGAAGGGAGCTGGCTTTGGGTCAGGAGCCGCAAACTCAAACGCCACTAGGTGTGGAAGACGATGCCACAAGCAGGGCTGCGGAGGGGCAGAGGCTGGGGCGAGGGACCTCTGCCTGCCCTTCCACCTGTCTGGCCCGGTATGGCCTGATCTTCTGATGTCATGAGAGACATAGGAAATCCACAGGTTCATGGGAAACGTCTAGATGGTCAATGTTGAGGCCTAAGTTAAAACGTTCTAGAACGCTTTGTAGAAAAACAGCATTTGAACAAAATAAAAAAATCTGCAGCCCAATGCACGGGAACAGAGGATCCTCCAAGTCAATTGTAAAAGAAGGAAATAAAAGTAGCCAACTAGGGGCAAGGTCCTGAAGGGTTCAAGGTCACCAGAAGCCAGGCTGGGGGGTGTCTGGACTTGGGAAAGCGGCCACAGTCAGGTAAGAGCCAGGACAGGCCCCAAGCGACCTCTCGATGGTGTCCCCACCGCTGCACACTGACTGGAGTCCTCCCATGGCCCGCGGGGCTCTCCCACCTCCAGGGAGAGCTCAGTCAGAGGGCTGTACCCGCCGTGTGCTTTGTGTCCCGCGGTGGCTGCCTCTGTGGGGCCGGGGGTGACTCGACGGTGTAGAGGTTGCCGTTGTGGGGCGAGTGTTCGTCGGAGCTGCTGGGGGTGTGGGGGGCATCCCCAGGGGGCGAAGGGAACAGTAGCAGCTTCTGCCCCTTCAGGTTGAGCCGGGCCGGGCTGATGAGGGGCCGGCGGTGGCGCAGGGAGCCAGCACTGGAGGCCACCGAACCGGCCACGGAGGGCGCCGGGGAAGGGACTGGGGAGGAAGGGCAGCTGCCCGATAGCAGAGAGAAGTAATCTGGAGGTGGGAGAAGGCAGAGATGACAACATTGTGAGTACTCGCTCTGCTTACAGGAGCGCCTGTTCTGATCTGTTGCTTTCTCGTCTATTGACCAAGGGAGAAAGGCAAGGCTGGGCCTAGACTGCTGGCCACAGGGGGCCTTGCTGGGAACTGTGGGAGGGGGCACTCAGGGAGGGGAAGAGGATAGCGGAGCCTCAGCGATGCCCGCTCTGCCCCTCTCCAATTTCTGTCCAAAGTCTCTGCTGCCTCCCTCAGCTGAGAACAAGGCCTGGGGAGAAAGAAACCCTGGAGACCTGCGGTCAGCTAACCTGGGCCCTGCTCATTTCCAAGTGCCACCTCCATCTGTCACCACTGTAAGGACGACGGCACCAAAGCTAGTCCTAGACACTCTGGTGCCCATTTCACAGAAGAGAAAAAAAGAGGCACAGGGGCGTCAGGCACTTGCCCAGGGCTGCAGGGCTGGGAGGCCGGGGGCTGGGATTTGAACAGAATCCCCTCCAGGGGCCTGTCTGCCGTCCTGCCCTGCACACATGCTCTGGAAACCTCGGCTCACACGCTGCCTGCCTAAGCCAGCTTCCCATCACTCCCCTTGGCGTTCAGTTCTTCTTACCTGAAACTGAGACCTCCCCGGGTCGGGACACCTGAGATGGAGGGCGGCTCCCACTGAACAGGTACCCTGAGTCTGGAGACAGAAAGGCAACACAGGTCCCTGGGGAGATGGCCCGTCTCCAACCCCTCCCTGAGGCATGGCTGCTCTGCGTCACCCCACATTCTGTGTCCTCAAGGGCAGGTCCCTGCTTCGCAGATAAGGAAACTGGAACCCACGCAGGTCACACGGGAGGCCAGGCCTGGTGCCTGCCCTGTGCCCTTCTTTTCTCCAGCCATCTTGAGTCCCGTGGGGGAGGGGCCTTCCCGCCTGCCGTGAGCTGAAGGAAGCGGGCGCAAGGCCTGAAGCAGGAGCTGCAGAGGCAGGTAGAACTGGGCAAGACGGATCCTGGACCACCAGGGCCTCCTGGCGCCTGAGCCAAGGGCCGGCCCCAGTGACGGTGACTGTGTCCCAGCCCTCACACGCCACTCTGAGTCCAACCTGTGTACCACAGAACCACCCTGAGCCCTTGGGGCAGGGGGCCTCCTGAGCCCTCACCTCAGGCCTCCCAGGGCAACAACGAGACTGCCTGTGGACACAGCAGGCAGGGGCCATACCCATGCCGTCCGGCAGAAGCCCCAGGGCTTGGGTCCCCGACCCTGGAGGCTCTGCAGAGAACACCGTTCTGCAGATGGGCCCAGCTGTTGGGCCCCCAGGTTCCCAAGTCCAGGGCCTTCCTGTCCACTCCGCTCCCCTCTGTCCCAGCTCCAGGGGCTGTTCACAGAGGGCCCCCAGGGCCCCATCCATCAGTCGCAGGTCTGAGCAGGGCCTGAGCTGCGACTCACCTGCTCAGGGGACTGCTGAATAACCATGACCAAACGAGGCCCTTCTCCCAGCAACATGGCTCACGTCAGGTGACACGGAAATACCTGGAGTCCAGATCTTGGTACTGCTCAGGGCTCAGTCTGACCCCCGTCAATCCTACCCTACAGGCCTCAAGCACTACCCAGTGCTCGGCTCACAGTGTGTCCAGTGAGCCGCCCCTCCCACAGTGTGACCCCCCCGCTACCCAGGAGGGCGCTGGACTGCAGACAGGGCGAGAAGATGCCAGGGCTCCAACCCCACGTCCTGGCGGCCGCAGCTGCTGGGCAGGTTTTGGGGGAACAGGCCCAGGGGATGTCGGGCTGGGCCCACGCGGGGCAACTGCTGAAGGGCTTCAGAGAGACACTGCAGGTCAGGAAGCCCAGCATAACTGAGATGCCGCCCGTGTTCCTGGAGGCCAGATCCTGCCGCACCGTCCTGCCCCCAGGTTATCCCCCAGAGGATAAAGCAAACCCTGTGGGTACCAGGCAGCCTCCCCAAGTGAGGAGGGTCATTGAAGAAGACCCGGCAGGGCCCCTGGAAAGATTCTGCTGGGGAAGGGGAGGGACGAGACAAAGCTTCCTGTGGGGAAGCTTCCTGTGGGGACCAGATGCTGGTCCCACCTGGGCTCCATGAACATGGCAGGCTTGAACCAAAACATCACCTGGTTTAACCCTCACACAGGGTGGGTTCCATGATTGGCCTCCTTTGTTTCTTGCGGGAAACTGAGGCTCAGAATGGTTAAGCCCCTCGACTCAGGCAGTTACTGAGTAGACACCCCAGGGTTTGAACCTCGTTCCGCCAACTCTACAGCAGGACCAGCACCCCCACCTTGAGCTCAGCTGGGTGCCCCGAGCCCCGCACTGCCCGCCAGTGCCTTTGAGTGCCCTTACCTGCGCGTGTCAGAGAGGGGATGGTTCCCAGCGAGAGGGCCCGGCTGAGGCGGCCGGGCAGCGAGGAGGGCGAGGCCCGGCGGGGGGACCGGAACAGCTGCTGGCTGGCGGTCGGCAGGAAGCCGGGTGGCGGGGGGATGAACAAAGATGGCGAGGGGCCCGTGATGCTCAGGCTCGGGCAGGGGACGGCCAGACTGGGGCTGGTGGGGAGGAGGCCAGCGGAGTCTCCTGGGAAGCACCTATGAGAGAGCCGGGGGGGGGGCGTGGGAGAGAGGAGCAGGTCAGCCCCGGGGGGTTCTGGAGCAGGGCCTCCACCTCGGTGGACCCCTCCCCTCCCCCACGGTGCAAGGTGGGGCCCGAGTCGGGGTCCCAGAGGAGGCGTGTGTTAGTTGCAGCAGAAAAGCGGTCTGACCACATTCACGCCATTAGGAGCGGGTGGCTGGGAGGTGCTGGCGTGACCCACCCCTCCCTGCATGCCCCTTCTGGTCCCCCTCAGCCTCACAGCAAACTAAGTCTACTACGAGTCTCGGTATTAAAGTGACACTGTCGCCCTCGTCAACCTCACGCCAACCCTTCACCTTGAAGCAGAAATGCCCACTCCTGTGCCGGGCGCTCAACTGGGCCACTTCCTGCTAGGTGCCCAGAGCCTCCTCGCAGTGGCCGAGCTCGGGGAGCCCCTGCTCCCCCGGGCCTGACCCCGGGAACCCCACTGCTGCTGCTCTCTAGTCTCAGACACCGGACACTCCGCTAAAGCCCCTGGCTGAGCAGAGGGGGAGGCAGCCAGGCTTGGGGATCTCCGGGAAGAGGCTCTGGCAGGACGCCAGCCAGACTCCAACTTAGAAAGAGCCGTGAGCAATCGCGAGGCTGTCCGCAGACAGAAGGTGACAGTGTCTCTTTAACTTGAGCACGGTACAGATCACACGACAGGACCCAGTGGCCCCAAGCCAGAATGTCAACCATGCTTCTGATTAAGGCAACTGATTACAGAGGGGGAGGGGGCAGAGGCAGTTAATAAGGGATTAGTCTGCCGTCTGGACGGAGCTGCAGAGGTCCAGCCTTACCTCGGTCCCAAGGGACAACTGAGCCCAAGGACAGTGTGCCGACGGATGGGCAGGTTGGCTCAGGCCTTGCAGCAGAGCCGGGGGCTGGCTAAGGCGCCCACCCCAGCTGCACACCCGGGGTACCGCTGGCCAAGCTTCAGTCTACTGATCTCCCTGGTTTTCACCCCTTCCCCTCATTTTAAATAACTTCTATGAGAGTGGGTCAGCTGATGCCTGCCTGGAGAATCACGTGACCTTTTTATTGCCTTTCTAAGTGCCAGGAGGCCACCTGGACTTTGGAAGCAAAGGCTGGCCCAGCGTTTGGGGGACATGGAGGAATCAAGGCTATTGAACCTATCAAGCAAATCTATAGAGGACTCTGGGCACCTGGCTGGCTGGCCCCAGGCTGGATGTGCCTAATTCCACCCAAGGACCCGTTCTGCCTAGGGTGATACCTACCTCCTTTCCCCCAAAATGCCTAGGGAAGGTTCTGACTCTAAACACAAGACACAGGTTGGTGATGTCATTTTAGAATTGCGATACCACGCAGCAGGACAGTGACAACCTTGGGAAGTGGTGGGAGGTGGGGGGGACGCTCAGCACCGAGGGGCAGTGTGGGTGTGCTGGGACCCTTGGCTAACTTGCTCTAGTCATACATGGAGCCGTTCCCTGCACCTACCCCAGGACCCCTGGCTGTTGTGTGCAGCAGCAGCCTGAGGGCAGGGTGTGTGGGTGGGCCACAGTGGGGAGTGGGGGGCGGGGGACGACGACACACACAGATACACACATGCCTGGGCCTTTCCAGGGGGCGGCAGCATGTCTGCCTGCCCTGGGCTTCCTGTTGCCTCCACTGGGCAGCCCATAGGCCGGGCCAGGCCAGGCGCTGGCCGAAGTACACCCCAAGTAATTGGCAAGTTAAAGCCCAGTCGGGCCATGGGTCTTAGAGGTGGCCAGCTGGGTATGGCCAGCTCCTTCCTCCCAGATCCTACTCACACCCGGGGCTGCCCACTTGGCACAGGTGCTTTCCCAATCTCTGATGCGAATAAACAAGGTGGCACTGGGGGCTGGTGGGGGGAGGAGGGGACAGTTCTTGTCTGATCCTCTTGTTGGGACACGTGGTGGCATCACTCAACTAGCAGATCGTGTGACGTGTCAAGCATGAGCCTTTGTCCTGGCTCCACAGAAGACAGTCCCCGGGAGCCTCTCTCTGTCAAAGGAGCCCCACCTCTGCCAGGCTCCCAAGTGCTGCACACAGACCAACGCTTCCTCTTAACAATCCCCCCCACCCCCAACCGACCACCTGCGCCCTCAAACCGCATCTCAGAGAGGCGTCCGGCCCCGGAACCCAAGACTGTGTGCCCGCCATGGCTGCACTGCACCCCGTCTAACACTGAGGGGGGCCTTTTGTTCTCCAACCCCATCCCGGCCCAGGCCGGGAGCGGGAGGAGAGAGAAGAGGACATTTAAGGAGCAGTTTATGGAGACAAGGAAATAAATGCGCCACCCGAGGATGGTGGGCCGAGCTGCTTGGTGCCCATGTTGCCAGCTCCCAAACGTGACTCTGGTGGGCGCTCCCGTCCCTTGAAGCCCCCGCCCCTGGCAAAGAAGCCTCTGAAGGAACGAGAAAGAAAAAACAGAAAAGACGTGGTGCCTGACGCCCACCGGTCAAAGCAGGGCCCCGGAGGCATTTATTGAAAATACAGCATCAAACACACTACATCTAAGGCCGGGAGTTGTGGTTACAGCAATTACAGGGTCACTAGACAGTCATCCACGTCTACACAACAGAAAGGACAGGACACTCGGCGACAGTCGCAGGCAGAGGGGACACCGGCCTCTCCCAGGGGCTCCTGGGCAAGCATTATGGGGGAGCGTACTTGGCTTGGGGTGGGGGGAGAAGACGGTCCCACGCCCCTACCCCCCGTTCTGGAGGGCCTGGTGGCGGTCAGAGGGGAGAGGGGCCAACACACTCCCAGGGAATAAGCCACAGTTCCAGTGGCGCCTGCACTTCCTCAGCTGTCGCCAGTAATGTCGGAAGGTGCTGAAATATGCTCCACGTAATGGAATTTGAAGGGACAGACGCGTGGTTTTAAAAATCACACAAACTCTAAAAATGCCAGGAAGCCTTCCTTCGATGAGGTCCATCTCGCGACACGAGGGTGTCTTTCCGTCCCCGCCCGCTAGAGGGCAGGAGAGACATCTGCTCAGCAGGCTCCTGGCCAGCATGAGAGCTGGTTACGGTTATTATAAATAATTTAACTTAAATACACGCGTACACACAGATGTCCTGCTTCTACTCAATGCCAAGAAAAGCGGTAATTAGCACCGTGCTGCCAGTTTCCTTGAGAACAGGGGATTCCAGAGACCAGGGGATACACAGCCAACAGACACCGGTTCCCCGCCTGGCTCCTGCCGCCCCTCTCCAGGAGGCTGGCTCACAGAGGCGAGAGACAGGCCGGCCACCCCACTCCTCCACCTTGTCGGTGCTCTTCCACCTCCCCCTCCACCCAGAGCAAGCTGGGCCCAGCTCCTGACTCACCCAGCTCTCCGCCCACATATCAGGGTGCCGCGCCACCCGACACACAGGTGGGTGGGTGGGCTAGCTTCTCAGGACCCCGAGAATGGAAGGATAGTGGGGCTCGAGCCTGAGCTGGGCACTCTTCACCCGCCCCGTAGGCTCAGCGAGGTGACGGCCCTTTCCTGAGTGTTAACCTCGCACACGTGACTGGCTCGTGCAGTTCCCCGGGTGCATACCTGGAGCGGGATTAGTGCTCACCGTGATGAGAGTAGGACACGAGGCCCTGCAGGGGTGCGCAGCCTTGCTCTACCCCCTGCTCCGGCCCTGGGAGGCAGCTCCCAGGCTGAGAACAGCCTCCAGAGCATGGCCACACCCACGCCAGCACCCCAGGGCCCTGGAGGGGTCTGGCTCTCATTATACAGATGGCGCACAGGCGGGGGTGGCGGGGCCTGGCCCAGGGAGAGTGAGGCCGAGGCCCTATGGACTCTGCGGCTGCCCTACGGGGAGGAGGGAAATAGAAGCCTCTCCAAGGGGCTCCAGAGGCCAGGAGGAAAGTGGTGACAAGCCAAAGAGGGACAAGGGACAAGGACCTGGTGTCATGGGCCTGAGTGTCCCTTGGGCCCCTTACCTGGTGCTAACTTCGGGCAGGTGGAACTTTTTCTGGGCATCACAATGGAGGTGGGGTTTTGGGAGGAAACTGGGGACATCCTGGCATGGAGGGAGGGGGTCAGGGCCGCGCTACCTGCCAATCAGAGTCACCTTGGCCTGGGAAGCCTGAACCCCAGCCCTGCAGGGAGCGAGTGGAGGGCTGGGCTGTAAGGGTTGGGGTCTTGCCTTTCCAGGGCAGAGCCAGGGGCTTCCCAGGAGAGTGGGCAGAGTGTGTGCGCTTTCTGGCTCACAGAAGTGCCCAAAAGATAGGGAAGTAAAGAGCATGCAGACCCCTCCCTCCACCCTCCTGGGCGACCTCCCACCATGGCCTGGCTGTTAGGAGAAACCTGCTGGCTGCGGGAGCAGCACAACTGTCTACCCTCCACCTCCACGTGGGCCTCGCCCCCCAAACTCATGGTCAAGGCCAATCTGGGTTTAAGAACTGCATTCTCCAGCCCTGAGGAAGGAGGCTGAGGGATAATGGGCTCTCAGAGCGGGGAACCCAGGGGGTCAGCCCTGCCTCCTCCTGGTTTCATGAGCTCCTGGGGGGCTGACTGGACAACAGGTAGGACCAAAAGGACAGACCAGAGAAACGAGGGTGGGACGAGGTAGGGGGCTCTGCTTGGCCCTGACTCAGCAGCACCTGCCCACACCAAGCAGCCCGAGTGGTCAGGTCATACGGCGGGGCCCAGCCTGCAGACACCGTCGCCAGCCCATGCTAGGGGCTCAGAGATGGTGCAGGGTGAGAGAAGCAGCAGAGAGCAGGCCCGTATCCCTCTTCCGACGGTGTCAGAGCCAGGAAAGGGGCCATGGCCAGTGTGGGGGTGCCTGAGCTGCCAGTCGAAGCCACGGGGCAGAGGCAGGCAGTATGGGCACTGCCCTGTTCCGGTCTCAGGGCAGTGGCGGTGGGGTCTTTGGCCAGAAAGGTGGCGGCAGTGGTGACCAGCTAGAAAACACTTGGGGGTGCTGGGTGTGGGGTGGCTTGGTGGAGCCAGAAAGGAATGGGGGCGGCCTGATTCCTAGGGGAAGTGGAGGGGCTGGGCCAGGACCCAAAGGTGGGGGTTGGGAGGTGGGGCAGGAGTGAGGCAGGTAAGAAAGAAGCAAGACAGAGGTGCCCTGTCCGGGCTGCGGGCAAAGCCCGGGGCCTGTGGTCCGTCTGTCCTCCCCCCGCAGTCACTGCTGCTTCTCTGACCTTCGGGGCCGGAACCTCCGCGGGCCCGTCGCCTTCCTCGTGGCCACGGCTGCCGTGAAGCCCACCAGGCAGCACAGGGACGTGGTGCTGAACTTGAGCGTGTCCAGCCAGCTGGGTGAGGTGGCCTGCAGGTACTGCTCAGCCAGGTGCAGCCCAAGCAGCAGGGCCCACAGGCCGGTGGAGAAGGCATCGATCCTCCGGAGCCTATGGGGAGAGTGGGAGTGAGGGCCCAGCGAGGGTGGTGAGACCCCTCCCGCCTCCTGCATTCACCCCGGCCCTGCTCAGAGGAGAGGGCCGAGGGCCTGAGCAGAGCGCGGGGCTCTGAACGTCGCTCCCGACACTTCCTCAGCCCACGGCTCTGAGTCAGCATTTCTCTGAGCCTGGGTGCTCCTCCCTCCGAGCTGCGGTGAGAGGAAGGGGACGCCATTCGGTATAGGGTCTGCACCTGCACAGGCAAGCGCTACACCCTGTGAGCCAGGCCACCACTGCAGACTGAGGTGAGGAGCCTGGGGTGGGGAGGGGAGGCAGTGTGGCCCCGGGGCCCTGACTGCTGAGCTTCCTCCCGCTGCGTCCCTGCCCCTCACGCACCTGATGCGGCCGGCCAGCAGCATGGCCAGCAGGCAGGTGAGCAGGCCCAGCACCACGACGCCCATCTGGTGGCTCTGCCCGAAGGCCCAGGCCTCGCGCAGCTTCTCGGCCGCGTGCTCGGGCAGCAGGCCCAGCAGCTGCCGCCAGCCCTCGGCCCCGATGGCTGTTCCATTGTCTGGTGGGGCTGAGCCATTGCTACCAGGTGGTAGGGCCGGGGGTAGCGGGGCTCCCGGGGCAAAGGGGTTGCTGGTGCCGTAGAGCGCAGTGGTCAGCAGGAAGGCACAGGCCAGGAAGGCGAGGGCCCGGAGCACAATGACCTGCGCCGGGGCCTTCACTGCAGACGTGCAGAAGCTCTGAGGGAGGGAGAGGCAGGTCAGCGAGAGGGCCAGAGCCACTGACAGCCCTCCGGGTGCCCACTCTGTGCACGGGGGTCTGGCCAGGGGCCCCAGCACTCGCAGAAGAATCACCAGCTCCTGGTGATCAGAGGTGCCCTAAACTCTCATGCACTCTTGGCTTCGTTTCTGGTTCACCCCTGGGTCCTGTTAACCTGTCTCATTTCTGGGCCTTCACTCCTCTGTGAGCTACTGTGAGTGGGGGCGACTGTGCTGCCACGTTCTCTACAGCAATCCTTCTGATCTGATGGTGACCTCTTCGTTCCAACACATTTTCCAATCATTTTCAAGTTATCATAAGAATCTCCTACTGTGTGGTTTTAACTAGAATTGTAATGAATATACATACAACTCTGGTCAAAGTTAGAAAATATCTCTTATTAACTTTGTTAACTTAGGCCCATTACTATGTCTCTGAATCTATCACAGTGCTGTTATTCAGCTATGCTCCAAAATACAAAGTTAAAGAAAAAGAAAAAACAATAAGTTGTTCAGTCTGAAGGAAGTGGAGAGGAGGAAAGCAAGGGTCAGCGCAGCTCTCTGTGCAAATAGGCGTGTGGGCCAGTGGTCAGGGGCCTGGCTGCAGACTGGAAATCTCACACCAGCTGGTTGGTCAGATGGCCACCACCAGCTAGGCACCTCTGCGGACCCGGGGCAGGGGGAGAATTTCTTTGGGGAGGATGGTTTTTACTTCTAAACCCACCTGCTCCTGTATCACACTTTTTTTATGCCAGGAGACTCCAGCATCTGAGCACAGTGACAAAAACTAATGATGGTTTTAGTCAGCCGCTCCAAGGTTCAAACCCCAGGGACGCTGCACACTAGGCCCTCTGCAAGCGACTCAACCTCCCTGAGCCAGGTTTCCAGGGTACCTTGGAGAACACCCACTACGAAGCTGCTAGAGGAATCTCCAGAGGTGCTGGGAGGTGCCCAGGCTCTGAAGGGCAGCCCAGAAACCCTGGCCATGCACGCAAGTGACACACATTCTCCTTGGGACCCCCCCCGCTCCACTCCAGGTTGGGGCACAGGTTGGGAGGTGGCCCCACTGGAAGGTGGCTGCCCCAGGTGAAGGGCCCAGCTCTGGAGAGCTTCCCCCAGTCACCACCCCAGACTCTGGGGAGGGGTCTCCTGCACAGACTCGGGGGCCAGGACGCCCCCCGCACCTGCATGCAGGCCTGGTCGGCCTCCCGGCGCTTGAACTGGTGGCTGAGCAGCAGGGCGCGGAGCTGGCGGTTCTGGTGCTTGATGTAGTGCTCCACGGCCGCCTGGCACGGCCGGCACAGCTTGTACATCTGCTCCAGGTGATGCCGGTACACCTCGATCTCCTCGTCGAACCTGCCCTGCGGAGGGGTACAGGCTCAGGGTCCCGGGCGTGACCATGAGCAAGTCAGCCCTGTCTGCACCTGCTTCCTTGGGGGCTCGACAGGACCAGCGGCCTGGGAAGAGGGGCCGCCCACAGCCTGGGACACAGCAGGACCCCCAGGGGACGTTCCAACCAGTTCTGTGGCTGCCAAAGACACACCTCGAGGCCAGAGCCTGGCATGTGGCCCCTGCTCAGGCCCTGCTCCCGGACTCCGGACACCACCCAGGCTTGAACAGATGGGCCACCTGGAAGCAGACCTGCCTCCCCACTGACGCCCAGCGGTCCAGGATACACGAGAAAGCCCCTGGCCAGGTCAGGGCCTCAGGAGGAACTGAAGGGCCTCTGCACTTCAGGAACAGCCCAGGAAACGCGAGGCCCACCCTTCCTTCCCCAGGAGATGCAGCACACCCCTCCCTGTTTGCAGAGGAGCCAGACATTTCAGTCTGCAGGGGCAGGAGGGTCCTGGTTTGGTCTCTTACTAGGAGCGAAGGTGTGAGAAACCCACCCTGGCTGCCCCGTCACACATGCCTGCCCTCCTCTTGGCAGCCTTCCCAGCTTTCCCCACTCAGCCCCAGCTCACCTCTATTTTCCTCCCTCCCCACTTCTCTCCCAGACTGGGCCTTGGGAAAAGTCAGGGTCTCTGGGCTTCAGCATTTTCTGTTGAGGTCACGGAACCCCCAGACTGGACGAGGAGAGATGGGCTAGATGACAAGGCTGCTGGCCTCCATGTGGACCCAGGAGGCAAAGGGCTGACATCCAGCCTCTGGGCAGCACCCGTCTCCCCTCGCCCTCCATGAGCCAGAAGCCTCGCCCCTTCCAGAGCAAACCGCCCGCCAGGCAGTGGGCAAGACAGACTCAGAGGGATACGGACAGGATGGACCCAACAGGGCCCCGAGCTGGAGCCCAAGGACCCTGCCTCCCCTTGTCCAGGGACAAATCCCTCTGGACTGGTAGGTGCTCCCAGGCCTGGGGCCCCCACAGCAGTGACCACAAGACAGGAAGTATGAGAATGGGTGCGATCGCACACCCGGAATGCGGGCCAACGCGGGGTTTCAGGTGAGGAGGGGGCGCCCCTCCAGAGGGCTCCCCTCAGCGCTCTATCGCCTCCCGCGCCCCCATCCTGCACCCCCCACGCACCTCGTCGCGCGGCGAGAAGGCGGCCAGCTGCTTGATCTTCGTGGTCTGGTGGTGGCAGCACCGCCGGCACAGCAGCACCTGGCTGCTCACCCACTGCGGGGGCTGGGTGGGGGCGCGGGGGCTGGGCGAGCCGCTCACCACGTGGTTGAGGTGCTCCAGGTACTGTGCGGGGATCGGCTTGTTGTAGTCACCATTCTGAGGGAGGAGGACCTGAGTCAGGGGGAGGCCTCCCCACGGGCAGGAGCCTCCCGCCCCCGCCCAGGCCGGGCGCCGGATGGAGGCCCCACATGCAGACACTCCCCCAAGGTGGATCGCTAACGCTCCCTCTCTTCACATGCAACACAGAAGCTCTTCTTCCAAAGGAACTTCACAGGGAACCCCAACTCGGGCGAGACGCAGAGTCCGAAAAGATCTGGGTCTGAACATAAACCTGCCCGTGTCAGTGCCGCGACTCTGCCCAAGTCACCCTGGCTCCCTGCGCTTTGCGCTGGTCCTCAGAGGAGGCCCTGGATGGTGGCCGGGGCGGGCAGGGGGCGCACCTCCTGGAAGCCGTTGTACTGCTCGCAGTGGGGGCAGTCCCAGCAGTTGCGGTTCCCGTAGGGCACCACCGTGTCCTGGTTGCAGAACCAACAGTTAACGACGGTGTGTGTTGGCTTCACCCTGCGGACAAGGACAGAGTGGAGTCTGCGGGAGGACGAGAGACAGGGACGGTGGGTGGCGAGCAGGGCGGGGGGGCGCCATGGACCTGGGCTTATCCTCAATCAACCAGGCCAAGCCTCCTTGACCCTGGGGTCAGCTGGAGATGCACCAGGAACCCGGGGCCAACCAGGCTACGGGCCGACAGGGACCTGGCTCCAGGACCTCCCTCCCTCTCTCCCTGCAAGGCCCACAGACCTGGGCCCATTCCCAGGTTGTAGAAACGGTGCTCCCTGGGGAATTTCCAGATGGAAGGGGCCTCGGTGCTCACAGAAGCCCCAGGAGAGCCAGGGCCAAGGAGACCAAGGGTGGGGACTGCAGACAGCTGCTCAGTCCGGGGCCAGCTCTCCCTGGCATGGAGACAGGACAGGCTGGCCACAGTGGCCCTTGCCGGTCACACGCGTGGTGACAGGTGGGTGTGCAGGATAATCCCGGCCCAGACACTGAGGGATCTGTGCTCGAGTCCCCTCCATCCATGCCCTGGCTGTTTGGTGGATGTGTGTCAGCGGGTGGGGGAGGTAAGGACATAGCAACTGCCAGGCAAACCCCTCCAGTCCCAGAAATCTACGATAACAGGTGGTGGCAGCTCAAGCCTGGGGTCCTGGCCTTGCCACTACTGTCCCCCTGCTTGTCCCTAGAGTCCATCTCCAACTGTGGGGTTGCCATCTGGGCCTCTGCTGGGATGGGCAATCATACCACACGTGGACACACCTGTTGTCCAGAGGATGGCACGGTCCCTTGCCTCTGGAAGCCAGAGTCCTGGCTCTGCCAATCCCTCTTCTCCCAGCCTTGGCATTCAGGGCCCAAAGACACAAGACACGTAAAGATGCTTTGCAACAACAAGGCGCTGGTTCTGTCACTCCCCTGATTTTGGGGTTATCGGGGGGCCTGGTCCCCTGGGAAGAGAGCTTCTGCTTCTGACTCTGAGCTGCCTCCTGGCCTTCCCTGTCCATGGACCATGGGCAGGTCACAAGAGATCTCCAAGCGCCAGTCTTATTACCCATCATCCGTGGACAAGACAAGTGTGGGAAGTGCTTCCAGAGCCTGGCTGACTGCCCAATAAACAGCAGTTAGATGGGGAGAGCAGGGGAGGAGAGGAGCAAGCCCAGACAGAGAACATGGAACCAGACCCTGCAGGGAAGGGTCCCAGGGTCCACAGTGGGCACCCTGGCTTGCCCCAGCATCACTGAGCTGCAGGGCAAGGTTCAGAAACAGCAGTGCTGGGCAGCCTGGCCCTGTGGTCATGGTGCGGCCTTCAGGGAAAGTCATTTTTTTATCTGGCCGATGGGGATAGTGACAATGCCTGCTCCTGAAAGGGTGCTGAGGGATCAAGTGAGAGAACTGAGGGAAGCACTGGGCTGGGCAGGTGGTCAGCAGAGGCATTCTGACAGCCTCACTGGCCTTCAGGCCAAGAGCAGTGGAAGGAGGCGACTAGCGGTGTGGGAACCCTCTCTGCCGAGAAGCTGCACTTGAGCAATTAAGCACTTGGCTTTCTCTCTGTTAATCTGTAACTGCTTTACAGGCTTTTCTGGAATAGTGCACCGAGGGGGGGTGTGTCCAAAGGGCCGATGAGGCAGGCCCAAACACCTCTCTCCCTGCTCTCCCTGCTGTCCTCACGATGGGCCCCTCTGCTCCCTCCACCCCAGATGCCCACCATACCACGCCTGCCACTGGAGAAAAGCCGGCAGAAGAGCTGGAAGCCCACGAATAAAGACAAACAGGAAGCAAATAAAGACGACCAGTGGTGGGCACCCGTGGTGGGCGATCAGGAACTGAGGCTTTGTGCTTGGGAGCCAGGCATAAAGCCCCTTCCGCCCAGGAAGTCATCATTCTCACCCTCAATCACCAGCTTCGTTGGTGGGGAAGTGAGCCCGGACTGGAAAGGGGTGGCCAGGAAGGGAGCGGGGATTAGCCCTGGGGCAGCCCAGGTGGCGCTAGTGGTAAAGAACCCGCCTGCCAATGCAGGAGACGGGGTTCCATCCCTGGGTCGGGAAGATCCCCTGGAGGAGGGCGTGATAACCCACTCCAGTATTCTTGCCTGGAGAATCCCATGGACAGAGGAGCCTGGTGGGCTACAGTCCCTAGGGTCACATAGAGTCCCACACGACTGAAGTGACTTAGCACGCACACACACGCTGAGCCAGCAGCTCTGGCTTGGTAATCCCTGCCCAGGGTTGTGGGGGTGAGGGTCTTCTCTCACACAGAGAACAGCTGCTGGCTACCCTGGCCAGACGGGTTCCCTCTGGTGGGGTGTCATCCCCCACAGCTCCTTTGGGGAGTGCCCTGAAAGTACGCTCAGGCCTGCGAGCGGCAGACGGACCAGCGATGCCAGGTGTGGATGTTAGTTCTCCAAGGACCAGCGGTGCTCCTGCCTGCCCAGAGCTTCACATGCCAGACACGTGGGCGCATGTGACTCACACTCGCGGGCTGCACTTGACAGCCGACCTTGCAGCTCATAGTCCCCGTAGCAGCTGGGTGGCCCTGGCCTGTGGGGCTGCACCCACCTCCACCGGGCCTGATGCGGGAGCCAGCTCAGCCCCGTCCTGCTCCTGATCAGGCTAACGCCCCCACCCTGTGCGCCTCCTAACCCCTCGACCTACTTCTCTCCCGAGCCAACCACCTCTGTCCCCAGTGAAGCTCTGGTCAAACCCCTTGTGGTGGACAAGTTCGGAGGGGCCAAGAGAGAGTGACCCCGTGACACAGGCAGGAGTGACTTAGATGGGTCGAGGTCAGGCCACCTCCGGTAGAAGACCAGGTCCCAGGGGATGGGTGGTTGGCTTGGAGGCTCTGGAAGGTGCTCGCCCAGCTCCTGCTGCCTGCATGCTGAGCTCCTGGGCTCTGCTGGAGTCAGGGGAGGCCTGAGGTAGCCAAGGGCAGGATGGGCCCCATGGGAGGAACCAGGGGGCAGCCGTTTGCTCTGGAACCATCCCTCCACAGCCCCAAACACACAACAGGAAAAAGATGAACACAGGCCCTAATGATGGTATCGCCTCGTGAGCCCCAAACGTGCACACTTAATCATAGAAAACCTTTTGCCCTGACATCCTGCCATGTCCTAACTAGTCAGGTGGGGGCAGGGGCTTAGTTCCAGCCCACCACTCTGAGGGCTGCAGCTCCATGCCCCTTGGCCCTGGCCCCTGCCAGGGGGCGGGCATCAGCTGTGAGCCCAGCGCCGTGTGACACGGAGGAGACACTGTGTGGGCTCAGTCCCTCTTAAAGGTTGGGGGTAGGGGGGCTCAGAGTCTGGGGGAGGCCGATGTGTCAAGCAGTCTGCCTCACAACAGGCTCTGCGAAGTCCTCCAAGGGGGACCAGCACACAGTCTGTGACCTGTGTACTGGTCCAGTGGGTCTGGAAGATGGTCTCTGACAGTTAGACTGGTTTCCTCAGGGCTTGAGAGGGCAGCCTCCCGCAGGGCGCCAAGAGGACAGCCTCCCAGGTGAGGGGCCCCTGCAGGACCCCATGCACTGCCACGCTTGCTAGTCTGCACCCTGAAGATTGTGACATCCACCTGTGAGAATCCAAGGGCCTCCTGCAGGGCAGAGGCACCAGCACCAACGGGCCTCCAGGCCACCCACTCCAGCCTCGAGGCAAAGCACGCTTTGGTCCACAGCGGTCCAGCCAACACCAGACAGAAGGTCTGGGTCTGCTCTCGGTGGACGGCCCTGGCTCCTCAGCATTGCCCGGCTGGAAAGGCACAGGCTGGGCTGGCAAGGAGACAGAGATGCACGAGGCTCCCCGCTTCTGACCCGGACGCAAGGACAGAACAACGACTGCACAGGGCAGCTGCGACAGATACCATAGCAGAGGGCCAACGGGCAGAGCATCAGCCGTCACCCTCAAGGACAGGCCTGCCGGCCAGCAGGGCCAACAAGCAGATGGCCTTCAAACAGCCGGGACTGCCAGGCAAGGGGGCGGGGACCACCCAGTGTGTGTGCAGGGAGCCAGACTGCATGGCTGCAGGAGAGCGTGGTGAGAGGTGTGCAGGAGTGTGGCTGAGGCCCCACTCTTTTACCCAGGAGGCTGCGCCCTCTCATCTCCAAACACCAGACGGCGGACAATCCAATAACCACGTCTGGGGGCTCCAGCAGCCGTGAGGAGGCTGTGTTGGCAGAAGATGAACACGATGCCCAGCAGCAGAGTACGGGGGTGGGTGTCTGGGTGAAGGAGGCATAGGAAGCCACCAAGACTGCCCAGGTCCAGGGCGAGCAAGTCCGGCGAAGTATAATCTGGGCTTCCACCTGGCCTCCTGGGTGCAGAGCGGCAGCCAAGGTGCTCAGTGAGGACCCAAGGCACGAGGCTTGGTTAGGAGCTGAAGGGCTGTTGTGTCGCTGGGCAGGAAGCCCAATCTGCCCAGCCTCCGTTTTCTCATCTGCTGAATGGGGCCACCAGCAGCACGTACTGCCCCCCAGGTCACAGGCAGTCCAGTCAAGAGGACTCCATGGTCAGGAAGCCAGGCTGGCCCTGCCCGAGGCTCTGGGGACCACAACCCTCAGAGAAGCAGGCTCCTGCCCCTGCTCCATGGGCAGTCCTCCGTCCCTGTCCCTCTTTGCTGAGCCTGCAAACACCCACCTGGCCAAGTCCATTTCCAAAAACAACTCTCCTCATATGCCCTCTCCAGGGTCATTTAAAACCCACACTATGGCCAAAGCTGTTCCTCACTGTCACCAATCTCCTCCCGGAGGAAGAAGGGCTCAGTCTCGGGGCTGATCTTGCTTCTGAATCATGACAGTGGCCAATTTATGACCCCAGACAAAAGCCAGCACTCAAGGAGAATCTCAGAGCCTCCTGAAAAAGGGCTGTCCTCTCGGCCGATGGGTCCCAGTGCCACACCACGACTCAGGTGTACCACTGGTACCCTCGTGGCTCCCCTCAGAGCAGCTCGCAGAACACTGCACGCAGGTCTCAGGCTCTTGCCTCCGGGAAAGGGAAGGCTGTGGCTGGCAGCCCAGGAGGGGAGACAGGCCCCCACCCCCCGCCACCGGAACAGCTGCAGCACAGGACGGAGACACAGTGGGCATATCCAGCGCAAATCCAGCCACACAATGTGGGTGGGGGCCACAAAGCCTGGTGGCAGTGCCTGACCCAGGCTGTGATCTCTGGGCTGACATTCTTCATTCCATTTCCTGGGAGGCAAACCGGGCTCTGGATACACCGCTGCTGTCAAAATTGCTCTGGGAATCTGAGCAAGTGGCGGGCACCTCTGCACCTCAGTACCTTTGTGTATAAAATGACTGGTGTGAACCAGCTGGTCCTGCGAGCCCCTCCAGCTTCCAAAAACTGGGCAGAAGCCAGGACATGTTGAGATGTGGGCTGTCAGGGGTCCCGCGAGGCCGCCCCCTCCGCAGCCTGCCATTCTGGCTCATCCTGCAGACACAGCTGATGTCCCTCCCACCCCCTTCCTCCCCCGGGAAGACTGTGACTCAGTCGCTCTCATGTCTTTTCCCCTTGGGTAAGAAGCGGTACACAGTGGTGGCTAAGGAAGAACAGACAAGCCCTCCAGGTTCAAGTCCCAGCTCCCCCGCCTACTGCTGACTCCCTGGGCAAGTTCCTTCGCTTCTCCCACCTAAGAGCTGGGCTTCCAACATCTGCTGCTGAAGCTACAAACCCATCCATCTCCAGAATGTTCTCACAACCCCACCTTTTTTCCTGTCCCCTGCGAAGGTAGATCAAGTGGGGAGACAGTGGAGCTGCCCTTGAAGTCCTCCTGAAGTAAGAGGGCCAGTAAGCTTTTACCCCTGACCACGGAAGCCCATGACAGGCCAGCTCTGCATAGGGGTCAGCAAGGTCTGCGAACCCGGGCCAGGGCAGGGGGCCGCCACTGAAGCCACCCAGGAGGAGCCCAGCGCAGTATTTAAATACCCCTAAGGTATGTCAAGCTTTCCTGCTTTTAGAGTCCAGGGGTTAGGGACGCAGGCTCCACGGTAGGGATGCTTCAGTTCACATCCTGACTCGTCTAACTGGTAACAATTTTTGCAGCTCTTTTGTCCCTCCGCTTCTCTAGACAGCACCGTTGTGACTGAAATGGACTTATGTGAGATTACAACAACGCCTGAGGCAGCGTATGCCGCCCCAGGAACCGCCGGCTAGTACTTAACCTACCCCAACGTGCTCCTGAGGACCAGGGATCAGGGCTCCGGGCGGAAGAGAGCGCGGCCCGATCCCCGCTCGACTCTCCCGCAGGGTTTGGGGGCCCTGCAGATCCTGCGGCTCGGTCTGCACGGGTCTCCGCGGGGGAGGAAGTTCGTACCCCCCACGCGCCCCACGTTCCTGGGCTCCCCCAACCCGCTTCTCCGCCGCTTCCCGACAGAGGAGCCCCAGCCCGGTTTTCTTTCCGGGGGCGGGGCGTGCACGACGGGTCTCGGCGCGGGGGCTCGCGGGCCGGGCCCACCGCCTCGCCGCGGCCTCGCGGCTGACGGACAAGAAGGCGCCGGGCGACCCGGGAGCCGGCGCGGCTGGGGGCGGCCGCGGGCGGAGGGCGGGGGCGCGATACTCGCAAGCCGCGTGGGCCGCGCGCACTCACCTCCGCGCGATCCGGTAGAGCAGCACGCCGGCGGCGGCGCACGCCGTGAACCCCAGGCCGCCGGCCAGGCCGGCCGTGGGGCAGCGGGCCAGCAGAGCGCTCACTCCCTCCATGGTTCCCGGCGCGAGCGGTGGGCGGTGGCAGGCGGCGGCGGCGACAGGGCCGAGGGCCGCGGATAAGACTCGGAGCGGCGGCGCGCGCCTCCTCCCGCCGTGACCTTCGTCGCTTTGTAGCCGGCGCGGGCCCGCCCCCTGACTCGGCGCGCTCCCGCCGCGCAGCCAATCGGAGCGCGGGGCGAGCCCGGTGGGCGGGGCGCCGGCGGAAGTCGCGGTGTTGGCCCGAGCGCGCCCTCCCGTGGCCGGAGGTGGGAAGTGACGCGGAGTCCGGCCCAGCCCTCTTTTGCTCCCGCCTCTCTCACTGGCGCCTTCCGCAAAAGTGCGCCAACTTCAGCATCTCAAGCTAGCGTCTTTCCCCTGCTTGTCCTGTTTTCCCAATACCTCATCAAACCCGGCCCGTGCACGCGATGCTGTTTTGCGGCAACTTGGAGCTTCTTAAGCTGCTTCCACTGAAGCCACTCCAATGGTCAAAAAATTAGTTTGTAGAAACATGACCCCCGCTCCTGAGGGTAATTGGATCATGAGACAGCCAATGCTTCGGAACGTAATCCAACTATTAGAATGTCAGAACTATAGGTATTGTCCTAGAGGGATGAAACACTTTAAAAAAAGCAACATGCACATTAACTTTAATAATATATGTTTGAATAAACTATCATGTGTTGTTGTTCAGCTGCTCAGTCATGTCCGACTCTGCGACCAGGTGGACTGCAGCACACCAGGCTTCCCTGCCCATCACCATCTCCTGTAGTTTGCTCAAAATCATGTCTATCGAGTTGATGGTGCCATCCAATCATCTCATCCTGTCGTCCCCTTCTCCTTCTGCCTTCAATCTTTCCCAGCATCAGGGTCTTTTCCAATGAGTCATTTCTTTGCATAAGGTGGCCGAAGTATTGGAGCTTCAGCTTCAGCATCAGTCCTTCCAATGAATATTCAGGACTGATTTCCTTTAGGATAGACTGGTTTGATCTCCTTGCAGTCCAAGGGACTCTCAAGAGTCTTCTCCAACACCACAGTTCAAGAGCATAAGTTCTTCAGAGCTCAGCTTTCTTGATGGTCCATCCCTCACATCCATACCTGACTACTGGAAAAACCATAGCTTTGACTATATAGACCTTTGTTGGCAAAGTAACATCTCTGCTTTTTAATATGCTGTCTAGGTTTGTCATAGCTTCTCTTCCAAGGAGCAAGCACCTTTTAATTCATGGCTACAGTCTCCATCTGCAGTGATTTTGGAGCCCAAGAAAATAGTCTCTCACGGTTTCCATTCTTTCCCCATCTATTTGCCATGATCTTAGTTTTTTGAATGTTTTGAGTTTTAAGCTAGCTTTTCCCCTCTCCTCTTTCGCCTTCATCAAGAGATTCTTTAGTTCCTCTTCACTTTCTGCCATAAGGGTGGTGTCATCTGCGTATCTGAGATTATTGATATTTCTCCGGGCAATCTTGATTCCAGCTTGTACTTCATCCTGCCCAGCATTTCACATGAATTACTCTGTATATAGGTTAAATAAGCAGGGTGAAAGTGTACAGCCTTGACATACTCCTTTCCCAATTTGGAACCAGCCCATTGCTCCATGTCTGGTTCTGTATGTTTATAGAAACAGATGATTGTTAATACTAAACTGCAGTTACCTGGGCAGGGGGTGGTAAAGATTCACTTCATGCAAGTGTTTTAGTATTGGTTTGCACTGAATTACTTCTGTAACTAAAAAAAAAAAGGAATATTTGTATTTAATTATGCAGTATCTTAGTGTCGCCACAACTATTCATGTTTTGAGGTTAACATTAGAGTCCTTACTGTCCTGGACTGTCCTGGGTGATTTAGCAGCAGTTACCTTTGACTCCTGTTGCTGGTCAATCTGTCCCACATCCTAGATCTGAGCCTTCACCAGGAATTGCAAAGAGGCAGGGCAGTGATGAGTCTGGTGGATGCTCCACTGTCTTGGAAGTCTTTCCCACATTTCTGCTTTCACCATAAATGAATATCAGTGAAATTTCCCTTCAAAATGTGAGACGCTGCATTTAAGCACCATTCTCTTTCCAAGGAAGACTGCTGGCATGACATTCCCCTTAAAGGAAGGGCTCTGTGATGTATGTGGACAGAAAATGCACCCCATTGTTCTGCACTGGGCATGACTAGTACAAACTCATCCTGAACATCGTAAGCCTTAAGTAAATGGAGTGGAACTATTTGCTGGACCTTGGCCTCAGAGCCAGATCATCGCACAGGCTCTGCGACCCCTTCCACCCGACATGCATCGACTCAACAAGCAGCACAAAGCACGAGCGGTCAGTTTACTACTTACCTCGACAAGTGAGGCAAGCCTCAGTGCCTCTCACATCTGTAAAATGTCGTCGAAACTACACGCCCCACAAGGTTGTCAGAATTAAATGAGAAATTAAGTAGCACCTCACAAACTGCTTGGCACAAAAACAGGTAAGCGATGGGTAAGCCACAGGACTACTGAAAAATGGTGACATCTCCATGATTAAGCTTGTGGAGAAGAGAGCAGTCAATCATGGCATTTTTCCATTAGCAGCTCAGTGGTATTTCCCACCTTAAAATCCAATAACCCCTTTAGAGAGAAAGCACTGCTTTTTCCCTGCTTGGTCTCTCCCTGTTTGTACTCCTGGTACTCAACATTTCTTTCATTTCAATGCCCTGGTTCAGCAACAAGCAGAGAACTAAAGGATGTCAGCTCAACATCAAATTTACCACTTCAAGAATGTGTGAGAATTACCTCCAAAAATTCTCATACCCACCTAGTGGATATTAAGCAACCTAACTTTTTTCTAAAAAAAATTAATTTTGGCTGTGCTAGCTAGGTCTTTGATGCTGCATGGGCTTTCTCTAATTGCGGTGAGTGGGCAGTGCTCTCTCATTGAGGTGTTAGGGCTTCTCTTGTTGCAGAACAAGGGCTTGAGAGCACAGGCTCAGTAGGTGTGGCAAATGGGCTTAGCTGCCCTAAGACATGTGGAATCCTCTCGGATTAGGGATCAAACCCACATCTCCTGCATTGGCAGGTGGATTCTTAACCACTGGACCACCAGGGAAGTCCGAAACCTAACTTTTAACCTATTAAACTCTTGAAAAATTCAGACTTTCATGCATGCAAAGGGTTTCATTCAAGCTGCTTCGGTCAGGTCCAACTCTTCTGCAACCCTGCAGACTGTAGCCTGCCAGGCTCCTCCGTCTGTGGGATTCTCCAGGCAAGAATATTGCAATGGGCTGCCATTTCCTCCTCCAGGGGGTCTTCCCAACCCAGGGATCAAACCTGCGTCTCCTGCATTGCAGGTGGATTCTTTACTGCTGAGCCACCAGGGAAGCCCCCCTTAGATTTTCATATGAATATTAAAATAGGAAGATGTTGCTCAGTTAAATGAGCTTCTGGAATAGAAATCTCTTTGCTGTCAAGCACTACAGAGCTTGACTAAAGTCATTTATTTTTATTTTCATTTAGTGTTGACAGTTGGAGCAAATTATACTAGAGGGCTCAGAAACACCAACCAACCTCCTTTTTGACCAAAAGTGAACAAGTTAACTCAACTGTATTTCAATTTGAAAATATCCTCCTCTCATCCCTACCAGAACATCTGCCACTGAAACTGAAGCTACAAGGTATCCATGATTAGAATCAATTATCCTTCTAAATATTCAGGTTGAAAAATAACCTTACTGTATAATACATACAGACTGCAGTGACAGGGCTAATGGGAAGATTGTACACTGATCTTACCTGCCTTCTCTCTTACTATCTTATTAAAGTTCCTTTATAAATGGGGGCAGAGCCAGGGGTGGTTTAAATCTCTGGTAATTTCTCATTTCCAGGACTTTTAACCTTGTACTAGGGTATTTCAGCATTACCAGTGCCTCCTATCAGGATAAAAGGGGACTCTCTTGGAGGAGCAGGAAGTCAATCCTGCACCCTGCCCCTCTTCTCCAGTGGTGGAGCCCCCAAAACAGGACTGAAGACCCCAGAGGGCAGGTCTGCTGCTCACTAGCCACGTTCCACACTCAGCCAACTAGGGAGGCGCCTAACGCTCTCACAAGTTAGCTGGGCTTGAATAGGCTGAACCTGGGGAAATACATCCAGGGGCAAGGAAGTTGGTAAACTGTCCTTTAGAACTCTTGCCTTTGGCACTTCCCTGGTGGTCCACTGGTTAAGACTCCAAGCTTCCAATGCAGGGGGAATGGGTTTGTTCTCTGGTCAGGGAACTAAGATCCCACATGTTGTGCGGTATGGCCAAAATAATATAAACTCTTGCCTTTGGTTCAGACTGGGAACAGAGGATAACTTCTGGGAAAGGTTTATGGATGCTTAGTTGCTCAGTCGTGTCCGACTCTGTGTGACGCTATGGACTGAAGCCCGCCAGGCTCCTCTGTCCATGGGATTCTCCCAGTCAATACTGGAGTGGGTTGCCTTTTCCTCCTCCAGGGGATCTTCCCAACATAGGGATCAGACCTGAGTCTTCTGTGTCTCCTGCACTGGCAGGTGGGTTCTTTACCACTAAGCTACCTGGGAAAAGGTTTATAGTTTAAAATATTTAGTGTCAGGAAGTTGTATTTATTTTTTTTTTACCTTGGCAGCTGGAGAGCTCAGATGATCAATCTGTAGGAGATCTAGAAATGAAGAAAGGAGACCAGCTGGGAGGTATGTCCTGGTCTGCCCAGTGCCACCAAGCTGTGACATTTCTTACTTTTCCATCAGAGCAGGACCTAACATATTAGGAAACAACTGTACTTTACTTTTAGTTTTTCTCTGTGTTTCTAAGCTTATGCTTAACTGAGGTCGTTCGCTACAGTTTACCAGAAGGTAGACATAAAAGAGGACACAAGCCAAATTCATACGGAAATTAAATACCGTGATTTAATTTACTGGCTGCTTAATCCTGTATTAAGTTAAAAAAACAAAACAAACACAAACACCAACCAAAAGTAGTTATAATTAACTGTTAACGTTAATGAATTTAAACCTTCCAGAAAGCATGAATCCAAAAGGAAATGTCCAACAGGTGATGCAAGCCAGATATTCTATGGCTTTCCTGTTTCGGTCTCAAACATTCTACATGTCAATGGAAAAAAAAAACCTCTCTAGGGTTTCTCAGTTTTATTCTTCTAGAGCACAGTTTTCTGGCCTGTTACTAAGCATGGTCTTCTAACAGGTACACAATTAACTCGTAGGTAGACAACACAATGGCAGTGTTTGGTATCTGCCGGATGAGCTGGGCAAAGAGTCCTCTATAAAAGGCCAGGTAACCTTCTTCCCGGAAGACCAGCCGAGCAGTTTGGATGAAAGACTTGTACTTTGTGCCCTCCTCCCGGAGCCGCGTCCTGATGACTTCTGCGGAAAGAAACACGCATTTCAGGATATGGACAAACTGTACTTCCGAATGGTGTCTGGAGAGAAGGCAAAGCACACAGCATTATACACGTTAATGTGCAACTATGGCTCTTTGCCATCTCAGCTCTGTTTAGATGGGGCAGCCACACAGACCATGAAGAGTTCTTTTCAGAACATTTTCTAACTCTAGGAATTGGTCAATTGTCCCAAGACTTATGTATACTTCTAAGGGGTAAGAGTGCCAAATAACTTCTAAAGGATTAGAAAAATAAAAGTTTCATTTGAATGAGACAATTTTAAGACAGTTTATCGTTTTCTACTCTTAAGTAAACACTGTCACTTCCCTGGAGGTCTAATTTATATTAAGTATAGTGAGTGGTATCTCCAACAAGGCTTTCTTCCCATGTACTCCCCAACTTTCTCCTCCTACTAGGATCCTTCTCCATTCCATTCAGCTTGAAAAACCACCTCCTCCTTTCTCAGAGTCTTGCCCACCTGGCCCGGCCTCACCCTGGCCCCTGCGGCATGACACCTGGCACTGCCCATCAAGCGGACTTCAGGGCATGTGATGTGGGAAGTGGCAGACCCCCTCCCTGAGAGCCTGTGGGGCTGCTAGGTGCCCCAGCACATGACGGGAACTCAATGACCTGTTACAAGTTGGCCGTGTGCAATGCCACAGCTGACAGTGCAGCAGGCGTTGGAAAACAAAACCTGTTTTTCATGGCACAATAAACTGAGCTGTTTATTTTAAAAAGTAGTTCAGTAGAACATGAGGTCTATCATGAATTCCTTACAAAATAAACTTACCCAAAGTAGCTTTCCTCAGCACTCCATTCAAGGTGGAAACCGAGAGAATTTTTTTTCTTAAAAGCTTGGCTCCCATATCATTTTTTTTAAAGTTGAGGAATTTTAAACAAAATCCAGATTTTTTTGTTTCTTTGAAAACATCAGATGTTCCACAACACAGGACTCACATTCTGCCGAGTGCTGGCCACAATCAGGTGGAGCCAAGGAAAGCAGAGCTCCCACCGCCCGCGTGACCTGCACACATGAGCTGAAGCTGGCTGTACTGGGACTCAGCTACCTTGCATCACCCGCAGGTACCTGCATCTCCATTTGAACCCCAGAGGCCTGGAAGAGGCACTAACACACACCAATGGCCACTGGACCGCACTGGAAGGCCAGGCAGGACCTACCGTGGGGGTAAGCGACACAGGAGGCGCATCCCTTAGAAATAGCAGCAGCTGCCATGAGTCCAAAAAAATTTGTGGAATTTTTCTCAGTTCCATTTGTAGAAGAGGCTAACGGAGCTTCTTTCAGATACTTCTTTAAACTTTCATAAATAGCAAAACAGATGATGGTTTCCGAAATCCCAGCATACGAGGCAGTTAATCCCCTGTAGAAGCCGCGGATGCCTTCCGTCTGGTAAACGTAGCGGGCACACTGGAGCGTGTTCATCTGCTTGGAGCCTCGCACTCTGCACAAAGGAGACCAGTGACAGGCCGTGATGACACGTGCTGAGGAGCCCGCCTGCTGCCCCGAGTCTCAAGGGTGATAAAGGGAAAGGACATGGGGAGGCGCCACAGTCCTCCTTGGTCTGGGGTTGGCTGAGTCCTGTCCACTGTGAGGCCAGGTCCATCAGCTATGTGGGGCCACAGGCCCATAGGATGGCACGAGCATCTGTCCCAACTCGCAGACAAGTGCTCAGAGTCTCTGATCCACCTTTGGGAAGAGCTAGATGGAAGGTGTTCACCAAAGAGGAAAATATGACTGTAATAGAATCAAAACCATCCATGTGTCTAAACATGTGGATGGATGGTACACAGACTAGATGAAAAGAGTCTTGAAGGCAGTAAGACACGGGGAAGTGCTTAAAGTGGAGAGCAAGATGAAATTCCATGTAAAGTACAATTATGATACAAACATGCTTTAAGGAAACTCTGAAGGAAAATCCGCCAAGAATCTCACTGGCTGGCAAGTTTAAGTGCTCTTTGTTACCACTGTAGCCTCCAAATGCTGTTATTTTGACTCTATTCTTTCTTTTATGGGTTTACCTATCTGGCTGCACTGGATCTTAGTTGCGGCATGCAGGATCTTTAATTGCAGCACGTGAGATCTCAGTTCTGGACCACAGATTTGAAACCAGACCCCCTGCATCAGGATCTCAGAGTCTTAGCCACTGGACCACCAGGGAAGTCCCTCCATTATTCCCACATTTGTAAAATTATAAACACGGAAGAAACTATACAATAACTAAAAGGCCTTCAGCTTGGATGCTCCTGCCCCCACGACAGGAGTTTTCATGAACTGCTTGGATACACACAGAATCCCAGGACTGGACAGCGTTCACACTGCGTGCCATCGGAGACCCTCCTGTGGGGGAGCAGATCAGTGTACTGGGTTCCCCACTCCTGCCCCCTGCCTGGAATGGCCTTTGTAATGCAAACGCAGGCACCCCTCCCGTTTACCAGACCTCTATGTCTTGGCACTACCGGGGTTTCTGGGCTGGACAGTTCTCTGCTGGGGGTGGTCCTATGTGTTGTAGAGTATCCAGCAGTCTCCCTGGTCTCTATGCACTAGATAGAGAGACAAATATCCAGATGCTGCCACACATCCCCTACGGACAGCACCCTGGAATCCCTGCTCTAATAGCTCTACACTGCCTCCAAATACAGCCCACCGAGTCCAAGCTCCCGTTCCTCCCCAGGGCTTTTAAGGATGCGGCTTCTCCAGCCTTATCTCCCCGTACCTCCCTCCTTCCCCAGCACATTCACATGCACGACACACCCCTTCTTTCTGCTGCTCAGAATGAACAAAGCTTCACTGTCTCCAAATCTGCTGCACACCCGAGTCTCTGCCTGAGGCACCTTCACTGCCAGTGCCCACTGGGCTCCTAGGCATAGGGAGACATCCCTGCCACAAGAGTCCCTCCCTGGCTGCCTCCCTGCACGTCCCACGCAGACTGCATAAGGGACCCCCCCGAGGGTCCTGGAGCACTGCTGGCCCCTTCTCCCACCAGCCTATAATTCTCTGTATTTTCTGTGAAGCTGTGAGCTTTGGGAAGTCAGGGCTTGTGTCTTATTCTCGGCTGTTTCTGCTGCCACTGGCGCAGAGGAATACATGCAACAAATCCTCATTGTTGAGGGCTCTGTCAAGAGAACCCACCCAAACACAGCTTTAAAATGTCCTGAGCACAGGTCATTACCAGGCAAATTTTAACAAATGCACATAAAGAAGGCTCTCAGCTGACCCATGCGTTTATCCCCTGCTAAACAGAAGTGATGTGAGGACACTGTGTGCACACTTGGAAGGAACTGCCCAAAGGTTCTAGGAAGGGATTGGTCAGGAGGTCGCAGGACAGGAGGTTCTTGAGGGTTCTATTCCTGGTGAGGAAGGCAGATTCAAGGAGACCGAAGCAAGAGACCACGTGACATTGTCTGAAAACTGCCAAGGACATTGAAGGCTAAGCTGAGAAGTTAGGATTTGACCCTGACAGTAACTGACATTCATTGAAGGCTTCTGAGCAAGATTATCTCTTCTAAATGATTAGACCTGGTACATTTTAGAACGGACAGGGAATGTCAAAGACCCACTTCAGAGGCTACCCGGGTCATTGGAGAGAAAAGCAAAGGCAGAGCCCACCTCCATTTCTAGGTGGAGCTCTTGCTTGCTCTCTCCCCTCCTTTCTCTACAGGTAGCTTAAGGTTAGACTGGACTAGATGGAAGTTTCCAGCGCCCCACACACATTTCTAGGCAACCTAGTAACAAAAGGGTACTTAGAATCCTATCAGAAAACATTGTTTATCATCATCACTGACTTGAAATCACAGTAGTTACCGGGACATTCCTTGATCTTGTTATTTAATATACTAGAGAAGTATATTAATATATTGTAACTTTAAAAAACACTGATAATTGTATTTCAATAATTGGTTTTCATTGCTTTTAGAAAGATCATTCTAGGGCTTTCCTGGTGGTACAGGAGTTAAGAATCTGCAGGGGACATGGGTTCCATCCCTGATCCAGGAAGATTCCACATGCAACTAAGGGGCAACTAAGCCTTCGAGCCACAACTCCTGAGTCTGTGTGCCTAGAGCCCGTGCTCCAACAAGAGGTGCCACTGTAATGAGAAGTCCAAGCACCCCCGCTCACTGCAACTACAGAAAGCCCACTTGCAGCACTGAAGACCCAGTGGAAAAAAGAGAGAGAAAAAATCATTCTAAAAAGTGCCTGTAGGCTTCACTAGAGACTGCCAAAGAACCCAGAGCATAAGAAATGTTAAGAATTCCTGGCTACAGTTTTGGGGGAGAAATACAGGATATTTGAGGGCCTTGGGAGACTAAAATGCCCCTTCTGAGGCTTTGGGCGCTGCTGTTCTGGCATCTTCCCAAAAGAGAGGTCATTTAGAGCACAGTTCACAGCACTCCACCTGGGGGTGGGGTCTCCCAGGAGCAGAGACCCAGGACTACCCCTGGGATCAGGGGCCACGCCTGAGCGAACTCCTGACATCCCCTTGTGTGTTATTTCTGCTGGCCTGTCTCCCCCTGGGGCTTGGCAGTATAAACCTCAACACAAGAGAAGTTTCTACATATGTTTATATGCAGATAAAACAAAGATGGGGATGGTTAAGGATGCTACAGGTCTCACTCTACAGCTGGAACTGGCGGAAGAAAAGAAACCCCTAAGAATTTAAGTCTTACATTAAGGACGGAACAAGTAAAAACTTACTTCCGTTCTAGCTGCATCCGGGTTTTAACCATCCATATAGGGTTCATTAAGGAATTCGTGACAAAAGCTGGAAAAAAAAAAAGAAAAACACAAATAGAAAATGTTATCACCGAACAGATCCAATGCTTATTAAAGCCATGTCTTCCATATGATAAACCTTGAAATCAGGCTTTCAATGGCTTAATAATAAAAATGGTAAGAAGCAGTTCCATTTCCACACAACAGATGGAAAATATAATCCCTTAAAATGTAACATGCATCGGTAATGCTGAACTAAAGTAAATCTCAATTTTCTAGAGCCCGGTCCATGGACAGAGGAGCCTGGAGAGTCGAAAGGGTCACAAAGAGGAGGATGCAACTGAGTATGACCACCAGTGCTTCCAGACTCTAGTTGGCGCTGCTGGTTTTCCTGTTAGTGTGATCCCTATGGTGGTAAATATGAAACTATTCTAAAACTCAATTGAAAGCATCAGGTCCAGAAATAATTTGTTTTAAAGAAATGATGATCTAATCCAAAAGAATACCTTATATTTAACTTAAAATAGAAGAAACTAAATCTCCATTTACCTGAATCCAAACTTAGACATTATGATACCTGACTGATCATTTTAGGAAATTGACATTTTAAGACTGGTCTGCCTATAGGAACCATCTTTAAGTCTTCTCTATCTTAATGTTGTTAATTACTCTACACCAACCAAAAAAGCAGCAGTATCGTGTATCACTGACCTGACACACAGCAAGTCCTCTGGAATATGTCATCCCCTCCAGTCTAAATAGATTGATTAGATAATATGACTCTAGACATGCTTCAGTCGTGTCCGACTCTTTTTGACCCTATGGACCCTGCCAGGCTCCTCTGTCCATGGGATTCTCCAGGCAAGAATACTGGAGTGGGTTGCCATGTCGTTCTCCAGGGGATCTTCCCGACCCAGAGATCAAACCTGCACCTCTTACATCTACCTATACTGGCAAGCAGGTTCTTAATCATTAGTGCAACGTGGGAAGACCCACGCAGATAGTCCATAGATCAACAGGACCTACTGTACTGCATGGGAAACGATATTTAGTATCTTGTAATAGACCATAAGAAACTGAATCACTCTGTTGTATACCTGAAACTAACACAGCTTTGTAAATCAACTACACCTGCATTACAAAAAAAGAAAAAAAAAGGCTACCAGGAAGGAGGGGGAAAACCAATTACAGCAACATTAGCTCCTTGAAACAGCAAATTAAAGATTATTAAAAAAAAAATTTCCCTTCAGGTCTATTTTATTTACCAAGGGTTTCTCTAAGTTAATTTGTCAAAAGTTGCAAAACCGGTGCACAGCTTTTAGTTTATGGCTAACTCACTGTTGGCTGAGGCAGTGAGGCCCCACCTCTTCTTAACTCCACACTCCATCCCTTTGACCTCCCTGCCAGCTCCATATCCTGTAAACACCTTTCTTGTGAAGCATCTCTGCTAATGTCATTTTCCATCTGGGATCCAAAAATTATCTGTAACTATTCAGATGAATTCCTAGTACTATAATTTGGAGGAACAGGAACAAAATGTATGCATACAATTTAGACGTCAGCAGAGGGTGGAAATTTTTCATAAAATGTCAATTCTCTAAAATACCTATTTAAACAGATATAAAATTTATATGGAAAATGGCATGGCTTTCTCACAGCAATCTATAACTGACATATTTCTGCCAAGTATTTCCTTTCCTGGGAGAAACATCCTGTTGTGAATTTTCTATGGTAGGTGAAATGATTCCCTCAAAAAAGAACAGAAACGACACCTGACCTATCACCAACCCTGCTGAACAAACCCCATTACAAGCCCCGAGCCCTCATCACAGAATCCAGCTGCTAAGGACGACTGTACACAGGGTGTGCTAGACACCTGGGAAGAAGCCACAGGAAAAGCAGCTCACAGTTTAGAAAATAATGTAATAGAAAGACATGAAAACACATTAATATTCCTTTAAAAGATACATCACACTAGCCAACAGCAAGCATGAGAATATGTCAATCTTAAGGGAGAATAAATGGAAGCAAGTTACAAGCTGTTCTCAAATACTCTGCTGCTGCTAAGTCACTTCAGTCGTGTCCGACTCTGTGTGACCCCATAGACGGAAGCCCACCAGGCTCCCCCGTCCCTGGGATTCTCCAGACAAGAACACTGGAGTGGGTTGCCATTTCCTTCTCCAATGTGTGAAACTGAAAAGTGAAAGTGAAGTCGCTCAGTCGTGTCCGACCCTTAGCGACCCCACGGACTGCAGCCTACCAGGCTCCTCCATCCATGGGATTTTCTAGGCAAGAGTACTGGAGTGGCTTGCCATTGCCTTCTCCGGTTTGCCTCAAATACTCAGATTTTATCAATTCTAACATAAAGTTTCAGAAAAATAAGTTTAGGTGCAAAAGAAGCAGAGAGCTAATTTTTAACTCCTGGAAAGAGGCTTTCTGGCACAATGCATGCTTTAGGGAGCTGAGACATTCATGAGCACTCACTGGTGAAACACACCTGCAGAACCAGCTGAGAAAATGTGCACGATGTTGCTGTTTGGCACGAAGACGCCATTGAACTGTTCTTTGGCTTTGGAGTAGCAGGCGAAGTACACAGCCCTGTCAGAGCAAAGAAAGAACACGGTCAGGACACCTTGGGACACTGGCTCCATGCAACCTCTGACAAATTCAGGAATATGGGGAAGAGGTTAATAGGTAACCTCAAGCTTAACCTCATCTGGGCTCAAACCAAAACCTGCTGTCCTCAAAACAAGCTCCTGCTTGTCCCTCCAGAAAGTAGTCTGTGATGAAGGAAGTGCCCTAAATAACTGAGCAAGATGAGGTTTTGATAGTATACATATGAAGTCCATTTACATTCTTCATCCTGGATAAATGCCAATCCTTTTAAGCACCAACATATATTGTAACTGTTAAACTTTATAATACATTTCCAACGCTTATCACATGTGTCCTGCCTTACACCATAACGAGTATGTCACATGTAATTTGAACTTTTTTCCTGATGACTCAGGATCACATAGGAACATGTAGGCTGGCTCACGTTTCCATAAAGGGCTCCCTCCACTGATGCGCTCCCTATCCCAGAACGGGACCACTGGAGGGGTGGAACCCGCTCCCACCCCACCCCAGCTCTCGTCTCCTCTGCCCATCAGCTTTCCCCTCGTCTGTCTCCTCTCAGATCTGGACTGAGGAGCAGAGCCTGCTTGTGGTTTTCCCTGCTCTTCACCAGCAAAGCCAGGGAAAATGGCATTCTTTTTTGCAAGCTGGCCAATGGATCAATTATAGAATGTATTTTTCAACCTCGGATGCTGACTACTTATCTCATATGATTGTGTTATAAAACTGTCTTTTGTTTTTTCCCTAGGTCCCAGCTGTTCTAAATGGGTGTGGTGGCCAAGACTCTATATCAGACTGACAGGCATTACCAAGTTAAGCACTGTCCACAAGTAGAATGACTTTGTGTTCTTCATCAACTACATATATGCAGCATGTCTGTGTTCTCTTAATAATGCATGCCCCATATAATCTCACAGGCTAGTACTTCCTTTATTTTCAATAGATTACACACACACAAGCTACGGAATTCTAAAGGAACAAAAAGGTTTAATAAGAATCTGCATATTTATGATATCTTCAGGAAATCTGTATATGAACTGGAGCACTGACCTGTAAGAATTCAAGAAGCTTTTAGTTTTCACTTCATATAAAATGACATTCTTATTTTTGTTATAAAGATTCTCCTTAAAGTCCGTTGTATATGTCGATTCATGGAAGTGTCCTAGCAGTCACACCCAACTCCCCTTTCCAGAAGGCAATTTCTAGAAACAATTTCTTACCTACTTTTCAGAGACACACTGCCCCCACCCCTCCACATGCAGACACAGTCATCCTTTCATATCCACACGTGTGCATCCTCTGCATCAGTCCTGCCCAACAGAACTTCTTGCGGAGCTGGAAAAGCTCTACGCCTACGGTCCCCTAAGCAGGAGCCACTAGCCACATGTGAACGTTAGGTATCTGAAATGTGGCTGGTGAGACCAAGGAATTGAATTTTTAACTTTAATTAATTCAAGTAGCCCCATGTGACCAGTGGCTATTGTATTGGGACAGTGCAGCTCGATGTATTCAAATAATGGGGATTTTTAAAAATACGTAAAGTAAAACCTAGAAGCCTTTAAAATTCCTTCAGATGAAGGCTTCCAAATGCAAATTCTGATGTGGGTCTGCGATCCTGTCATTTAAATCAGCTCTTCGGTGATGCCACTGCTGCTGACCACACACCACACTCAGTAGGAGCAAACAGAGAAAGTTCTAGGTGATGGGAGCAAATAATTTTCAACTTAAGAATACAACAACCAAGAACCTCTTTCTAACACACACACATTGAAAGACATACCAGCAATTAACACTATTTCTATACATCAGATGCATTTAGGAATCTCACATAGAAAAATAAACTAGTCATCTAGCAGTACTGCCCCTTTGGTTAAGAAAGGACTTGGTATATTACATACTGTATGTTGTGGGCTAGCTGAAAGGTTCAATGCTTACCTTGATGGTGCAACTCCAACCAAATTTGGACCCAAGCCTCTAAAAAGTGACTTTGGTCCCTCCTTCTCCAAGATTGACCTGAATAATAAGAAAAGATGTATCTTTAAAATCCTTAGGCAAGGGCTATGCAAAATGATAAGGGGTCAATCTTCACATTAGCTCCTTGAATAAAGAACAGAATGTTTACAAAACCCCTGAGGTCTTATCTGATAATATTACAATACAGAATCAGAAGACTGAAGAATACTGCCTTCATTCAGTTCAGTTCAGTCGCTCAGTCATGACCGACTCTTTGAGACCCCATGAATCACAGCATGCCAGGCCTCCCTGTCCATCACCAACTCCCGGAGTTCACTCAAACTCATGTCCATTGAGTAGGTGATGCCATCCAGCCATCTCATTCTCTGTTGCCCCCTTCTCCTCCCGCCCCCAATCCTTCCCAGCATCAGTCTTTTCCAGTGAGTCAACTCTTCGCATGAGGTGGCCAAAGTATTGGAGTTTCAGCTTTAGCATCAGTCCTTCCAATGAACACCCAGGATCGATCTCCTTGCAGTCCAAGGGACTCTCAAGAGTCTTCTCCAACACCATAGTTCAAAAGCATAAATTCTTCAGCGCTCAGCTTTCTTCACAGTCCAACTCTCACATCCACAGATGACTACTGGAAAAACCATAGCCTTGACTAGATGGACCTTGGTTGGCAAAGTAATGTCTCTGCTTTTTAATATACTATCTAGGTTAGTCATAACTTTCCTTCCAAGGAATAAGCGTCTTTTAATTCCATGGCCGCAATCAGCATCTGCAGTGATTTTGGAGCCCCTAAAAATAAAGTCTGACACTGTTTCCACTGTTTCCCCATCTATTTCCCATGAACTGATGGGACCAGATGCCATGATCTTCATTTTCTGAATGTTGAGCTTCAAGCCAACCTTATCACTCTCCTCTTTCACTTTCATCAAAAGGCTTTTTTAGTTCCTCTTCACTTTCTGCCATAAGGGTGGTGTCATCTGCATATCTGAGGTTATTGATATTTCTCCCGGCAATCTTGATTCCAGCTTGTGCTTCTCCCAGCCCAGCGTTCCTCATGATGTACTCTGCATACAAGTTAAATAAGCAGGGTGACAATATACAACCTTGACGTACTCCTTTTCCTATTTGGAACCAGTCTAAACATGCTTCAAAAGCTCTCGTGTCCACACAGGAGTAATGTTCAAGGTTTGCACAACATATGGGCATTCTTGTAAGGCAAAAAGAGCACCTGACAGGTATCACAGAATCTTCTCCTTACTAGCCAGTATCAAGTCCAAGCCTTGTAAGTGACCCCAAGGTGCACTCTTGTCTGCAAGGCCCTGACTAACTCTCTGGTCATGCTAAGGGTCACATGAAGGAGCTCTGTTCACCACACTAGACAACTAGAGAGCATACCTCACTAGAAGTACAATGCACATTTCTTTCTTCATGGCATCTGGGGAAGGTCAAAGCAGTGTATTTCAAATGAAACCTGGCCACACAATGGAATATCATTTGGTAATAAAAAGGAGAAGACTTTTGAGAGTCCCTTGGACAGCAAAGAGATGAAATCAGTCAATCCTAAAGGAAATCAACCCTGAATATTCATTGGAAGGACTGATGCTGAAGCTCTAATACTTTGGCCACCTGATATGAAGAGCTGACTCATTGGAAAAGACCCTGATGCTGGGAAAGGTTGTAGGAGGAGAAGCAGGTGACAGAGAATGAGATGGTTATGGCATCACTGACTCAATGGACATGGGTTTGAGTAAGCTCTGGGAGACAGTGAAGGGCAGGGAAGTCTGGCACACTGCAGTCCATGGGGTTGCAAAGGGTTGGACACGACGGATTGAACAACAGCAACAACAAAAAGGAAGTACTGATGACTCAGACAAGGATGAAGCTTCAAAAAACATCAGGTTAAGTAAAAGCAGACACAAAAGGTCATATGTTATATGATTTCATTTAGACGAAATAATCAGGAGACAAGCCTATCGATAGAATAGTGGTTGGCTGTCTAGGGCTGTGGTTCTGGGGATGGGGAGTGACTGCAAACAGTGAGGGGATTCTTGTAGTGGGAAGGAAAACGTTCTAAAATCAAACTGTTGTCAAGGTTGCACAAAACTCTGTGAACATATTAAAACAGGTGAACTGTATGCAGTTAGAGGGCAATCATATGGTATATGAATTACATCTGTTAGGTAGGTAGAATAGGGAAAAGGAGTCCAAAATGGCGGTGGCCAAAAGACAAGGAAAGGAAAAGCCCGTGAAAATAGAACAAAGGAAGGTCTGAGGACCGGAGTGAGGACCTCAGGTAAATCAAACAACACTCCTGGCTGGCCCAATTTACATAGGGCAGGCCCAGGATAAAAAAAAAGCATATAAAAAGAGGAGCCAAGCTAGCTCTCTCTCTCTCCCACGCGCTGGGCCGCTCTTCTCTTCGTGTCTTTGGATCAACGTGCCCTCATGTCTTGAAGATGGATTTTCCTGCTATCTTCTAAATAAAATAGAGTTGTAACACTGAGCTGTAACACTGATTTGTCTAAGAGCTATAACATGGTCCATTTGAGACCTGAGAGCTATAACATGGTCTATCCAAGACCCGAGAGCTGTGACACGCCGAGGGGGCTTTAATGTCCATCACCCCAAATTTCTGTTGTGACGAGACAAAGAACAGAGGAACATACATGTGTGACACATCTTAAGTGCATTTTGAAAAATTTTTTAATTGAATTAATTTTTTTATTTGGCCACACCATTTGGCATGTGGGATCCTAGTTCCTGATCAGGGATCAAACTGATGCCTGCTGCAGTGGAAACACTGGACTGCCAGGGAAGTACTCTGAATTACATCTCAATAATGGGGAAACAGTGGAAACAGTGTCAGACTTTATTTTTCTGGGCTCCAAAATCACTGCAGATGGTGACTGCAGCCATGAAATTAAAAGACGCTTACTCTTTGAAGGAGTCATGACCAACCAAGACAACATCTTAAAAAGCAGAGACATTATTTTGCCAAGAAATCTCCATCTAGTCAAGGCTATGGTTTTTCCAGTGATCATGTGTGGATGTGAGAGTTGGACTGTGAAGAAAGCTGAGCGCCGAAGAATTGATGCTTTTGAACTGTGGTGTTGGAGAAGACTCTTGTGAGTCCCTTGGACTGCAAGGAGATCCAACCAGTCCATTCCAAAGGAGATCAGTCCTGGGTGTTCACTGGAAGGACTGATGCTGAGGCTGAAACTCCAATACTTTGGCTACCTCATGTGAAGAGCTGACTCACTAGAAAAGACCATGATGCTGGGAGGGATTGGGGGCAGGAGGAGAAGGGGATGACAGAGGATGAGATAGCTGGATGGCATCACTGACTCTATGCACGTGACTTTGGGTGAACTCCGGGAGTTGGTGATGGACAGGGAGGCCTGGCGTGCTGCGATTCATGGGGTCGCAATGAGCTGGACACAGTTAAACCAAGAAACTCAGAGACTCACTGAAGAAGTTCTAAAAGATGAAAGAAATATTGGCAGTAACAGTTTTCAGGTTTTTGCTCTGTGCTAAATCAATCGCTTAACAAAAGATAAATGAAATAACTGGAATACAGAGTGGATTAGTTATATCAATATTAAATTTCCTAAATTTGAAAACTGTACTCAGGTTTTAAGAGAACACTCTTTTCGTAGGAAATAAATGCTCAAGAATGAAGGGTAAAGGGACATAATGTGGCAACCTATTTTCAGACGGTTCAGAAAAAAAAGTATGTATATAGAGTAAAAACAAACAAATGTGGCAAAATGTTAAACACAAGAGACCTGAGGTAGAATATAAGCAAGGTATGTGCCCTGTTCCTGTCACTTTTAAGTTGGAAATCATTTCACAATAAAAAACTTTTAAAAATGAAAAAGCTATTGGTCATAGGTTATAAAAATACTGAAGTCATCCTAACACTCTAAAGGAACTACATGTTTTACTGCATTTTCACACTGGCCAGAACCAAGCCACTCGGTCCTTAACAGAGACATCAGAATTTGGTGTTTTCAATTTTAAATTCTTTAAACTCTTTTTCAAAACAGGATTCAGTTAAAAAAAAAAAACAAAACCATGCTATCTGGAAAAAACCTCTCAAATAAGCACACCTTGAAGTGACCTACATCTTACAGTATAGTACGTGAAAGCTTTCAAATGGGTAACACATTTAGCATTTCCTCAAGTTTAGGCTCTGTCTGCGGTCCCCACAGCTGTTCACTGTGCCGCCAGCCCTAGGAGCCACTTAAACACAATTAGGGGTGTCTCTGGCTCCAGGAAGCTGGGAGCCACGCATCTATAATGCAGTGGGGAACTGGTGTCCTCAAGTGACTCAGGCCTTTTAAGAGCTGCAAAAAGGCTGTCTCCATAGTGACGCATGTTAACAGTGGGCAAAAAGTCAAATCTGTTACATAATTCGAACTTCCAACCTATCTGAATGTTTATAAAACTTTTCTGGAACAATCAAGTGCCTACTATAAATGGTACTCCTCAGCTTTCAAATAAAGCATGTTTAGGGCCCAGACTAAATTTCCCACAGTCCTATAAGCTTTCATTTAGGAAAGAAATGCAGAAGGGAAACTAGGGTCTTGTCTAGCGTGTTTTATTCTCTTCCCTCTTTTAGATCAGACTATGTATACCCCAGATCAAGTTCCAAGACAGAGTTCTGAGCTGAAGCCATCAGCTTTTAAAAGAAAAACTACCTCACTAACATATTACTTTTCACATTAAAAAGGTACTTGAAAAAACAAAGTACCTGAAATAGTTTAAAGAACAAGAGTTTTGATTGGAAAAAAAAATTTTTTTTAAAGATTATGTCCTAAGACTTTTTAAGGCAGATACTTGAATAAATGGATTATGAACCTTTGGCAAATTTAACAGAGAGAGCCTAATTGTGTTAACATCTTGTCTTCAAATAACTATATTCAAAATATAAAGGTAATCAGTGCTCCAATGGAGAATACCTTTTCTCTAATAGATCAACCTGAGACATACATAAGCAAACACTGATTTGTACTTTGAAAAACAAAATTCCTGTAAACAAATTCTGTTGTCTGTTAAGTGTTTAAATGTAGCACTTCCTGGAAGAATAAGACTAAAAATAAGCAGCTTAGTTTTAAATGAATAACCATCTGACTAAGGCCACCAGGCTCCTCTGTCCATGGAATTCTCCAGCAAAGAATACTGGAGTGGGTTGCCATTCCCTTCTCCAGGGGATCTTCCCAACCCAGGGATCGAACCTGGGTCTTCTACACTGCAGGTGGATTCTTCATTGTCTGAGCCACCAGGGAAACCGCCTGATAAACCCAAAGGCTTCTAATTGTGAACAGATGACCTTGGTGGGCTTTGTGGCACAGAGAAAAGGCCTGGATCCCTGCTCTCAGTTCACCACTTCCTAGAAAAAGAGCCTGCTCAGTAGCCCCTCACCACTGCTCTAGCCTAGGGGTGATTAGTGGAAGAATCAGAATGCACAGTCCAGTAATTCAGGTGGGTGAGGAGGGTGGTGGGAAAATAAAAAGCAGTCATCTTCTATTAAACTATCCTAAAAGACAATGCTGCTTACACTGGTACACTATCTGATGTAAGTACTGGGTAACATTCTGCTTTCAGAACTTAGTGACAAGAAACAACATATGTCTACCCTGAGGAGCATGTGTGCTTCTCCAGATGAGAGTTATGTAGGGTGACAGCCCCCCTTTTGCCTTCATTACCAGGAAACTCAGCTATAAATCTTATGTTTAAAAAGTACAGGAATTAGGTATTATGACAGCAGCTAATATTGGCTATTTACATGGCAGGGGGAGGAGTGGGTATCAAGCTCTTCATATTCAACACCTTACTGATGTGTCACGTTCTCTTTGTCCTGCATTCTTGCCATGTGGCATGTGGCATTCTCAGAGACTGGGGACACCTCAGTCGTCAAACATATCGAAGCCCCTACCTGTGGAGAACTTCTGTTCTGGGGAGGGGGGCCCGTAGGGAGACAAAGTAAACAATATAAATCAGTACATTACAGTATATGATGGACAGAGGTAAATGCTGGGGATAAAAATAGAGCAGGACGGAGAGAATGTGAAGGAAGGGCCTGGTTTTCAATAGCATGGTCACTGCAAGGCCTTCCTGCAAAGGGGACAGCTGAGAGGCAGCCATGCAGATAATGTCCAGCAGCGAGGCCCTGCTATGGAATGTTCCGACAGTCTGGTCTTTTAAAGGGCCAGTAGCTGGAGAAGACTCTTGAAAGTCCCTTGGACTGCAAGGAGATCAATCCTGGGTGTTCATTGGAAGGACTGATGCTAAAGCTGAAACTCCAATACTTTGGCCACCTCATGCGACGAGTTGACTCACTGGAAAAGACTCTGATGCTAGGAAAGGTTGGGGGCAGGAGGAGAAGGGGACGACAGAGAATGAGATGGCTGGATGGCATCACCAACTCTGTGGACATGAGTTTGAGTGAACTCCGGGAGCTGGTGATGGACAGGGAGGCCTGGCGTGCTGTGATTCATGGGGTCGCAAAGAGTCGGACACGACTGAGCGACTGAACTGAACTGAACTAAAGGAGGCCAGTATAGCCAAAACGGTTCAGGAGGGAAAATTCAAGGGGGTGAAGTCATGAAAGTAATGAGAGGGGTCCAGGAGGCCCCATGGGCAGCTTCAGCTTTTACTCAGAGCAAGGGCAAAGGATCTCCTCTGCTTTGCTGAGAATAGCCTGAGGATGGAGCAAGGTGCAAGGTCTTCCGCCAGGCCAGTTAGGAATATGGGTTGTCTTGCATGTGGCGTGGGCACTGTTCATGTGTTTTAAAAGATGGAGAGGTTTTTTTTTTTTAGTTTACATTTTAGTAGAAGATGTGTCCTAACACACTTGAACTAGAGAAACATTCCCATTTACCTTAAGGGCTTAGCCCCAGTGACACCCTCGACTTCTGGGTAAGAGGTCCCCAGTTACAGTAAGTAAATAAATCTACTAGTCATGCGAGATTGGCAAGTATGTAAGAGGAAGTTCACCTTGGATGTTAGCAAAGCTGGCAAATTACCTCTGTTTCACTATGTCCAAAGCACTTCAAGTTCCTCAGAAGCAAGGCATCACTGGAGACACTGCTAGTGACTATACTTACTAAAGGCGAACGTGGACGGGGTGTCTTCAGAGCCGGTCTCTCTCCTTACTGACAGCAAAGCAAGTCTCCCATCTCAGTGCCCCACCTTTCCTGGCCTGCCCCTGACCTTCTGCATTTTGTGTCTCCACAATCCTTCTCAGCATTCAATTAAAAAAAAAAAAAGATTTGCCTCGAGTCTTGGCTATCAGTGACCTCTTTCTCTAGTTGGGACCTTGCCCTCAGCAGCTGATGCTGCTGCCCAGTTTGGCCCGAGCTCGGATGTACCCTGGTACGTGTGTTTGGTGTGGGTGCCTGACTTGCCCAGAAGTCGGCTTTACAAACAAAACATACCTAAAAATAAATTAAGCACTTTCAAATCCATCCTACCTTATCTAAACTGTGACTGAACTCTGCCCCAAATTCAAAGTGTTGTCATTATGAAGACAAAGCATCTCCATTTTACTGCATCTTTTTCTAACGCTTCCCCACTAAACATCCACACTGGTACACAGCTGTGACTCTCTTGAACCCACGCTCTCCCAAGATCAGCTTTAGAGCTCCGAGTAACACGTGAAGTCAAAGTCATCATTTTAAAGTTTTCTTTTAAAAGCACAGGGTCCCCAAGCTAAAATGCAGACATTGCCAAGTGCTCTTCTGAATTTCTGATTTTGCCTTAAGCATAGACACTGATAAGCCAAATTCAACTTAAGAATATTCGGCGACTTGGTAAGCAAATGAAATATTTTAATACAGTAAAAACAGATAAACTAGGTAGGCTAGGTATGAAACAAAAATTGTAAAGATCAGCTTACTAAACATATATTGTAGTTTTTCTATAAATGTAAAATTATTTTCAAATAAAAAGTAAAAAATTACAACATTTTGTTTCCATATTCAGTTCAGTTCAGTTCAGTCGCTCAGTCGTGTCCGACTCTCTGCGACCCCATGAATCACAGCACGCCAGGCCTCCCTGTCCATCACCAACTCCCGGAGTTCACTCAAACTCATGTCCGCAGAGTTGGTGATGCCATCCAGCCATCTCATTCTCTGTCGTCCCCTTCTCCTCCTGCCCCCAACCTTTCCTAGCATCAGAGTCTTTTCCAGTGAGTCAACTCGTCACATGAGGTGGCCAAAGTATTGGAGTTTCAGCTTTAGCATCAGTCCTTCCAATGAACACCCAGGATTGATCTCCTTTAGAATGGACTGGTTGGATCTCCTTGCAGTCCAAGGGACTCTCAAGAGCCTTCTCCAACACCACAGTTCAAAAACATCAATTCTTCAGCGATCAGCTTTCTTCACAGTCCAACTCTCACATCCATACATGACCACAGGAAAAACCATAGCCTTGACTAGACGGACCTTACTTCCTCTTAAAATATTCACAACACTTCTCTTGTGCAATTTTAAAATTCATTCTACAAGCCTCAGAGCTTCTGGCTAGCACTCAAAAGACTTGGGGCAAGGGCAACACTCTGATGCAACAATTTAAACTGGCTGGTTCTGAGTTTGCTTTGTGAGGTTTACTTTAACTGTCCCTGGGTGGTGATCACTTGCATGCCAGAAGCCCTGAGGCCATGAGAGCAAAGTCAGAGTTAAAGATATTGGTATAGATACCTAGGTTCTTAAATTTGGCCACAGCCTCTACTAACAGAACATCCCATCCGATGGGCTGGATAAACATTCTGCATTGACACTGGGTGAGTGGGGGTGCGGGTGGCATGAGGCCAGAACTGGGACTGAACTTACTTCAGAACCTGTAAGAGTCCAGGCGTCACTGACGTTTGTCTCACCACCCCAGCTCCGCTGATGGTCCCCAGATGAACCTGAGGATAATAGACTGTCCGAAGAGCTAATCTTGAAGACTGCAACCTTGTCTTAATGACTTCTAGTGGACAAGTGAAAATAGCACCAACCGTGCCCCCACACCTGTAAGAAAGGAAATCACAACAGGATCAGAAAAGCTATACTGAGCTATGCATATATGAAATGGGAAATGGAATTTTTCTCTATTAAAAAAAGAATAAAAAACGTACCTATGTTCATTTCATAATTAGAGCATACCAACAGGGTGGGCCAAACGGAGAGAGCAGCATGGAAACATTAATACACTAACATATGTAAAACAGACAGCCAGTGAGTATTTGCTGTATGACTCAGGGAACTCAAACCAGGGTTCTGTGACAACTGAGAGGGGCGGGACGGAAAAGCTCAAAAGGGAGGAGACATATGTATAGGTACGGCTGATTCATGTTGATATATGGCAGAAACCAACACAATACAGTAATTATCCTTCAATTTAAAATAAAGAAAAAAACTGGCTGAAATCCCAGCAGCTAAAAAGATAACCACTGTTAACATGTTAGTACATCCTTCAGGGCTTTTCATTACTGGCTTCTTAACCTCACATCTTTTTCTTCTTATCTAGATATTATGAGTGTCTTTCCATGTCAATACATATACACCTACATCACCATCATTTGCAATGCCTGTATCCTATTCCTATCTATCAATGCATAATATTTTAACCTATTTTCTACCATTAGATGCTCACATCATTTCCAATTTCACTCTCATGCTGCAATGAATATTCTAGAAAATCTATCTTTTCATGGTGAAATAAAAGTTATTCAGGTAATGCTACTATTTTGAAAATCAGTGTTTACTACAAATCAGATTTTTATTAAAATCTGACTATCTTAGACTTCACTGAAAATCAAACTAAAGCTTACCTTTTAATAATGAAGTCTGTGTTTCACTCAGAACTAATCAATTCATCCTCCAGAATTTCATTAGATGCACTGGCTCTGTGAGTCAGAGTTCCCTTAATGATCCTTCAGAATTAGTTCATATAAAAATATTACTTGAACTTAAAATTTAAATATTTTCACCTATTTATCCTAATACACAGTACGTCAAGGCTGTGTGTTGTCACCCTGCTTATTTAATTCATATGCAAAGTACACCATGTGAAATGCCAGGCTGAGTGAATCACAAGTTGGAATCAAGATTGTTGAGAGAAGTATCAACAACCTCAGATACCGCTCTAATGGCAGAAAGTGAAAAGGAACTAAACAGCCTCTTGATGAAAGTGAAAGAGGAGAGTGAAAAAGCTGGCTTAAAACTCAACATTCAGAAAACTAAGATCATGGCATCCGGTCCCAACACTTCATGGGAAATAGAAGGGGGAAAAGTGGAAAACAGTGGCTGACTTTATTTTCTTGGGCACCAAAATCACTGCAGATGGTGACTGCAGCCATGAAATTAAAAGATGCTTTCTCCTTGGAAGAGAGCTATGATGAATTTAGACAGCATATTAAAAAGCAGAGACCTTACTTTACCAACAAAGGTCCATCTAGTCAAAGCTATGGTTTTTCCAGTTGTCACATGTGGATGTGAGGGTTGGACCAAAAAGAAGGTTGAGGGCAGAAGAACTGATGCTTTTGAACTGTGGTGTTGGAGAAGACTCTTGTGAGTCCCTTGAATAGCAAGGAGATCCAACTAGTCAACCCTAAAGGAAATCAACCCTAAATATTCATTGGAAGGACTGATGCTGAAAAGCTCTAATACTTTGGCCACCTGATGTGAAGAGCTGACTCACTGGAAAAGAGCCTGATGCTGGGAAAGATTGAGGGCAGAAGGAGCAGGGGGTGATAGAGGATGAGATGGTTGGATGGCATCACTGACTCCATGAGCATGAGTTTCAGCAAACTCCAGGAGACAGTGAAGGACAAGGAGGCCTGGCGTGCTGTATAGTCCATGGAGTCGCAAAGAGTCAGAGATGACTTAGCAACTGAACAACAATCATAACACAGCTATTTCTGTCTTTTCTTAAACAATAATATCCATGAACCTGAATGTCTGGTGGGCTGGTTCTAGATAACAATGTCCCAGTATCACCTGAAGCCACTCCTACACCACCAGTCACAAAGGTTCTTCTCTTTGGAGAATATCAGAACACTGACGATCAGAACCTGCATCGTATTCATCTTTGTATCCCTGGCATTAAGATTCGCACGTTCACAAACAGTATTTGTTCATCAGAAGAGGAATTACTAAACTGCCCTGTAAGGGAGCTAAATGTCTGAAAATAACACTTACTGTCTACCTTGTATCACAGGCCGGAAGGCAGGAGCTGTGTACTCTATGTTCTTGCACTTGGTTAGAGCACAGTACCGGCCAAACAGGCAGTTCAATAAAAATGAAACAGCAGCGGCATCTATGATTGGGAAAAGCAACAAGAGGAGGGACAGGCCTTGGCAAACACAGAATCTGTAAGTGAGCTTCCTGATTCAATGCAGGTGTTAAAAATCTGGAAGCGAACCCAGCCCCTCAGCCCCCAGGGCAGGCCCTGAGGTAAGGGGTAAAGTCAAGTTCCCAGGCAGCATTTTAAAACCAGGAGCCTATAGTTACATATAGCAAGTAAAATCCTGAAAACTAAGAGCTAGATAGATGTTATCAACTTAATTGCACTTCTGCTACTGATGAATGATTATTTTACGACAAGAATTCAACCCTCCAACAATCCTAGTAAGGTAGGATTGTTTAGCTTCAATTTACCACAAAGAGCCTGAAAAGAGAGCATGACATACAGACTAGCGAAACAGGGAGGAGAGGAAAATAGCCATTTTGGAACTATGTAGGTAAACCTGCCTTGAAATCACGATGGTAAGAATACCCTAAACTGAGCTTTCACTGCCAAGTGCCTGGATTCAATCCCTGGTTGGGGAATTAAGCTCTCACAAGCTGTGGCAAAAAAACAAATGTAACAAAACAAACAACAGAGCTGGTCTCTTTACACAGTGTTTGGTGAACTGTGGCCAAAACCCATCGAACACAAACAATGTAGAGGATCTCAACCAGAACAGGAAGGGAGGATGGCAGGAAGGACTTGACCTGTGGGTGGGACAACTATGTAAGCTCCTGATTTTGCAGGGTGGTATCACAGGGAAGCTGGGTCTCAATGAGATTTATATACTTTCTCAAAGCCACAAGTGCCTAAGTGTCTCAACTGAAAACCAAATCCAGACCCTTTGTCTGCAAAGCCTGTGCTTCCCTCTATACTAAGGTATCCTCTCTGGGAGTATTACAGAAGGACAGGTATTTATATACAGTTTGTTAAGCTAGTTCACACTACTTGCAATTCACAGTTAAGATGGAAAATTGTCAATTAAGACAACTAGGACTTATAACTTTAATGTGTCTTTCAGTATGAAGAAAAATTCCTGAGCCCAATTGAATGTTGGTTGATATAACGTGCTCCGAACACAAAAATATATCTAAAGAAAATGGGATATAATAGGGAGCGTTTTAAAAAGAAAAAAAAAAAAAAAAACACCTTCCAAACCTGTATTGATTCACATAAAATAAATTGCTCTTAACCTATTACAATAAAAACTAGGTGATGATTCCACATCGCTGAATAAAAAAAAAAACAAAAAAAACCCAGAGCTTGCAGTAAATTCTTGCATCAGAAAGTCAACAAGTTCCAATAAGACACGGGTCAACCACCTTTGCCTTGTTCCCAGGTCAGCCGTGCTTCTTACCTCGGCCAACTATCGTCTACACGGATGTCACTGGTCAGAGGACAGCCTGCAGAAGTGCTAAGCAAACACCCACTGCCAGTGAGCTGGTCACCTCCTGGGTGGGGGTGGCAGGTCACACTTGCTCCACAGCCACCGTTCTGTATGTTACACACCCACCTGCCCAGGGCAGAGGGCCAGGTGGTGAAAAGACCCCGGCCTCCTCCAGGGGCAAACTGAGGGTCTCCACGTGCCTCTTCTACAAGAGCAGTGACGCCGCCCCACCGCATCCCAGGAAACAAGTAGAAAGTGCTGGGAAAGCAGTGCAAACTGTAAAGTGAGTGTGGTAAGAAGTAACTGCTCAGTAGCTAAGTCCCTCCTCATCTACCAGGAAAAAACACTTAATGAAAAATACCCAAAGGATATTTAATTAGAAGAAAAAGGTTCTAACATTACACTAAATTGTGCAAAAGAAGATTCTTCCCGAAATTTAAGACATTCCATAGCAGAATTTTAAAAGCTAATCTTTCTGGGACTTCCCTGGTGGTCCAGTGGTTAAGAATCTGCCTTGCAGTGCAGGGGACACGGTCGGGAACTAAGATCCCACATGCCTCAAGGCAACTAAAAACTTGAGTTCTGCAACTACTGCGCGCCACAATAAAAGCCCAGCACAGTAAAAAAAAAAATAAAAAAAGTTAATCTTTTGGTTCAACTGCTTTTTCTTTCTTTATAAACCAAACACACAGGACATTCATCAGTCTGAGGAGACAGCAGACAAAAGGAATCAAAATACTGACTTCTCTGAGATTGGCTTTCCAAATTCTCTAAACATATTTAATGAGGTTGGGTCCAAAGCACATAAGAGTACAACAAACTATACTTTGTAGAAAAAAAAGGCCCTGTCAATTCTCAATTCTTCAATGCAAAGACCTTCCAAGTTAGCCCAGCTCCTCACCATGGTCAATTACCCGGGATGAAGCCCCATCGACAGTGACTCGGCCGAAGGTATTACTATTAACCGAGCTATTCAGGAATCTCCTGTCAGAAAAAGGGTGGAGACCTCAGCTCTGTCTGCCAGTCCTCCCCAGCCTTTGTCAGTACTTCTTTTCAGCTGTTCTCCACCTCTCCTGTCCTTTCAGTTTTTCAAATTTACTCTCTAGAACTTCAATCTCAAATCTGATTCACATCTTGCCTCTGCCAGTGCCAGCTAGACTGAGGGGACTTGGTCTGCTCTTTCACCTTTTCTCCATTCCCATCCTTTTAGGGCTCTCTGGGCATAGGTCTAGGTCTAGCTGTGGGTCCACCTGGCTACGTGTTACCTATACTGGTGGCCTCATCAAACATCATGAGTCAGTGTAAATGGTGTGCAGGCCTCCTTGGGGCGCTGCTCAATTCCACCAAGAGCCCCATCACTGAGAACCCCTGTATTCAGACCACCAGCAGTCCATCCCTCCATGTCCTTTTGGCCTGAGGACCGTGCTGGGAGCACTAGGTGTGTCTTTCCTTCCTCTGGTCCTCATACTCCTTGAGATTAAGCCAGCGGGGCCCACTAGTGACCTTCTACGCCCACCACGAGGCAACAAGGCTGACACTTGGTAGGAAGTCACCCCGAGCCCTCCCCAAGCACGCTACACTGGTCCCTTCTCATCCTGCTGGCGCTGGCTGATAAGGCAGCAGCCTTCCCCCTGCAGGAAGCCTCTGGACACAGAACAGTTCAGTTCAGTTCAATTCAGTCGCTCAGTCGTGTCCGACTCTCCGCGACCCCATGAATCACAGCACGCCAGGCCTCCCTGTCCATCACCAACTCCCGGAGTTCACTCAAACTCATGTCCACAGAGTTGGTGACGCCATCCAGCCATCTCATTCTCCGTCGTCCCCTGCTCCTCCCACCCCCAACCTTTCCCAGCATCAGAGTCTTTTCCAGTGAGTCAACTCGTCGCATGAGGTGGACAAAGTATTGCAGCTTCAGCCTTAGCATCAGTCCCTCCAATGAACATCCAGGATTGATCTCCTCTAGAATGGACTGGTTGGATCTCCTTGCAGTATAAGGGACTCTCAAGAGTCTTCTCCAACACTACAGTTCAAAAGCATCGATTCTTCGGCGATCAGCTTTCTTCACAGTCCAACTCTCACATCCATACATGACCACGGGAAAAACCATTGCCTTGACTAGACGGACCTTGGTTGGCAAAGTAATGTCTCTGCTTTTTAATATACTATCAAGGTTGGTCATAACTTTCCTTTCAAGGAGCAAGCGTCTTTTAATTTCATGGCTGCAATCAGCATCTGCAGTGATTTTGGAGCCCAAAAAAATAAAGTCTGACACTGTTTCCACTGTTTTTCCATCTATTTCCCATGAAGTGATGGGACCAGATGCCATGATCTTTGTTTTCTGAATGTTGAGCTTCAAGCCAACCTTTTCACTCTCCTCTTTCACTTTCATCAAAAGGCTTTTGAGTTCCTCTTCACTTTCTGCCATAAGGGCAAGGTACCCACATCTCAGCCTCACAACCTCCCTTAACCTACAGCACAGAGCAGTAGGGGCTGGTGTCAGGGATGGGAACAGTGATGGGCACAGCCTAACACTCCACAGGCCACAACGCTGACAACTATAATCTACAGCCTTTCTGCTCTGTGTAAGAAGCCTTGGATGCAGCGGTCAATGGCTGTCCTCCTTCTAAGTCTCAGAGTAGGTTCAGCTGAGGGCCCAGGCAGCCGATGCTCAGACAGCAGGGAAAGTCACACTGGACCTGGAGTTTCATGGTGACACAGTGCTAGCCCCACACAGTTGGGCAACTGACGAATTCTGATCGGACACCCGTATTTTAGGCCACTAACCTCCACAGTGGGGGAATGCTCTAAAAGGCATACACAAAGATCCATGGCACACAGGAAGAAAGTATTACAGTCAAAAATAAAATTTCATTGTATTTAGAATCACCACCATTTAACTTCTATTTCATTTATATGTTTTATAACAGGTATAGAATTAATAGATTAATATAAATATATATGGGGATATGCACAAACATTTTATTCACAGGCTTGTGTGATCATTCTGAAGGCCACTCTTCTAGACCAATAGTCTCAGCCAGGATGCTGCTGCCCTGGCTCCAGTGACATACTGCAATGCCTGGAGACACTTTTGGTTCCTGAAATTGGGGGAGGGGTTACTAGTACCTAGGAGCTGGAGGCCAGGGACGCTGCTAACATTCTACAATGCACAGGACAAGCCTGACCTCTAAACAACTGTTTGGCCAAGCTTGAGAAACCCGGCTCCAGATCGGTAAAATGGACAGTGTGTGTATTTGAAGGTGGTATAACCAATGCGGAGTACCGTCCCTAGCAGCCATTCCTGCTTTCTCTGTCCCAAATTTCTTAAGTCATAGTTTGGACGGGCTTCCCTGGTGGCTCAGCTGTAAAGAACCAACCTGCAAAGCAGGGTTTAATCTCTGGGTCGGGAAGATCCCCTGGGGAAGGAAATGGCAACCCACTCCAGTATTCTTGCCTGGAAAATGCCATGGACAGCTCATGGGGTCACAGAGAGTCAGACACGACTTAGCCACTAAACAACAAATAGTTTGAATGGGATTAAACCCATTTCTAGTTTAGTCCTTGTTCAGTGGAGAAGAACAAGCTGAGAGGTGCTGGAAGGCATTCTGTGTTCATGCAAGGACCAAGCTTGGAATCAAGCAGATATGTCTGGAAAGCAGAGCAGTCACTGAGGGGTCCCACAGTGACACTATTGAACTATTTAGGCAAGCCCTCCCTGAAGCCTGTGCCCGCTCTAGAATTTGGGTGTACATGCCAATAATCAAGGCAACTGGAAGTGAATTTGATTTACTACTTATAATTGAAAGTCTCCCAAATACGCCTAGTCAATTAAAAAAAAATTATACCCAAGCTTCTCAAGAAAGTACTTAAAGGGATTTACTATTATCAGTAATCTTCTAAAACACACTGAGGACTTGTGTTTCCAGTGGACTATGTTTCTAATGGCTATGAGGAAATTCCCTGGATATTAACTTAATTTCGTTCCTAAAATCCCGCTCTAGTCACGGATGCCAAAGCCAGAGACCACTGGACTATTCCATACCCAATAACTCTGGGATATTCCATTCAGTGAAACCATCCCAAGGGCTTGAAAAGGGCAGCAGAAAGGCCATGAATAGCAGTTAACTCATACATGTCTCAGAGTAGCAACAAGAGGCTCTCTGAAATCTATCTGCCCGATTTTCTAAAACAAAACAAAACTTACGACCTGCATTTTTCTGCACCTTTTTCTTCTTTTAGTACTTGTCCTTCCCCTCCCCCTCACTCTCTACCTTCTTTCATTCTTCCTGCTCAGAACTGAAGTCTCCTGTTTATTACATAAAGATGTATCTGTTTATCTTTACCCATGTAGGCCTTGCTTGTTATTTTTCTAAAGCCTGTGGATTAGGCTCCTCCCCTCTACAGAAGAACAAAGCTAAGTCGGACCATTTACTACTACAAGACAAACACTAAATTTTTTTCTATAGTCCTTATGTGATCAAAGATGAATTTTTACCTTTTAATACATTTTTACCTTTTAACTCTGAGTTGCAAGTAACAAAGAGAATTTTAAAACCTAGATGTTTTCAACAAAAAGATGTTTTCTATACATGGGCTCACTCAATTTAGACACTAAAGCCAAGACCAAAACACTCTTTATTATCACTGCTACCCAACTGACTGGTTTCCAGACTCACAGCTTATACCTAACTACAATATGGATTCTACTGACTAATAATTCGGCCAGACACCCTGTGATCCCTAAATTCGGAGTCTTTGATAATTTCTCCCTTTCATCTGCTATCTCTATAGTCACTACCTGAAAAAAAAGGAAGGAATACCTCTTTACACATAATTTTCTGGAATGTTTTATTTGAATACTTAGCACAAGGCTTAGAAGATTACGCAAATTCTGTGTTCACGCAGTAAAAGCCAAATGCTTTTTTGATGCAGCTACCTATCCTTTAGATGCTATTTTCTATATCCTACCTCACTCAGGAAAAAAAAATGAAGTAGCACCCGAACAAAAAACTCTACAGTGGACTTCCATGGTGGTACAGTGGATAAGAATTCGCCTGCTAATGCAGGGGACACGAGTTCGATCTCTGGCCCAGTTAGATTCCACATGCGTGGGGTCACTAAGCTGGTGCGTGCCCCACAACTGCTGAGCCCCTGGCCCTAGAGAACTACTGAGCTCCCTTGCTCTAGGGCCCATGCTCCACAACAAGAGAAACTCCCTCAGTGCAATTAGATAAAAGTCTGCGCACAGCAGCAAAGACCCAGGGCAGACAAAGATAAATAAATAAGGACTTAAAAAACAACCTTACAGTACTTTCTGAAATTGAAGAGAATCAGTATCTTTTACAAACACACAAATCCAAAATGTTACCTTAGGCTAATTGCAGTTTCAGCAAACTTTACTACAGAGCCATGTTTATAATTACAAATACAGTAGTGCTTTTCTTTATTTGGGACAATTTAACAGGCTACACATTGGAGAAGGAAATGGCAGCCCACTCCAGTGTTCTTGCCTGGAGAATCCCAGGGACGGGGGAGTCTGGTGGGTTGTGTGGTTGCACAGAGTCGGACATGACTGAAGCGACTTAGAAGCAGCAGCAGCGGCAGCAACAGGCTACACACCTCCAGGTTAGATGCACAATACCTTTTACTCATCCAGTTACTTGTTAAACAAGTAGCAATGACGTTATCTCTAACATGTGGGGGTTACTGTATTTGGGATGGATCAGTGAAGAAAACAGACCCAGCTGCTACCTGTGAGACTTAAACTTACATGACGCTTAAATTTTAACAGGACTTTCATCCAAACATAATACATTAAAAAAAAAAGTTGCATGTATGAAATACACTGGAGAAAATCAATTTACAGCCTTAGTATACTTATATAAACCTTATATAAAATACATGGGCACACTATATTTGTCTTATCAAAGCTTCTTTAATCATTGCAAATAAATCATGCACCTTCTCTATATGGTTCCTCACCAAATATATTAACGTATGCCTAATGAAAGTGAAAGTTGCTCAGTCGTGTCTGACTCTTTGTGGCCCTATGGACTATACAGTCCGTGGAATTCTCGGGGCTGGAATACTGGACTGGGTAGCTGTTTCCTTCTCCAGGGTATCTTCCCAACTCAGGGATCAAACCCAGGTCTCCCACATTGCAGGTGGATTCTTTACTGTCTGAGCCACAAAGGAAGCCCAAGAAAACTGGAGTGGGTAGCCTATCCCTTCTCCAGCAGATCTTCCCAACCCAGGAATTGAACCGGGGTCTCCTGCATTATAGGCAGACTCTTTACCAACTGAGCTATCAGGTAAGACTAATACTTCAAAGCTAACACGTAGCTGATACAGATTAAACCTGCAGGGACAGGGACAGTACAGAGTACAACAGGTTGACAGCTGTTCGCAATGAGGGAAAAGACTGAACTGTGAACATATCTTAGATTATATTATTCTTAAAACCTTAAAGACATACATATCCCCATTAAAGTACAGTTTAAAGGTCCTGTAAATACATTTAATGACAAGAGAAAACACCATGCCATAAAAATAAGACCTAAAGTGTATAATCCAGGCCATCAAGCTCTAATCTAAGGACAGCTTGAAGTGAAGTCGCTCAGTCGTGTCTGACTCTTTGCAACCCCATGGACTGTAGCCTAACAGGCTCCTCCCTCCATGGGATTTTCCAGGCAAGAGTACTGGAGTGGGTTGCCATTTCCTTCTCCAGGGGATCTTCCCGACCCAGGGATCGAATCCGGGTCTCCTGCATTGTAGGCAGACTCTTTACCGTCTGAGCCACCAGGAAAGCCCTAAGGACAGCTTAGTAGAGCTATTTCAGGTGCCAAGTATTCTCCTGAAAGCTGCTTGTTCACAACCAGAACTGCCAAGTCACTCTATGTATGTGTGCTCAATTGCCTGGTCATGTCTGACTCTTTGCAGCCCTATGGACTGCACCACTCCAGGCTTCTCTGTCCAAGGGATTTTCCAGGGAAGAATACTGGAGTGGGTTGCCAAGCCCTCCTCTAGGGATCTTCCCGACCCAGGGACTGAACCCCTCATCTCCAGTGTCCCCTGCATTGGCAGGCAGATTCTTTACCTCTGGCACCATCTGGGAAACCCAAGTCATTCCATAGGGAAAGTTTAATAGATTTTTCTCCGTCATGAGGCTTACACATGGAAGGGCTACTTTGGAGGATTTCCGAGTTTCTCTTAATGGGATGGGTTTAAATAGTAGAAAAGGAATGATAGGTTTTGTTAGGTAGTAACAATAAAATTGGTTTAGGTTTTTCATTTTGACAATGCCACCCAGATTTTGGGATAGGAGAGAAGAAAGCAGAGAACAGTAGAATCCCTAAAGATACTAAAATGAAAGTGTTAGTTGCTTAGTCAGGGCTGACTCTTTGTGACCCCATGGATTGTAGCCCACCAGGCTCTTCTGTCCATGGGATTCTCCAGGCAAGAATGCTGGAGTGGGTTGTCATTCCCTTTCCAGGGGATCTTCCTGACCCAGTGATCTTGAATTGCAGATTTTTTAGCGTCTGAGCCACCAAGGTAGCCAGAGCCACTAAAAACCAACATAAATGAAAGAGGTTTGCTCACACAAAGAACCCACCCTAGGAGATGGCTAATGAAGGTGCTGATAGCTATCAAAAGTCTTAAAAATGTGTTTGACTCAGCAATTGTACATACCATGATCACAGTTTACCCTCAGGAAATAATCAGATGACTACACAGGTACACATAAAGACGTCCAGTTTATAATGGCAAAAATTCGCAATGAGGATTTCCCTGGTCGTACAGTGGGTAGCAATCTGCCTGCCTATGCACGGGGCATGGGTTTGATCCCAGGTTTGGGAAGTTTTCACGTGCTGTAGGCAACTAAACCCCAAGGGCCACAACTACTGAGCCCAAGCTTTAGAGCCTGCCCTTGAGCAGAAGCCACCGCAATGAGAAGCCTACACAGCACAGCTAGAGAGTAGCCCCCACTTGCCACAACTAGAGAAAGTACTCACAGCAATGGAAGACCCAGCAGAGCCAAACATAAAATGAATTTCAAAAAAATGCGCAGAGAGGTCAGAAAGAAATTATGTAATCAGATTAAATTAGGTATTCCTGTCATAAATTATGGTAACAGCCTCACTGAACTCCTGCCACTGGGCTTGGAAATGTTTACATTCTTCACTGCAACCATGGAACAGTGAGGGTTGATTAGAAGTCTATTCAGAGAATTCATTACCATGCTGCCATCAAAACTCAACATATTTCTAAGGAGGAAGCAACACATAAAGAAGAGGAGCCTATTTTAAAATTAACTATGAAATTACCTTTGGTGCATATATATATGCACACAGACCTGATTCTGAAGTGCTTATTTCTAGGTGTTGGTTTGTGGGTGGTTTCTCCTTCAGCTCTCCTCTTTCTTAAAGGGCAACGCTATACTAAAAAGATGACTATTAATAAAAACCTGACTATTACAGGTTAATTTAGGAGCATTTTTGCCTCTGCAAAGAACCCATGAAACTGCTTTTAATAATGTAGGAAATTTAAAAGACTATATGAGTTGTTTTTGGGTGTAGTTTTTATTTTCCAGGATCTAAAATTAATTTTCAACTACAGACCTGGTAAAAATATTAACTCAGTATCATCAATGAGTGATAGCATTAAACTTGTCTGATGTTAGTTTCCAATCGCTATTCAATAAATAGGAGAAATGTGACAGAGTCTACATTAAAAAGCAGGGTCTCTGACTTCTTTTCAAAAGCAGTAAACTCAGTTCTCTGGAAAGAGGGCAGCTTAACAGTGGAAGGTAGTTACTTTGCAAAGCAACAGAGCCTTCCAACAGACAGGGTGGGACCACTGCACTGCCTGATTTTAACTGCAGGATACACCCACCCATTTGATATTTTAGCTCCTTTAATGTTCTTCCTTAAAAGAACTGGAAGCGCTGTATTTTAGGCTAGTGGGAATGAGTCAAAATCCAATTAGCTACTCAGAAAGCATCCTTTTCAAACACTTATTTTCTTTCTTGCAGATCAGCAAGGAATCTTGAACTGCTAATGAAGGAACAGAAACCTGTTAAATACAATGGCCCCAGGCACCACCCTAATACACTCCACCGTTTTAATCAGTTCAGAGCTGTGCTGGCTAATGCAGTTTTCCTCCATCACAACGAAAGAGGCTGGTGCTCCAGTAGGAGAATCAGCAGCCAGAGGGCACTGTGAAGGGCGCGCTGGGAGATTCAAGTCGACACGGGAATCAATTACGCAGCGAGCCTCACAGAAGCTGCTCCAGAGCAAGGAACTCTCTGGGTTCAGAATACAAGCATTAAAAAAAAAAGACCACCTCACTAGAAATAGTAAATAAAAATCACTGAGAATAAAATATTTTTTTAAATCCCTGTTAGCTTGAGAAATGACTTTAACATGACTATAACACGACCAACTCGTTTAAAATCCTCTAGAATGACAAATCAATATTCTGTCTTAATTTAGGAACGCGGCCCCCTCCCCAAACCTTGTGTTACTCTCAAAATAAATCCCAATGGAAAGATGAAGCAAAATGAGAGGGAAGGGCAGAAAAGAGATGAATGAGAAATCATGCCTATATCTGAACAACAGTCAAATTTTCTGACCGGAGAAACAAAAGTACCTAGGTAAACAACTACAATAAAAAGTACCAAAAAACTCAGCAACACTCTCATCTAGGCTATTTTTGCAGACAAATTCTTAACCACTGCTTGTTTGTAGTAAGAAACATACCTGGGTAGCAACTAAAACACAAAACTGCAACTAAAATACTCAAATCAAAACAATAGGATAAGTACTACTTTACGTAAAATTGTCCTACACTTAAAAATGGCTGTGCCAGGCCTGTGAGGTCCTTAACCAAGACTCCAAACACCTAGAAGACTCCAAAAGGACCCAAAGGGTGTACTGAAAGAAAACAAATCACTAATACAAAACATTTTAACTTCTATCTCCTGAAAAACAAAAACACCAGCTCCCTTCCTAACCTCCCTAAAAAATACGCTGCCGCCACTGAAACATACGTGATGCCATGACGATCCGCCAAATGATTCTTTCAAAACAGGGCACATCTTAGAATTACGTTGTTTCTGACGCTCCAACCAGCAGGTAAGAAGCATTTCAACACACCTTCCCGTTCTCACTTGATCCTGCGGTCCCCCATCAGCCCTCCCACCGGTTGCTGACCCCAGCATCACGGTTCACCAGCACTTCCCAGGCCCCTGCTGATGCACAATACCGGCATCTGTACCTTATGAACTCGTCCCTGCGCTACCCTGAGGAACTCCCGGGCCACAATAAGCATCTCCAGGGATGCACTGGAGAAGGAAATGGCAACCCACTGCAGTATTCTTGCCTGGAGAATCCCAGGGATGGAGGAGCCTGGTGGGCTGCCGACTATGGGGTCGCACAGAGTCGGACACGACTGAAGCGACTTAGCAGCAGCAGCAGCAGCACCCCGCCTAGGGCCTTCGGGAAAAGGCCTTGGGGGAGAACTCTGAGGTTGCCAAGTGCAGCGTGGCCAGACAGGACCGCCGAGCGACACTCGTCAGACCAGCCACTAATTGTTTAAGAGAAGAAAAAGGAGGAGACGCCGCGGGGGTGGGCGTGGACGCCGCGTAAAACCACCGTCGGGGGATGTGGTCTGGAGGGGGACAGGCCCCGCGCCCCTCGGGCCTCTCCGCTGCCCCATCGCCCCGACTTCCTCTTCGAGAGCCCGCATTTCCACCAGGGAAGGGCTGGTAACCGGCCCCGGTGCACCGAGGGTGCGCGGCGCGGCACAAGGGCGGGGGCGCGGGGGCGGGCCGGTAACTCACCCGCCGGCGAAGAGGTGAAGCAACGTGTTCTCCTTCTGCTGAGTCCCCGTCGCCATGGCCGCGCCGGCTCCGCGGCCCGCAGCCGCTGGGTGCCGCGGGCTCGAGGCGGCTCGACGGAGGCGCGAGGTAGTCGCTCCGCTCTCCCGGCTGCCCTCAGGCGGCCTCCGGTGCCGCCTCCATGCGCGCGCAACCCCGCGACCGGCTCCCTCAGCGTGCGCCTCGGCCGCGTGGCTGAAGGCGCCTCAGCGGCCACTGCGGCGCGAGCGCGGCGGCCAGCGGGAACCAGGCGCGCGGCTGTCACGTGCGGGGGCCGGGTCGTGACGTCACTCGGCGGCGCGGGCTCGGGGCGGCGCGCGACGGGGGTGTGGGCCCGGATCCCGCACGCCTACTGGTCAGAGGGCGGAGCTGGGCGGAGCGACAGCGCAGCCCGGGAGGGAGAGACGGGTGGGAGCCGCTGGAGCCAATGCGCTTGGAGTGAGAACCGGCTAAAGCTGCCTGGTCCCTGATCCGGGAGGCTTAGAAACTGGGATTGGTGGAGCCCAGCGAGACTGTGCGCCCGGCCTTTATTCATTTTTAAAGTCGTTTGCTTTGTGATACTTAAAAAGTGTAAAGAAGTGTATAAATTACGTATGACAACTCAAGCTCTGCGCTTATCACCCAGTTGAGGGGACAAACAAGATCCAAACAGCTTTAACTCCCAGTGGTATCATTTTGGGTTTCTTTGATTTTTCTAGAAATAGCTTTTTGGTCTCTTTTTCTGATCATCTCTAGCTCCAAGTTTCTGTATCCGAGCTGTTTCTCTACTTGTGTGTCCTTGGGTCATCGTCAAGCTTAACCTGGCAACTTAACTCCCAGTCTCCACGCGCACGCAGGCCTTCCTTTGCCCGGGTTTGCTATACATTCTACCACGTGACTGTATCTAATTTCCTCACATAGGCTTCTGCAGTTTTTTCTGTTTTGTTTTATTTGTGTAAATTGTCCTTCTGCCCCTAGAGTGTAAGCTTCAGGAGTGCAGGGACTTTGTTCCTTTCGTTCAGGGTTTTCCCTGGGAAGGTGTCTGCCCCTTGGCAGATACCAAGGTATATGCCCAAGAAAATAATGAATGAATGCCCTGAATAGGACTCGTCACTTCATTCTTCCCCTCCCCCAAACCTGTCTGCCTCTTGTATTTCCTGTCCTGGAAGAAGATGATGCCACCATCTGCACAGCCACCAAGGCCGATAACTTTGCTATTACTTTAGACTCCTCTCTCTCTTTCTCTCTCTCCTCAGCCCACCAGGCACTTCTGTCCTTGGAATTCTCCCAGAGTCATCCCCCTCTGTGTTCCTTCCACTGCGGCAGCTGGTTTCAAGTCTTCCTGTCTCTTGCAGCAAAAATCTTCCACCTGTCACAAGCCACCCTTTCATCCCTTTAGTTGGTTGCCCTCCACTCTCATCCCCCTCCAGAGGCACCAGGTACAGACTATACCAACACTTTGTTTTCAGTCTCCCAGGGCTGCTAAAAGCAATACCTCAACCAGACTAGGCTGCTAGCTGTCCTGTGTGTAAACACAGTGAGAGCTTAGGCAGAAGGGAAATTGTGTGCAAACACAGGAGCTGGGTATTTGATTGCTGGGGCTCTTTAAAAACAAGTCTTAAGAGCAGTCATCCAAAATACAAATACGGTGACTACTGTATATTAAAGCCATTACTCCCCTTGGGAGCAGGAAAAGTCAAATCAGTGCTCCATATATGGGGAGAAATAGGGAAGAAGGAAATGAGGCAGCCAGGAAAAAAAGAAACCTGTTTCTTCCTGCTTCCTGGATCTCTAAGTCAATGTTCGTTTTAGCTGAAGATGGTTTATGAGGCATGAGTAGAAAACAAGAGAGAGTAATGCAATCATGTTAACCAGGAGGAAGCTGTTCCCATCCTGGTGAGATTCTAAACCCAAGGAGATGCGCTCTTGGATCACAACCCTGCATCTTGGCTGCTTTCTCACACAGGTGTCGGAGGCTGGAACCCAGGCTTCTCTTCCACAGCAGCATCCTGCCTCCTTCTCTTTCCCTAAGCACTGTCAGTCTAGTCTGTGCCAGACACATAAGTGTGTGTGTGTGCCAAGTCGCTTTAGTCATGTCTGACTGTTTGTGATCCTATGGACTGTAGCCCACCAGGCTCTTCTGTCCAAGGAATGCTCCAGGCAAGAATACTGGAATGGATAGTCATGCCCTTCTCCAGGGGATCTTCCCGGCCCAGGAGTCAAACTCATGTCTCTTATGTCTCCTGCATTGGAGGCAGATTCTTTACCACTAGCAACACTTAAGCAGGCTTCCCCATCCCCTTGTTAATAGTAATGCTGCCTTCATGTTAGAGTTTTTCCAAGGTCTTTCTGTATTCATCTCATTGGATACTCACACTGTTTGGCAACCCTCTTGTTTTCCTTCCCTTTTATGGATAAGCAGGGTAGATTTGCCCAAGGTCACTCAGCTAGTTGGTAGATGATGCAACAACCTTTCATGACTCTCTGACTTGGAACATGCTGTTGCTTATGATGTCCTCTTCCTCAGTTGGCCAGACTCCTTCTGGACCTTCTCTGAAACCAGCTCAGAAATCACCTTCTCTGTGAAGTCACCCCATTGAGTGCTTTTTCTCCTGGTCTTCACTGCTCAGCCTAGATAGCTTATTAAAAAGCAGAGACCTCACTTTGCTGACAAAGGTACCTATGGTCAAAGCTATGGTTTTTCTAGTAGTCATGTATAGATGTGAGAGTTGGGTCAAAAAGAAGGGTAAGCACCAAAAAGTTGATTCTTTCCAATTGTGGTGCTGGAGACAACTCTTAAGAGTCCCGTGGACTGCAAGAAGATCAAACCAGTCAATCCTAAAGGAAATCAGCCCTGAATATTCATTGGAAGGACTGATGCTGAAGCTGAAGCTCCGGTACTTTGGCCTGATACAAAAAGCTGACTCATTGGAAAAGACCTTGATGCTGGGAAAGATGAAGGCGAAAGGAGAAGGGGCAGCAGAGGATGAGATGGTTGGACAGCATCCCTGACTCAGTGGACATGAATTTGAGCAAACTCTGGGAGATAGTGACGGACAGGGGAGCCTGGGGTGCAACAGTCCATGGGGTTGCAAAGAGTAGGACATGACTGAACAACAACAAGACTCCAGCATTCATTCCCTGGTGTATGTGTTGGTGGGAGTGAAGACTGGGACATTTTCAGAGAGAAAAGAATTTCTGACAATATGTTGAAATGCATGTATGCATACATCATTTGATTCCCATGTCAAGGAAAGGAAGCTATCTGGTTCATTTTTTCAATACATTTTTATTGAGCATTGACTCTGTTCAGAAAAAGCACTTGAGGGACTTCCCTGGCAGTCCAGTGATTAAGACCCCGCTTTCCAATGCAGAGGGTGTGGGTTCAATCCCTGGCTGGAGAAGTAAGGCCCCACATGCCTCCGGGTATGGTCAAAAATTTAGAAAAAAGAAAAGACATTTGATAACACAGAATACCCATTCCTGAAAAAAGTTCTTAGCAAACTGGAGCAAGGAATGAAAGGTATCACAATAAACCTATAGCTGACATCATAATTTTTGGCATAAATCTGCATGTCTGTCCCCCTAAGATGGGCAACAAGGAAAGATATTTACTCTTACAATTTATTCAAAGTGGTACCTGAGGTCACAGTGCAGTAAGACAAGAAAAAGAAAGAAAAAGCATAAAGATTGAAAAGGAAGACATATAACTATCTTTAGTCATAGATGATGTAATAGTTTACTAGGAAATCCTAAGGAATCTATATAACAACTGCTAGAACTAATCAGTAAATTTAGCAAGATCAAAGGAGAGAAGGTAAATATACAAAAAAAGAAATACTTCTTTTGCTAGCTACAAAAAATCTGAATATGAAATTTTAAAAATTATTTATAATAACATCAGAAAACCCCAACAACAATAAAGGAGCCAGACATAAAGGAGTACATGATTCTATGAAAAATGTGAAAGTGTTAGTCTCTCAGTCGTGTCCAACTCTTTGCAACCCCATGGACTGTAGCTCACCAGGCTCCTCTGTCCGTGGAGTTTTCCAGGCAAGAATAGCAGAGTGGGTAGCCACTCCCTTCTCCAGGGGATCTTCCCAACTGAGGGATCGAAACCAAGTCTCCTGCAATGCAGGCAGATTCTTTACTATATGAGCCACCAGGGAAGGCCACAGGATTCTATATTCATGAGAAATTCTAGAAAAAAACAAAACTAACCTTTAGTGACAGAGAACAGATCAGTACCTGCCTGGGGCTAGGGCTGAACTGGGTGCTGGGAAGGGGATTAATGACAAAGAGGCCAGAGGAACTTCTTGGGGTGATGAAAATGTTCTGTATTCTGTTCTGGTCAGGGTATATACACTTGTCAAAACTCAGTAAAACTTACACTTAAAATGGGTGCATTTTATTATATGTAAATTATATCTGAATAATATTATCAAAAAGAAAAAATAAGGCAGGCTACATATATGCATATGTGAACATCGTATCAAGTTTAGAAATGAGAAAGGACAGACAGATGGTCACACTGAGAGAGATCCACCTAGACATTGCTGAATTTCAGACGTGAACTACTCCCAGAATTGGCGGGGTCTGGAGGAGAGGCTTGTTCAGGTTTTTGGTAACCAAACCTGAGGTTTTGGTTTTAAAGGGCCTGAACCTTCCTGCTGACTTATGAACCTGTTTCTTTGTGCTTTTTTCCTCTGACTGTCAAACCTCTAATTGCTTCTTTAATCCTTGTTTTTCTGCAAAAGGGATAGCATTAGAAAAACATTCTACCACTCACCCTGCCCTCCAAGGGGCTGGGGTTTCGTTTTTATTTATTTACTTCTGTATGGCTGTGCTGGGTCTTCGGTGTTGCGCAGGCTTTTCTTTAGTTGTGGTGGGAGGGCTTCTCATTGCCGTGGCTTCTCTTGTTGCAGAGCACAGGCTCTAGGCGCAATGGCTTCAGTAGTTGCAGCCCATGGACTCTGTCGCTGTGGCTGGGATTTCATTTCTTTGCAGAAAATTGTAAGGAGCATTTCAGTTTTGCAGAGCCTAAGGCTGGGATAGGCCCCATGTGTGCATGCTATGTCACTTCAGTCATATCTGACTCTGTGTGACCCCACGGACTATAACCTGCCAGACTCTTCTCTCCATGGGATTCTCCAGGCAAGAATACTGGAGGCCCTAAATCCCCACATGGGCTGAAAGGCCTGTGCCTGCCTGGTGGCTGGAGGGAAACAGGGGCAGGTGATGAGATTGGGGGCAAAGGACACACACACCCAGCAGGCCTCTATCCCTCCTTTCCTTTCTCTTTACTAGACCCAGCCTGAGCCAGGTTTCCGGTTACAGTTCTAATGAGGCTCTACAAAGCCAAGCCTTCTTGCTGATGAAAGGCTGTGTTGTTCTGGCTCTGGCGAGAATAAACCACTGCCAGTGGGTCTCTCTCTCCTTGTCCACCAGGCTGGAACCTGTTTTTTCAAATGTTTTGTGAGCTTTGTCCCTACCTCCACGGTTTCCTGACGGTTTCTTAGAAGGAAAGCACCTTAGGTAAAAGGTCAGTTCTGGGAGGCCCAGACTTGTGTTCCCATTATGTTTGGAATAAAACTTGGAAGTTGACTGGACAGCCTGTCTGGCTGGGCAGGCACTGCCAGGGTGGATAATGCCCTTTTTCTTCACTCCTCCCCCTCTCCTACTCTTCCCTTTGTCCCAAATTCTGAGAGGCAGTAGAGCATAGGGCTGTGTTGCCCAATTGCCAAGTTACTTAATCTCCCCATGTCACCTATTCAACAAGGCTAGTTAAGGGACATACTTCAGAGTGAGGGTTCACAATAATTCCGGGGGTTTCCCTAGTGGTCCAGTGGTTGAAAATCTGCCTTCCAACGCAGGAGACTTGGGTACGATCTCTGGTCTGGAAACTTAAGATCTCACATACTGTAACTACTGAGCCTGTGCCACAACTAGAGAAGCCCACGTGCCACAACAAAGATGCCGAGTGCAGAAACTGAGACACGACGTGGTCAGATAAATAAATTTAAAATAATAATGATAATAATAATAATTCTGCCTACACTTATTATGTGCCAGACATTGTTCTGAGTGTTTCTGGGACCCTTTCAGTTGGAACTTTGATTTGTATCCCCATTTACTGTGCCATGGGGTAGAGTAGTCACACAGCATGCCTTGCTAGTAACTGACCAAACTGGAATTTGAACAAAGAGAATGCACTTAACTACCCAGTTGCATGGTCAGAGGTAGGACATATGATGGGTTTAGACCCTACCCATGATCAGCACTGAAAACCCAGTAGTTTTTACCAGAATTTGCACCACTATCTATTTGCATCCATTGAAATGCACAAGAACTCTTGTTTCTGATTTAGAAGAGCAGAGTGGGCTGGAAAGAAGGGTTACGGACATGAAGAAGAGAGGAGGGTTATTTGCTGATCACCTGCTGTATGCCAGCCTTATGCAGAGGATGCTATAAATAACTCCTTATCTAAAACCTCGGGGGTGTTTCACAAGTCTGAGTTATTCTGACGATTTTAAAAACATCGGACAGTCCATACACTGTGTGCTAGATGACACTCCAGGCCCAGGGCAGCAGTCCATCAGCAGGAACATAACAGTTCTGAATAGCCACACTGTGTGGGATTAGAAAACATTGTGTAAATGGAACTTTTTAAGATGGCAGAGGGACTTGCCCGGAGGTCCAGTGGGTAAGAATCCATGCTCCCAATATGGGGGGCCCAGATTCCATTCCTGGTCAGGGAACTAGATCTCACATTCCCCAACTAAAGATTCCACATGCCACAACTAAGATCCGGCACAGTCGAATAAATAAATTTTAAAACAAATAAGATGACTGAAATGCTCTCTATTGTGAATGTATGGTGATTATATTGGTATATACTTTGATTAAATCTTATCAAAGTATACACTTTAGATATATACATTTTATTTTAAATTATGCTTTAATAAAGTTTACTAAAAAAAAGAAAGAAAAAACATTGTGTAAATAGCCTCGTGATCCAGCAGGGTCAGAGTCTGCTACCAAATGAGGCAGATCCAGATCCAGGTCAGGTTCTGCTGCCAAGGGAGTTAGCCTCCGATTTTCAAGGCATTTTGGAATTTAGAATGGTGGTTGAGGGATAGTGGAGTAGTGTTTCACTTCATCCTCCCATCAAGGTTGGGAGGTGGGTATTCTTCCACCCGAGTGGCCAGGCTGAGGACTTTGCCTGAAGTTACAGAGTCTTGAGTGAGACGTTGCAAGATCATTTACACCAGCCAGTTTGTAGTCCAGCTTTCTTTATAGTCCAACTCTTACATCCATACATGACTACTGGAAAAACCATAGCTTTGACTAGACGGACCTTTGTTAGCAAATGTCTCTGCTTTTTAATATGCTGTCTAGGTTTGTCATAGTTTTTCTTCCAAGGAGCAGGCATCTTAATTTCATGGCTGCAGTCACCATCTGCAGTGATTTTGGAGCCCAAGAAATTCGATTGTTTCCCCATCTGTTTGCCATGAAGTGATGCGACCGGATGCCATAATCTTAGTTTTTTGAATGTTGACTTTAAGTTAAGTTCAGTCGCTCAGTTGTGTCATGACGCTTTGCGACCCCGTGAATTGCAGCATGCCAGGCTTCCCTGTCCATCACCAATTCCCCGAGCTTGCTCAAACTCATGTCCATCGAGTTGGTGATGCCATCCAACCTTCTCATACTCTGTCATCCCCTTTTCCTCCTGCCTTCAATCTTTCCCAGCATCAGGGTCTTTTCCAATGTGTCAATTCTTCACATCAGGTGGCCAAAGTATTGGAGTTTCAGCTTCAACATCAGTCCTTCCAATGAATACTCAGGACTGATTTCCTTTAGGATGGGCTGGTTTGATCTCCTTGCTGTCTTCTAAAGAGTCTTCTCCAACAGCTCAAAGCATCAAATCTTTGGCCCTCAGCTTTCTTTATCATCCAACTCTTACATCCATACATGACTACTGGAAAAACCATAGCTTTGACTAGATGGACCTTTGTTGGTAAAGTAAGGTCTCTGCTTTTTAATATGCTGTCTAGGTTGGTCATAGCTTTTCTTCCAAGGAACAAGCATCTTAATTTCATGGCTGCAGTGATTTTGGAGCCCAAGAAATTCCATTGTTTTCCTATCTATTTGCCATGAAGTGATGGGACTGGATGCCATGATCTTAGTTTTTTGAATGTTGAGTTTTAAGCCAGCTTTTTCACTCCCTTCTTTCACTTTCATGAAGAGGCTCTTTAGTTCCTCTTCGCTTTCTGCCATAAGGGTGGTGTCATCTGCATATTTGAGGTTGTTGATATTTCTCCCGGCAATCTTGATTCCAGCTTGTGCTTCATCCAGCCTGGCATTTCACATGATGTACTCTGAATATAAGTTAAATAAGCAGGGTGACAATATATAGCCTTGACATACTTCTTTCCAATTTGGAACCAATCTATTGTTCCATATCCAGTTCTAACTGTTGCTTCCTGACCTGCATACAGATTTCCCAGGAGGCAGATAAGGAGGTTTGGTATTCCCATCTCTTTAAGAATTTTCCAGTTGGTTGTGATCCACAGTCAAAGGCTTTGGCGTAGTAAATAAAGCAGAAGTAGATGTTTTTCTGGAATTATCTTCCTTTTTCTATGATCCAACAGATGTTGGCAATTTGATCTCTGGTTCCTCTGTCTTTTCTAAATCCAGCTTGAATATCTGGAAGTTCTGGTTTCGTGTACTATTGAAGCCTGACTTGGAGAATTCTGAGTGTTACTTTGCTAGCATATGAGGTGAGTGCAATTGTGTGGTAGTTTGAACATTGTTTGGCATTGCCTTTCTTTGGGATTGGAATGAAAGCTGACCTTTTCCAGTCCTGTGACCACTGCTGAGTTTTCCAAATTTGCTGGCATATTGAGTGCAGCACTTTCACAGCATCATCTTTTAGGATCTGAAATAGCTCAACTGGAATTCCGTCACCTCTACTAGCTTTGTTAATAGTGATGCTTCCTAAGGCCCACTTGACTTCACATTCCAGGATGTCTGGCTCTAGGTGAGTGATCACACCATCATGGTTATCTGGGTCATGAAGATCTTTATTGTATAGTTCTTCTGTGTATTCTTGCCACCTCTTCTTAATATCTTCTGCTTCTGTTAGGTCCATACCATTTCTCTTCTTTATTGAGTCCATCTTTGCATGAAATGTTCCCTTGGTAACTCTAATTTTCTTGAGATCTCTAGTCTTTCCCATTCTATTGTTTTCCTTTATTTCTTTGCATTGATCACTGAGGAAGGCTTTCTTTTCTCTCCTTGCTATTCTTTGGAATGCATCAGGTCCAGTGCTACCTCCTTTAGTCCTCCCATCAAGCCATGTCTTCTTATTATACCCATTTTACAGCTGAGCAAACTGAGCTTAGGAGAGGTTAAGCAAGCAACCCTGCCTGCAGAACGGGAATGCTTTATCACCAAGAGGGGGCAGAAGATAACCGTACTCACCCTGGAGTCAAGCCATGTAGGTTCAAATGCTAGAACCTTGGGCAAGTCACTTAACCTCTCTGAGCATCTGTTTCCCAACTATAAAGAGGAGATGGACAATAATAGTACCTGCTGGGAATTCCCTGGCAGTCCAGTGGTTAAGACTCCGTGCTTCCATTTCAGGGGACACAGGTTCGATTCCTGGTAAGGAAACTAAGATTCCACATGGGAAGTGGTGCAGCCAAAAATAAAATAAACAAGTAAAAAATAATGCTAGTGCTTGCCTTTCAGGGTTGTGGTAAGGATTACATAAGCTAATTATCCCTTGGTCATAGCAGTTGCCAGTAAACATGCATGCGTGCATGCTAAGTCGCTTCAGTCATGTCCGACTCTGCAAACTTCTGCCAGGCTCCTCTGTCCATGGGATTTTCCAGGCAGGAATACTGGATTGGGTTGCCATTTCCTTCTCCAGGGGATCTTCCCGACCCAGGAATCGAACCTGGGTCTCTTGCATTGCAGGCAGACTCTACCATCTGAGCCACCAGGGAAACCCCTAAAAGTGAAGTGGCTCAGTTATGTTCAACTCTGCAAACTCCTGGACTGTAGCCCACCAGGCTCCTCTGTCCATGGGACTTTCCAGGCAAGAATACTGGAGTGGGTTGCCATTTCTTTCTCCAGGGAATCTTCCCGACCCAGGGATCAAACTTGGGTCTCCCACATTGCAGGGAGACTCTTTACCGTCTGAACCACCAGTAAGACTATAAACCCATAAGGATTTAAGCTACACTGATTGGTGGGGGCTACCGGCAGTTGTCAAGATTGTTAGGCGAGAGACTTTGAGAAGTGGGGTCTGGGTCCTTGTCCACAGGGAGGGGCTCTGAACTGGGGAGAGGCCCTTGTTCTCCTCAACCTGGTCCCTGAGGCTGACTGTGCTGACCTCTGAGGGATGCTGGGCCAGGAGTATCAACATGGATGCAGCCATCCCAGGGAGAGGCAACGGTGTCTAAACACAAAGCAACTTCCAACCACTGAAGAGTTGGGCTGAGCAGGAGGGAGAGACAAGGCAGACACTACTCATTTATTCATTCATGCAACTAATACTGATTTGCCCCCTACTCTGTTGCAGAGCTGAGCAGAGCAGAGGGCATCTTTATGGGCTAAACTTTAGAGGGTCGTGCATGCCTGGGGCTTCAATCTCTTGGAGACCTGACGGTTAACGGGTAATGAACTAAGTCGGGGGACTAGAATCCCACAAACTGCGTGACGTGGCCAAAAAAAAAGTGTGGACCCAATGTAGATGACCTAGAGCCTGGGTGCTCATCTCAACATTAATACTGATGACCACAAATGTCAGAGCCCAGTGGGGACCCCCGTCACCCTTTTGTGAAATCCTTCACCCGTGTAAGCAAACGGGGAGAAATGTGCTGAGAACTTCCCTTGGGGAAGCTGAGAGAAGAGCTCTTTGTCTCGGGGCAGTTTCAGCTCAGTTGTAATTGACAAAATCAGGACAGTGGGGGGGAACTGCTCTCTCTGTCCTCCTGTTGGGACCTCAGGGAGTTGGTAGATGGGGGATATGGGAGCAGGGCTGGGAGTCCCAGCAGGTCCCTGCAGACGTGCAGGGGGGCACAGGTGCCTGTGTATCCTTGGATTATCCTTCAGGCTCAGATGGTCACTTCTCAATGGGCTTTTGTCCTGGGCCTACTCACCCAGGGAGGTGGAACCAAGGCATGCTTCAGAGGGCCGAAGGGGTGATGTGCCAGCAATTCCAGGGTTTGAAGGATTCATTAGCTCCTGGAAATTATCCCATGTTTGCAGTCCTCCCAGGGAGCTGGCTCTGGTTGCAAGCCTGGCAGCCTCACAGTCTAAGCAGGGGCCGAGCTGGGCTGCTGCCCTGGGCCCAGGTCAAGGGGAGGTGGCAGTTCTAAAAAGCGACCAGGATCCTAGCTAACCTTTTTTTTTTTTTTTTAAATATGTATTTTTAAAATTTATTTGGCTATGCTGGGTCTTAGTTGTGGCATGAGGTCTCAGTTGCGGCATGTGGGATCTAGTTCCCCGACCGCAGGTCTAACCTAGGCCCCCTGTGTTGGGAGTACAGAGTCTTCACCACTGGACCTCCAGGGAAGTCCCCTAGCTAACCTTTATAGAGCACCGGTACCTGTGTGAACTCATTCAACTGTCCCCAGATGCTGTGAGGTGAAGACTGCTATTCTTGTCCCCATTTTACAGAGGAGGAGACTGAGGCACAGAGGTTTTGAACCAAGGTTGTTGAGTTGACTCACTGGAAAAGACTGATGCTGGGAGGGATTGGTGGCAGGAGGAGAAGGGGACGACAGAGAATGAGATGGCTGGATGGCATCACTGGAAAAGACTGATGCTGGGAGGGATTGGTGGCAGGAGGAGAGGGGGACGACAGAGAATGAGATGGCTGGATGGCATCACCGACTCGATGGACATGAGTTTGAGTGAACTCTGGGAGTTGGTGATAGACAGGGAGGCCTGGCGTGCTGTGATTCATGGGGTCGCAAGGAGCCAGACAAGAGTGAGCGACTGAACTGAACTGAACTGAGTTGAGCTCCAGAGTCCATGTTCCAACCCTCCCAGGACTGGATTAGGAACTCTCAGCAGAATACATTCCCGTTCTTTCTCCCTGACCTGTAAGCCACCTTCCCACTGATCACTCCTCTTTGTGCTGACTGGTAAATCTGTTACCAGTGAAGGGGGAGGAACGCGAGGGTAGGGAAGGAAGACAGACTGGGTTCTTACCAGAAGGACTTTGGCTGCCATGGCCATGACCATCAAAGTTAATAACAGCTGAGCACGTCACTATGTGTTGTGCTACTTAACGGGCTGTATAACTTGGGTTGAGTTACCTGACTTTCCTCTTTTATAAAAAGATGCTTGTAGTGCTTACTTCACCAGGTTGTTCAGAATCTCCCCCACACATACCGTCTCTCACAGGTGGCTCAGTGGTAAAAAGTCTGCCTGTCCATGCAGGAGATACAGGTTCAATCCCTGATCTGGGAAGATCCCACATGCTGCAGAGCAACTAAGCCTGTGTGCTGCAACTACTGAGCCTGTGCTCTAGAGCCTGGGAGCCATTATTACTGAGCCAACAGTTCCTAGAGCCTGTGTTCTGCAACCAGAGAAGCCACGGCAATGAGAAGCCTGAGCACTGCAACGAAGAGTAGTCCCTGCTCCCTACCACTAGAGAAAGCTCGCATACAGCAACGAAGATCCAGTGTAGCCAAAAATAGATAAATAAATAAAAAGAAGGACATTGTCACCCACAGGTTGTTTTCTAGGTCTAAGATCGGTTCAGGGCTTAATGGAGTCATTGTGATTTTTTTTTTTACACAACTTCTACCTGAATTCCTTCTGATCTGGGTGCTAGGAACTCAAGTAAGAAAAAGAAGTAGTCCCTGCCCAACACAGAGCTCAAATTCCAGCAGAGGTGACTGTCAATAAACAAAGGAACAAATGGTCCGTGAAGTTAAATTATTACCTCGTGTTCCACTGCATGAAGGAAGTAAGTGGGGTGCTGTGATGGTAAATTGTTTTAAGGATCTAACATTCATTTCAGAGAAGATGGTCAGGGGAGGCCTGTCTGCAGAAGTGGTATTAGGCTAGATGTGGAGGATGAAAAGGAGCTAGATGTGTGGGAGCCTGGGGAGAGTGTCCCCATCAGCGACACAGCAGGTGCAAAGGCCCTGAGGTGGGAGTGAGCTTGGATTTGTGAGAAACTGGAAGAAGGAGGCCTGGGTGGCTGGAGCCTTGTCAGAAAGGGAGGGGAGAGGCCAGGTCAGCATTAGGCCAGTCAGGCTGTGCACAGACATGGACTTTAGGATCTGGTTTTACCCCACCCACACCCCTAGTCTGGGGATTGTCTTGCAGCAACCTACACTCTGAATACATCCTAGAACTTCACTAATTCAAGCCCCATGAGTCTGTAACAGTGCAGACATGGCTGAACCACACACTCACGGAGAAGCAGGTTCTCTGATGGCATTTACAAGACTGTGAAGGGGATGCTGATGGGGACTCTGAGGGATCTTGCAGGCCCTTCATGCTTTGGTCCTAGAGCCTGTGTTTCTGGAAATGTGACAGATTTGAGATCCTGAAAAGCACTCCTTGCTGCAAAACTCCTCTTGTCTCATCAAGATGAGACACAAAGGAGAACTTTTAAAACACAAAATCAGTTTTTCTCTCATTCATTTATTTAAAAAAATTTTAATATACCTTTTAAAAAATATTTATATTTTTGTATATGGTCTTTTAAAAAATACTTTTACTATCTCACATTTTTGCTTTATTTATTTATTTTTGACTGCACTGGATCTTCATTGCTGTGCACGGGCTTTCTCTAGTTGCAGTGAGGTGGGCGGCTACTCTTTGTTGCGGGACGTGGGCTTCTCATGGCAGTGGTTTTTCTTGCTGCAGAGCACAGGCTATTAGGCACTTGGGCTTCAGTAGTTGTGGCTCACAGGCTTAGTTGCTTCATGGCATGTGAGAACTTCCCAGACCAGGGACTGAATCCATGACCCCTGCATTGACAAGTGGATTCTTAACCACTGGACCACCAGGGAAAGTGGAAGTGAAAGTCACTCAGTCATGTCTGACTCTTTGTGACCCCATGGACTATAAAGTCCATGGAATTCTGCAGGCCAGAATACTGGAGTGGGTAGCCTTTCCCTTCTCCAAGGGATCTTCCCAACCCAGGGATCACACCTGCATCTTTTACATCTCCTGCATTGGCAGGCAGGTTCCTTACCACTAGAGCCATCTGGGAAGCCCAGATTTTAACATAACTGCCCGTGAAGTCAGGGGACAAAACTTGTCTGTTCATCTGGACACAAGGAGGAAGAAAAGAGCTCCTTTGGAAACTTGTGCCCACAGGCCTGCCTTCATGTGAGTTTGGAGTTTGAATTTATACCACCTTTGTGATCCAGAAAGAACCAAAGGGGAGGGACTTCCCTGGTGGTCCGGTGGTTAAGACTCCGTGATCCCAATGCATGTGGTCTTGGATTCGATCCCTGGCCAGGGAACTATATCCCACATGCCACAACTAAGACCTGCCACAGCCAAAAAGAAAGAAAGAACTAAAGGGTAAATTTATGTTTGCCTTTCAGTTCAGTTTAGTTCAGTTTAGTTCAGTCGTTCAGTCATGTCTGACTCTTTGTGACCCCATGGACTGCAGCACGCCAGGCCTCCCTGTCCATCACCAACTCCCGGAGTTTATTCAAACTCACGTCCATTGAGTCCATGATGCCATCCAACCATCTCATCCTCTGTCATCCCCTTCTCTTCCTGCCTTCAATCTTTCCCAGCATCAGGGTCTTTTCCAATGAGTCAGCTCTTTGCATCAGGTGGCCAAAGTATTGGAGCTTCAGCTTCAGCATCAATCCTTCCAATGAATATTCAGGACTGATTTCCTTTAGGATGGACTGGTTTGATCTCCTTGCCTTCCAAAGGACTCTCAAGAGTCTTCTCCAACACCACAGTTCAAAAGCATCAATTCTTTGGCCCTCAACTTTCTTTATAGTCTAATTCTCACATCCATACATGTTTGCCTTTGCTTTTCCTCATAGTAGGGCCTGTGAGCAGAGAAGGCAATGGCAAGCCACTCCAGTACTCTTGCCTAGAAAATCCCATGGATGGAGGAGCCTGGTAGGCTGCAGTCTGTGGGGTCGCTAAGGGTCAGACATGACTGAGCGACTTCACTTTCACTTTTCACTTTCACACATCGGAGAAGGAAATGGCATCCCACTCCAGTGTTCTTGCCTGGAGAATCCCAGGGACGGGGGAGCCTGGTGGGCTTCCGTCTATGGGGTCACACAGAGTTGGACACGACTGAAGTGACTTAGCAGCAGCAGCAGCAGGGCCTGTGAGAAGGCCCTGGGTTGGTGTGGGAGGTGTTTACAGGTGGGGCAGGGAGGTGAGCAGGGAGAATAAGGATAATGGGGTGCCAACGAGCTGTTACTCATGTGGGGATGTGGGGCCAGGCCCTGAGGGGACCCCAGGGAGACTGAGTGGGACGAAGCGGGGGGTGGGGGCTGGGCATCTCTCCATCAAAGTGACTCTCAGGGGACCAGCTCCTGGTTCACTCTGAACACGTGTCTCCACAGCCCAGAAATGTTCTTGTCCTCACAGAGGATTCCAGAAGCCACGGGGGCCTACTGGGAAGTGTCCGCCATGACGTGGGGCTAGTTGAGGAGATGCAGGTGAATCCTGGACAGTGTTTAATCCATTAAGTTCTGTTGTCCTGGGAGCAGTGTTGGAGGGTCTGGCAGAGGCCTCACACGCTCAACCCTGACTCGGCAGAATTCCCATTCTAAGGTGCCCAGCTGAATGCGAGCCCAAATTCACCAGGGTGTCCCTGCCAGTCCAGTGGTAAAGACCCCACGCTCCCACTGCAGGGGACACGAGGCTCAATTTCTGGTGGGAGAACTAAGATCACACATGCAGTGCGTGTGTGTGTGCTCAATTGTGTCCAACTTTTTTGTGACCCCCATGGACTGTAGCCTGCCAGCCTCCTCTGTCCACGGGATTTCCCAGGCAAGAATACTGGAGTGGGTTGCCATTTCCCCCTCCAGGGAATCTTCCTGACCCAGGGATCAAATCCACGTCTCCTGTGCCTCCTGCATCGGCAGGTGGGTTCTTTACTACTTGAGCCACCTGGGAAGCCCTCCCACATGCTTCGAGGTGTGGCGGAAAAAAAAAGCACAATCCACTCTGGGAGTATCACCAGATTCTTTTTCCCCGTGACACTTTCATGTCCCCATGCTTTTGTGCATGCCATACCCTCTCCCTGGGATTCTTTCCCCTTTCCCTGATGGAAAGTAACCTTAAATGTCACCTCCTCTCGTGCGGGATCCCTGCTGCTGTCCTCCCCACCCCCAGAATTCCGTCCTCTGCACCCCTAGGGACACTCTAGGACATTTCAGCCGGATGTCCCAGGGAGAAGCTTTTGTTTACAGTTGTCTTTCCTGCTAGAGTGTTTACAGCTCATCCTGTGCCCAGCCCAGGAAGTACAAGTAAAATGGGTAGACAAGAGAGTTGTGAAAGATACTGACCTGCCGCGACCTTCTCATCCATGGCCTCGACAAGGGTGAGTCTTGCTATGGAAAAGCTGGTCAACTTAGTTTCAGTAAGTAACTCTGTACCCATGAAAATAATAACACTTACTTCTTTAAAACAGTCTGTGTATTTTATGGGACTTCCCCGGTTTGATCCCTGGTCGGGGAACTAAGATCCCACGTGCTGTTTTGTGCTGCCATAGATTTTTAAAAAGTCTATGAATTTTAGACCAGATCTCCTTTTTTGTTGTTGTTGTTGTTTTTTTCATTTTCTGTTTTTTTTTTAATTTATTTTTTATTGGAGGCTAATTATTTTACAATATTATATTGGTTGGTTTTGCCATACATTGACATGAATCCGCCCCAGGTGTACATGAGGTCCCCCTCCTGAACCTTCCTCCCACCTCCCTCCTCCCTTTATCCTCCCTCTGGGTCATCCCCGCACATCAGCCCCGAGCATCCTGTAACATGCATCGACCCTGAACTGGCGATTCGTTTCACATATGATAATAGACATGTTTCAATGCCATTCTCCCAAATCATCCCACCCTCACCCTCTCCCACAGAGTCCCAAAGACTGTTCTATACATCTGTGTCTCTTTTGCTGTCTCATATACAGGGTTATCATTTGCATCTTTCTAAATTCCATATATATGCGTTAGTATACTGTATTGGTGTTTTTCTTTCTGGCTTACTTCACTCTGTATAATAGGCTCCAGTTTCATCCACCTCATTAGAACTGATTCAAATGCATTCTTTTTAATGGCTGAGTAATACTCCATTGTGTATATGTACCAAAGCTTTCTTATCAGATCTCCTTTTAAAGTGTTTTTGTTTTGGCTTTAAACTGAGGTAAAATTCACCTCCCGTTTAGTGTAGAGTGAGGTTTTGCTTTTTAACTTATTTTATTGATGTATACTTGATTTAGAACGTTGTGTTGATTTCTGCTGTACGGCAAAGTGATTCAGTTATATTCATTACATACATATTCAATACACACACAGACTTTTTTTTCATATTCTCTTCCATTATGGTTTATCGCTGGGTATTGAATATAGTTCCCTGTGCTATACTGTAGGATCTTGTTTATCTGTGTGCTCAGTCACTGAGTCGTGTCCGACTCTCTGAGACCCGATGGACTGTAGCCCACCAGGCTCCTCTGCCCACGGAATTCTCCAAGCAAGAATCCTGGAGTGGGTTGCCATTTCCTTCTACATGGGATCTTCCTGACTCAAGGATTGAACCTGCATCTCTTGTGTCTCCTGCATTGGCAGGTGGGTTCTTTACCTCTATTGCTATCTGGGAAGCCCCTGTTTATCCATAGAGGGAGGTTATAAACGCGCTTCTTGGTTTGGGGCATGCACTGGCTGGCTTGATGCCGCTTCCCTTCTTTCTCTGTTTGTGCATCCCTGGGAGACCAGCTGGTCCTGGCAGTGGTCCCGGGAACTTGCTGTACTGTGAGGTTGGAGATGTTTCCTTCCTCTAGCTCTGCCCTCACACTCCTAGGGCTTTCCCCTGGGGGAGCACAGAGGAGCTCGGCTGATGCTCTAGGATAAGCCTGGGGTTGCCAGCACTACTTTAGCAACCACAGGGGTGAGCCAGGCTTCCAATGGAGGAGCAGAGCTGGCACTTCACTCTTACTTGTTAGGGACACCACGCTGGGACTTGGCTCCCATCTGTGCCCTTACAGGCAGCCCTGCAGTCACAGATCAGATTTCCATTCCCAGAACTTTAGAAGCAGATTGGGTCACGAGTATAAGTCTTGAGTGATGAGTAAACTGGGAAAGTGAATTTAAGTGAATATTTTCTTTCCAGAATCAACTGTCCAGGGTGGAGGTGGAGATACCCATCCTGCAGAAATAGCCCATCTTATTTTTTCTTTCTTTTTTGGCCATGCTGTGCAGCATGCGGGATCCTAGTTCCCTGACCACTGATCGAACCTGCCTCTCCTGCAGTGGAAATGCAGAGCCCTAACCATTAGACCACTAGGGAAGTCCTGCCATCATTTTAAAAAAAATTGACATGTAGTTGATTTTAGGCTTCCTTGGTAGCTCAGTTGGTAAAGAATCTGCCTTCAATGCAGGAGACCCAAGTTTGATCCCTGGGTCAGGAAGATCCCCTGGAGAAGGAAATGGCAATCCATTCCAGTATTCTCGGCTGGGAAATCCCATGGATAGAGGAGCCTGGAGGGCTAGAGTCTGTAGGGTTGCAAAGAGTTGGACACGACTTAATGACTAAACCACCAACCACCACAGTTGATTTACAATGTGTGTTTGTTTCTTTTTTTGGTTTGTTTTGCTTTTGTTTGTGCTGTGCTGGGTCTTCATTACAGGAAGCAGGCTTCTGTAGTGTCTAGTTGTGGCAAGTGGCTTAGTTGCCCTGCAGCGTGTGGAACCTGAGTTCCCCAACCAGGGATTGAGCCCAAGTCCCCTGCATTGGAAGGTGGATTCTTAACCACTGGACCACCAGAGATGTTCCTGTTGTGTTAGTTTCTGTGGTATATTCTTTTTTAAATATTCTGTCCCATTATGGTTTATTGGAGGATATTGAATATAGTTCCTTATGCTATACAGCAAGACCTTGTTGTTTATCCATCCTACATATAATAGTTCAGATCTGTTAATCCTGAACTCCCAATCCATTCCTCCCACCCTCTCCCTCCCCCTTGACAACAAGAGTACAGCAAGTCTGTACTCTAAATCTGTGAGTGTTTCTGTTTCTCAGGTACGTTCATTTGTGTCATATTTTAGATTCCACTTTTAAGTGATATCATATAGTATTTGTCTTTCTCTTTCTGATTTACTTCCCTTCGTATGATAATCTCTAGGTCCATCTGTGTTGCTGCAAGTGGCATTATTTCATTCTTTTTCATGGCTGAGTAGTTTTCCATTGCGTCTTTATGCCACATGGTCTTTATCCATTCATCTGTTAGTGGACATTTAGGTTGTCTGCATATCTTGGCTATTGTGAATATTGGAAGGAACCCATCTTAACTTCGATTTTTGTAGCTCAGATATGACATCGAGAATCACATCCATCTGGCCTCCCTGGTGGTCCAGTGGTGAAGACTCAGCTTGCCAATGCAGGCGACATGGGTTTGACCCTTGCTCCAGGAAGATTCCCACATGCCACTTGGCAACTAAGCCCGTGTCCACTACTACTGAATCCCGGGTGCCTGGAGCCCATGCTCCACAACAAGAGAAGCTACTGTAAAGAGAAGCCTGAGCGCTGCAACAGGGAGTGGCCCCGATCACCTCAACTAGAGGAAGCCCTCGTGCAGCAAGGAAGACCCAGGAAGCCCAGCCAAAAATAAAGAGACATGTAATCAAATAAATCTTAAAAAAGGCTCACATCCATCAACAAAGCATTGAAACAGAGGAACCCCTGATGAATCTGTTAGACTCTGGGTCATTTTATTACATATTTGGCTTGATGAATTTTTTGAAAAATTAGAATAAGGATCATCAAACTACAACCTTAAGGTCTGTTTTTGTATAGCCCAGAAGCTAAAAATTCTTTTTATACTTTTAAATTTTTTGGCTGTGCTGAGTCTTCGTGGCTGTGAGAGGACTTTCTCTAGTTGCAGTGCTTGAGCTTCTCACTGTGGAGGCCTTTCTTGTTGCTGAGCATGGACTTTTGGTGCCCAGGCTTTAGTAATTGCGGTACATGGGCTTAGTTGCTCCCTGGCATGTGGAATCTTCCCAGACCAGAGACTGAATCTGTGTCCCCTGCATTGGCAGGCAGATTCTTAACCGCTGGACTACCAGGGAAGTTTTATTTTTACTTTTTTGATTTTTTTTTTAAGTTGTATTTTTTTCTTGGCCACATCATGTGTCTTGCTGGATCTCAAGTTTCCTAGGATTCTCTGGGAATCCCTAGTTGCCCAACTAGGGATTGAACCCATGTCTCCTGCATAGGGAGAATGGAGTCTTAACCACTGGACCATCAGGAAGTCCTGGTTTTTTAGATTTTTAAAGAATTGGGAAAGAATCACCAGGATAATAATATTTCATGACAGGTAAAAACTACAGAAATTTAAATTTCTGTGTCCTTCAAGTTTTGTTGGGACACAACACTGCCCGTTCATTTACATAGTGCTCATGGCTGCTGCTTTCCCTATGTAGGCAGAACTGTGTAGTAGACATAGATGGGATGGCTGTAAAGCTGAAAATAGTTACTACTGTTTGGTGCGGAAAGTTCACTGAGCCTTGGGTTGTGATACTGGAGATAAAGGAGTTAATGATACTGCCGCACCCGGTACGATGCCCCTTACACTAAGCGTTACTTACATTGAAGGAAGGAAGGAATGGATGCTGGGAATGAGCGAGATCACTTGGTTTCCCATGGAGGTTTCAAAGCTCTTGTTACCAGATCCAGGTTCCCCTACCCCCGACTCCCCAGCTGACTCAGTGATAAAGAATCCACCTGCTAACGCAGAAGACACAGGAAACACGGGTTCAACCCTGGTTCGGGAAGATCCTCTGGAGTAGGAAATGGCAACCTACTCCAGTATTCTTGCCTGGAAAGTTCCATGGACAGAGGAGCCTGGTGGGCTACAGTCCATAGGGTCACAGAGTTGGACACGACTGAGTTGGACCCACTCAGCCCAGATCCAGGCTGCACCAACATCAGACCCTGAAGGGAGATGTGCTGGTCAAGGACTCCAGAAGCCCACACACTTCTGGACAATGAGGGTTGTACCAGGGTGATGAGATTCTCCGGGTTAGGAAACTGCTCCCTGGCCAGTCACCCAGGAACCCACCCACCCTTCTCAGGAATTCACCCCTCCCATCCTGGTGGGTGTCAATGCCACTCCTTATTCTCAAATGTCAGATTACCTAATGTCTCGGTCTGCTTGGGCTGCCTGAACAAAGTACCAGACTGGGTGGCTGCAACCACAGAAATGGATTTTCTCATAGTTCTGCAGGCCGAGAATCCAAGATCAAGGTGCTGAAGGTTTGGTTTCTCCTGAGGCTTCTCTCCTAGGCCTGCAGACGGCCACTGTCTCCCTGTGTCCTCAGCCGGTCTTCCCTCCCTGAGGTCTCGCTCTCTTAGGATTTGAGCCCATCTGTATGACCTCACTCAACCTTAGTCACATCTTTAAAGGCCCTGACTGCAAATACAGTCACGTGTTGAGGTCCTACCAGTTATGGCTTCTGAAACCAAGTCTACCTCAACCTGAAAAAACTGAAACCGAGTTTTCCTGCCGAGTTTATGATTAACCTCTCTTTCCAAAACTTTATTTTCTTTCTTATCTGTTGCCCGTCCCCCTCAGGATTAAGGAGTATCTAAGAAAAGTGGGGAATTGAAACTAAGCAGGACTCTCAGGTGTCCCCCTGGGAACAACAGTACCTCCACTGTCTCTTGTTTCTTGTTTGTAGAAAATAGACTTTAGTCTCCTAGGCTTTCCCCGAGTTCCAAAGAGCAGATCCAGCAGTTAATGATTAGGACAATAAAGTCCCAGGACTCCTAGTTCCTCCTGAAGGGACAGAGATAACAATCTGATTCAACCCTTTGAATTGTTCTGCATAAACTTAGACCCCACCTAGTGGAGGATGGTGATGACATGCTGACCACAAGCACCAGACCCCAGATGGGTTGGAACCAGAGGTTGAAGACTGAGATTCCCATTCATCACTCTATTGTCACACCACCAACCAATCAGAAGAAGGTCCATGATCAGCCGTCCTACCCCCTAACACTATCTTTAGTGTCACGCATTCAAAAAACTGAGATCATGAAATCCAGTCCCATCACTTCATGGCAAATAGAAGGGGAAAAAGTGGAAACAGTGACAGATTTTATTTTCTTGGGCTCCAAAATCACTGTGGATGGTGACTGCAGACATGAAATTAAAAGATGTTTGCTTCTTGGGAGGAAAGCCATGACAAACCTAGACAGTGTATTAAGGAGCAGAGACAAAACTTTGCCAACAAGGGTCCATGTAGTCAAAGCTATGGTTTTTCCAGTGGTCATGTACAGATGTGAGAGTTGGACCATATAGAAGGTTGAGCACCAAAGAACTGATGCCTTTGAATTGTGGTACTGGAGAAGACTCTTGAGGCTCCCTTGGACTGCAAGGAGGTCAATCCTAAAAGAAGTCAACCCTGAATATTCATTTGAAGGACTAATGCTGAACCTGAAGTTCCAGTACTTTGGCCACCTGATGGGAAGAGCTAACTCATTGGAAAAGACCCTGATTCTGGGAAAGGTTGAGGGCAGGAGGAGAAGGGCATGACAGAGGGTGAGATGTTTGAATGGTATCACCGACTCAGTGAACATGAGTTTGAGCAAATTCTGGGAGATAGTGAAGGACAGGGAAGCCTGGTGCACTGCAGTCCTTGGGGTTGCAAGAAGTCGGACGTGACTTAGCAACTGACCACCACCACCACCACCACTGTCCTTAAAAACCCTTGCCGTTCAGAGAGTCTGAGTCTTTCAGTCATGAGCTGCCCATTCTCCTTGGTGCTCTGAAAATAAATCTTTCTTTGCTCCAGAAACTCAGGTGTTTTGTTTTGTTTGGCCCCGCTGTGAAGCACTGATGCTGCAGCTGCAGCTGAAACTGCTATACTTTGACCACCTGATGCAAAGAACTGACTCACTGGAAAAGACCCTGATGCTGCGAAAGATTAAAGGCAGGAGGAGAAGGGGATGACAGAGGAAGAGATGGTTGCATGGTATCACTGATTTGATGGATGTGAATTTGAACAAGCTCTGGGAGTTGGTGATGGACAGGGAAGCCTGGCCTGCTGCAGTCCATGGGGCTGCAGAGTTGGACATGACTGAGCGACTGACCTGAACTGTGCAGCAAGCACACAGAATTGGGTTTGACAATTTCAACATGAATTTTGGGGGAGACATGATTCAACCCATGCCACTTAATTTTCTTGATTTTGTTTAAATCAGAGTGTATCTGGGGACTTCCCTGGTAGTCCCATGGTTAAGAATCTACCTTGCAATTCAGGGGACACAAGTTAAATCCCTGGTTGGGGAAATGAGATCCTACTTGCCTGGGAACAAATAAGCCTGGGCACCATAACTAGAGAGTCCATGTGCTGCAATGAAAGATTCTCCAAGGACTTTCCTGGTGGCTCAGTGGTAAAGGATCTGCCTGACAGTGCAGGAGACATGGATTCGGTCCCTGATCCAGAAAGATCCCACATGCCTCAGAGCAACTAAGCTTGTGCACCACATCTATTGAGCCCTTGCTCTAGAGCCTGAGAGCCGTAACTATTGAAGCCTGTGTGCTGTAGAGCCTGTGCTCTGCAACAAGAGAAGTCACAGCAATGAGAAGCCAGTGTATCGCCAACTAGAATAGCCCCCACTCTTCAAAACTAGAGAAACGTCTGCACAGCAGGAAGACACAGTACAGTCAAAAATTAAAAATAAATAAATATTAAAAAAAGATTCTTCCAGCCCCAACTGAGTCTTGACACCAGCAAATAAATTATTTTATTTAAAAAATAATTTATTAAAATTATAATTTATTAAAAAATAATTATATTTAAAAAAGTGTAACTGCTCTGGAACCCTGTCAGGCAGCATGGAAGGGAAATTCACTCTCAGGTATTACTGCAGCTCCGGCCTCCTGCCTTCCCAACTGCAGAGATGCTGAGGGTCTCCGGAGGCCATTGAGACCCTAGGGGGCAGGACCCCTGGAACTTCCCTCCTCACTGGTCAGTGCTGATCTGCCCTAGTCCTAGCTGCCCACTTCCAGATGAAGCTGGGAGCCCCACTCCCACCTGCCCCCACATCGTCCAGGTGCTTGTTCCCCTGGGGCCCCCAAGGATACAGACCAGCCCCTCAGACCAGGGGCTGCTGGCCCCTCCCTCAGCCCCCAGCCGCAGGCAATTCAATTCTTTTCTGAGTCTAAGAAGACTCTGAATTTGGCCTCAGAGAAGAGAATTCTTAAGGGTCCAGCCTCAAAACCCAGTTGGTATGTCTTAAGGAGGAAGGGAGGGAGGGAAAAATAGCTGGGTTCTTTTTTCCAAGAGTAGGGAAACCAAATGCTCACATTCCATAGTTTAGTAGATGATGCTGGCACATTCAAGCTCTCTGCCCTCCATTGGGCCCTCTCTCAGCAGTGGCCTCTGCAAACCTCTATTCTGCTCAGAACCACCCTCCGCCACTCTCCTCCATGCCCCCCGCCCCCGGCTGACCGTGAATGATGCCAGCTTGTCTGCCTCCTTGAACTCCTGTGACTTCCTGCCAGAGACCCTGGCACACAGCACCATCCCTTCTCCCCTGCTTCCTGGGAGGTGGAAAGGGGTCTTCCTGCCCCAGGCCAAGTGCTCCCCACCCTCCTCCAGCTTTGTCAGTGGCCCCTCCTTATATATTTTAGATTTTTTTAAAAATAAAGTTTTATGTTTGGTGGTGGTTTAGTTGCTAAATCCTGTCTGACTCTTGCGACCTCACCATGGACTGTAGCCTGTCAGGCTCCTCTCTCCATGGGATTCTCCAGGCAAGAATACTGGAGTGGGTTGTTATTTCCTTCTTCCTGACCCAGGGATTGAACCCGGGTCTCCTGTACTGTTTATGTTTAGAAACATTGATGATTTACAGAAATGTATACAGAGACTTCTCGTATACAACCCTGTTACCCAGTTGTACACTATTATTAACTAAAGTTCACACTTTATTGAAATTCCCTTACTTTTTGCCTAATGTCCTTCTTCTGTTTCAGGGTGCCACCCAAGTTATCATGTGACATTCTGTTGTCATGCCTCTTTGGGCTCCTCTTGGCTGGGACAATTTCTCAGACTTTACTTATCTTTGAGAACGTTGATGGTTTGGGGAAGTACAATTGTCAGTAGACTGTCCCTCATTTTGGTTCATGTGGTGGTTTGTTTGTTTTTCTTATGACTAGACTGGTGTTTAAGGGCTTTTAGGAGGAAGACCACAGAAACGAAGTGTCATCCTCATCAGGACGTTTCAAGGCTGCCTGATGTCAACATACTCACCGCCGTGGATGTTGACTTTGATCACCTGGCTGAGGTGGTGTCTGTAAAGTTCTTCTTTGTCTCCCATTGCATACTGTGCTCCCTGGAAGAAGTTGGTAGGTGTAGCCCCTGATTAGTGGGTGGGGAGTCAAGCTTCACTTCCTCAAGGGGTCAATATTTACATCAATTATTGACAATTTTCCCATACAGAAACTTTCTCTCTCCCTCTTTTATTTGCTTATTCAATCATTTATTTGTATCAATACAGACTCACAGATACTTATTTTATCCTTTGAGTTGTTATCAGATATGTTATTTCTTTTTTGTTCAAATTGTTTCTACCTTTGACTCTGGGTTGATTCAGTTTTGGTAGATTCTGTGGTCCTTTGATATGGCTCCATCCCTTTGTTTTGGAAGCACTTCCTTCCTTCCTTCCCAGCTTCCAAGATGCTCCAGGCTCGTCCTCCAGGCTAGAATCAGACACTTCTTCCAGGAGCCCTGGTATCTGTTATCAAGAAGAACAGGCTTAGGAACCTAGGTCTGGGTGCTAGTGTCCTCTAAAGGAACAAAATTGGAAATTTATGTGGAAATATAGATAACCTGTGTATAATACACAAGACTAGGATGCTGGGAGAAATGTCAACAACCTCAGATATGCAGATACCACTCTGATGCCAGAGAGTGAAGAGGAACTAAATAGTTTCTTGATGAAAGTGAAAGAGGAGAGTGAAAAAGCTGACTTGAAAGTCAACATTCAAAAAGCTAAGGTCATGGCATCCAGTTCCTTCACTTTGTGGCAAATCGAAGGGGAAAAAGTTAAAGCAGTGACAGATTTTATTTTCTTGGGCTCCAAAATTAGTGCAGATGGTGACTGAAGCCATGAAATTAAAAGATGCTTGCCCCCTGTAAGGAAAGCTATGACAAACCTAGACAGCATATTAAAAAACAGAGATACCACTTTGCCAACAAAGGTCCATCTAGTCAAAGCTAAGTTTTTTTCCAGTAGTCTTGTATGGATGTAAGAGTTGGATAATAAAGAAGACTCAGCACCAAAGAACTGATTCTTTCAAATTGTGGTGCTGGAGAAGATTCTTGAGAGTCCCTTGGACTGCAAGGAGATCAAACCAGTCAATCCTAAAGGAAATCAATCCTGAATATTCATTGGAAGGACTAATCCTAAAGCTGAAGCTCTAATATTTTGACCACCTGATGCAAAGACCCAACTCATTGGAAAAGACCCTGATGCTGGGAAAGATTGAGGGCAGCAGGAGAAGGGAGTGGCAGAGGATGAGATGGTTAGCTAGCATCCCTGACTCAATGGATATGAATTTGAGCAAACTCCAGGAGATAGTGGAGGACAGGGGAGACTGGCATGCTGCTTTCCATGGGGTCACAAAGACCTGACTTAGTGGGGACCTGACTGACCAACAACAACAGCATTTCATTGTCTCCATTAAGGTTTGCTCTGTGCTGTATAGCTCTGGGGATTTGACAGTGGACAATGTCCTGCATCCATCATCACAGTGTTATACAAAACCGTTTCATTCCGTCCCCCCATCTATATTTTTATAAGCTAAATGAGTTGCTGCTGATATCGCCAACTCTAAACCAGTACCACGTGGTTCATTCCAGCCTTTCCCTTGCTTATTTATAACTTCCCTCTGCAAGTGGGAGAAACTCCACTCCCACCACCCGTCATCCTTTTACTTATTCATTTATCCATGTGATTCAGGAGTGTTAGCTTGCTCACCATGAGCAATGAATTTGTCAGCAAGAATACAGCCCTACGTGCAGCTCCCTTTGTCAACAGACTTTGGCAGCAGGCGAAAGGGGCAACAGAGAATGAGATAATTGGATGGCATCATCGACTCAGTGGACATGAGTTTGGGCAGACTCCGGGAGATAGTGAAGGACAGGGGAACCTGGCGTGCTGCAGTCCATGGGGTCACAAAGAGTTGGACACAACTGAGTGACTGAACAACACCAAAGTCTTATGGCCACCAATCATTCCCACAGTTGCTTAAGAAACTTTAGATCAGCACCTTTCTCCCCCATCTCCTTCAGGAAGGTTATGTGACTTTTCTAATACAGTTACATTCTTGTTTCACAGTCTGCACTCTATCCTGGGATTCCCCCACTATTTCCTAAATGATTTTTTTTTAAAAATTGTCTCCATTAAGGTTTGCTCTATGCTGTATAGCTCTGGGGATTTGACAGTGGACAATGTCCTGCATCCATCATCACAGTTTTATACAAAACCGTTTCATTCCATCCCCCCGATTTTCCTGTGCCTTCCATCCAACCCTTGGCAATCACTGATCAGTTTTCCATTTCTATCTCCTGCATTTTATTTATTATTTTATTTTTGTCTTTTCATGGTTTTACAGCTCATTTTCTTTTTCAAAGATTCTTCCTGGAGTACAGTTGGTTCACACTGTTGTGTTAGTTTCAGGTGTACAGTAAAGTAAATCAGTTATACACACACACACATTAATATATGTGCCGTGCCATGCTCAGTCGCTCAGTCCCGTCTGACTCTGCAACCCCATGGACTGTAGCCCTCCAGACTCCTTTGTCCATGGGATTTCCCAGGGGAGAATACTGGAGTGGGTTGTCATTTTGTCCAGGGGATCTTCTTGACCCAGGGATTGAACCTGCATCTCCCATATCTCCTGCATTGGCAGGAGGATTCTTTACCACTGAGCCACCTGAGTATCTATATGCATATATATATATATACACACACCCCTTTTTAGATTCTTTTTTCCCTACAGATCATTACAGAGTTGAGTAGAGTCCCCAGTGTTCTACAGTGGTTCTTATTAGTTATCTGTCTTGTATATGTATGTGTGTGTGTGTGAGTTGCTCAGTCGTGTCCGACTCCTTGCGACCCCATGAGTTGGGCCCACCAGGCTCCCATGACTTGGGGCCCACCAGGCTCCTTCATCCATGAGATTCTCCAGGCAAGAACATGGGAGTGTGTTGCATTCCCTTCTCCGTATCTTATGCAAAGTAGTGTGTATATGTCAGTTCCAATCTCCCAATTTATCCAATCCCCCACTTCTCCTGCTGCTGCTGCTAAGTCACTTCAGTCGTGTCCGACTCTGTGTGACCCCTAAGACGGAAGCCCACCAGGCTCCCCCGTCCCTGGGATTCTCCAGGCAAGAACACTGGAGTGGGTTGCCATTTCCTTCTCCAATGCATGAAAGTGAAAAGGGAAAGTGAAGTCGCTCAGTCGTGTCCGACCCTTAGCGACCCCACAGACTGCAGCCTACCAGGCTCCTTCATCCATGGGATTTTCTAGGCAATAGTACTGGAGTGGCTTGCCATTGCCTTCTCCGCCCACTTCTCCTAGTGACCATCCTTTTTTTCTACATCTGTAACTCTATTTCCGTTTTGTAGATAAGTTCATTTGTATCCTTTTTTCAGATTCCACTTATGAGTGATATCATATGTTACTTGTTTTTCTCTGTGTGACTTACTTCACTTGGAATCATAATCTCTAGGTCCATCTCTGTTGCTACAAATGCATTTTAACTGTACTCGACTTTCACCATGGACTCCTGCCCACCAGCATTTATCATCTTTGAAAATCCTTCTCTTTAATCACTTTGGATACCTCCCACTACGACATCACCTGTTGTCTCCCTTTCATAGACAAACTCCACATTTGCCCTGAATTTGATTGAACTTTATGGCCAGCTAGACAGTGCATGTGGTTCCCTTAAGGACATTTGTACATCTGCTGGCTGGTGATTCCAAAAGGAAAGCAATTTGAAAACTTGCTTACATGAATATTCATAGCAGCATATCCTTGAGAACTAAATAGCATAAAAATCCAAATGTCCATCAATTGATGGATGGATAAACAAAATGTGGTCTGTCCTCACAATGGAATATTACTCAGCAGAAACAGGAAAGAAGTGCTGATACAGGCTATGGCACAGATGAACCTTGAAAACATTGCAGTATGGGAAAGAAACCAGAGACAAAAGTCCTCGTCTTATGTTACTATGATTCCATTTACAAGAAAGGTCCAGAACAGCCAGATCCATAGACAGAAAGAAAAGAAGACTGGCAATTGCGAGGGGCTCAGGGGAGGGAGAATTAGGGGGCGATGGCTAAGGGGTGATCAACGTGTTTTAAAATTGATTGTGTTGATGATTGCACAAGACTGTGACTATACTACACACCATCAAATTGTACACTTTAATAGGTGGATTGTATGCTATGTGAATTACAGCTTCATAAAGTTGTTACAAAACAACACAAAACAATTCCCTCACTGATTGTGCTAAGGCGATATCCACTGAGATGAGTCATACTCACTGTGTGAATTCTCAGGATGACTCAGGGTTACAGGGTTATTTTCATGACAGCCCCACGTTGGGCTTCAGGTCGACCCAGGACCAGCCAGGGAGGCTTATTCAAAGGTACCCAGAACTGCTTTACGCAGGAGCTGGCCACACACACCTGTGAAGCCTCTTTGGCTATGAGGTCCCAGAGATGGAGCAGGCCATGAACAAAAGCACTGTCAGGGTCATTTCAGCTCTGGACCCTCCTTTCCCTCCATTCTAGGGCTTGAATTGGGATTGAAACCTGGGACAGTTCTGCAAGTAAGAATTTGAGCCCTGTCTGTAGGACTGTGGTGCATGCCTCCAGGGTGGGGGTGGGGTGGGCGGACCACTTTCTGACGCCAGATCCAATGTGGTCACAGCAGTAGGGTTAGGTTGGTTTAAGTCGCTCAGTCGTGTCCGAGTCTTTGTGATCCCATGGACTGTAACACGCCAGGCTTCTCTGTCCTTCACCGCCTCCTGGAGCTTGCTCACACAGCAACAAAGCAGCCAAAGAAATTGGTTCCAGAATCTAATCTGAGAGGGAGTGTCACACGTAGAGTCATATGCATTTGTTCTCAATGGGAGTGACCTGTCACGGGGGCCGGAGATCAGGTGGATTGTCAGAGCAATTACGTAGGATAAGCTCTACTTGCTGACCTGTTGGCCTTGCTCAAAACCTCTCAGCATGTTCGTCAGTAGGAAATCTGGACACTCTGTATTTCCTGCTGCTCGGTCTCCCTGTCCATCACCGGAGGGCAGACAATGAAGGAGTTGGTTTGTCTTCCTTTTCACCACTAACTCACCTGGTCTTAGGCTCTGTGGTGGGTTGAATGGTCCCCAAACCCCTGCCCCCATGGATCTACCTAGAACCCGTGAACATGACCTTATCTGGAAAAAAGTGTCTTTGCAAATAATGTAATTAGATATTTATTTATGTATTTGACTGCATTGGGTCTTAGTTGCAACATCCGGGAGCTTTAGTTCCAGCAGGGTAACTCTTCGTTCCAGTAGGTGGGATCTTATTCCCTGACCAGGGATTGAACCCGGGCCCCTGCACTGGGAGCACAGTCTTAAGCCACCAGACCACCCGGGAAATCCTCTGCAGATGTAATTAAGTTAAGAATCTCTACTTGAGATCATCCTGGATTATCTGTCACTGGCCCTAAATCTAATGACTGATATTCTCATAAAAGACGGAAGAAGAGGAGAAGCCACGGAGAGGGGAAGGCTGTGAGAAACAAAGGCAGAGATTCAGGTGGTGCCCCTCAAGGTGAGGAAGGCCTGGAGCTGCCAGAAGCTGTTAGAAGCCAGGAAGCCTCCTCCCTGAACGCCTTTGGAGGGATTTGGGTCCTGCCAACACCTTGATTTAGGACTTCTGGCCCCTGGAACTTCAAGAGAATACATTTCTGTTGTTTTATGTCATCAAGTTGGTGGGAATTTGTTATGGCCACGCGAGGAAATGAATACATCCCTGAGTCTCTGAACTTCATCTGTAAGATGCATTAAAATGAAACAGCATGGACCATATGCCAGGGACTATGTAGGCTAAGCCTTAACCTCCTTATGCCATCTAATTCCTGGTATTCTCATTTTGCCACGTTGGAGGAAGGTGAAACAGGAGGCTGTGACTGTGCCGTGGACAGGCAGGACCTGCTGTGTGGTCAGCTCCCCCAGGGCTTTTGTCCTTGGCTCCCTAACATTCAAGCACTGGGAGTCTAACTCATATAGCCTCTGGCCTGGCCTCTTTCTGAGATCTTCCATACTGTGTGCCAGCGAGCACTGCAGGGACTTGAGGGGCCACTGGGGGATTAAAGGGTTAAACCCAAACCTCAGTGGCCAGGCCTCTGATGTGGTCCCGTTGTTGTTCAGTCACTAAGTCATGTCCAACTCTTTGTGACCCCATGGACTGTAGCACTCCAGGCTTCCCTGTGCTTCACTATCTCCCGGAGCTTGCTCAGACTCATGTCCATTGAGTCAGTGATACCATCCAACCATCTCATCCTCTGTCCATTTCTCCAAATTACAGGGAGGGAGCACAGCCCCATCTATCAGTAGAAAATTGGATTATTGGATTAAAGATTTACTGAACATGGTCCTGTTCACCAGAGCAAGACCCAGTTTTCCCCACAGCCAGTCCCTCCCGTCAGGAAGCTTGCACAATCTTCTTATCCTCATCCATCAGAGAGCAGACAGAATGAAAACCACAATCACAGAAAACTAACCAAATGGATCACATAGATCACAGCCTTGCGTAACTCAGTGAAACCATGAGCCATGACGTGAAGGGCTACCCAAGGCAGATGGCTCATGGTGGAGAGTTCTGACAGAATGTGGTCCTCTGGAGAAGGGAATGGCAAACCACTTCAACTTTCTTGTCTCAAAAACTCCATGAATAGCATGAAAAGGTAAAAAGTGGTCCTGGGGTTCTCCTATTGCCCTGCCCAGAAGGTCCTCTCAGCAGTTCTTCCCATCCCTGCCAACCCCTAATGTACCCTGATTTGGAGAGGGATGCTTAGGCTGGGAAACAGCGAGTAGACCCAGAAGTGCTCCCAAAGAGCATCCTCTCCTCATCCAGGGAGACACTGAGTCCAACCTGGGTGGTGACAGGCAGATTGGCCTGATGCTTCGTTATGGCACTAGTATGGGCGGTGACTGCAGCTGTGAAATGAAAAGACACTTTCTCCCTAGAAGGAAAGTTATGAAAAACCTAGACAGCATATTAAAAAGCAGAGACATCACTTTGCCAACAAAGGTCTGAAAAGTCAAAGCTATGGTTTTTCCAGTAGTCGTATACAGATGTGAGAGCTGGACCATAAAGAAGGCTGGGTGCCAAAGAATGGATGTTTTTAAATTGTGCTGGAGAAAACTCTTGAGAGTCCCTCGGACTGCAAGGAGACCAAACCAGTCAATCCTAAAGGAAATCAACCCTGAGTATTTCTTGGAAGGACTGATGCTGAAGCTCTCATACTTTGGGCACCTGATGTGAAGAGCTGACTCATTGAAAAGACCTTGATGCTGGGAAAGATTGAAGGCAAAAGGAGAAAGGGGTGGGACAGGATAAGGTGGTTAGCTAGTATCATGGACTCAATGAACATGAATTTGAGCAAACTCGGGGAGACACTGAAGGACAGGGAAGCCTGGCATGCTGCAGTCCATGGGATCACAGAGAGTTGGACACAACTTGGCAACTGAACAACACCAACAAGTGGGAGCCATGGCAAGATGTTGACAGCCTGGCGACAGAGATAGGGCCGGTGAGAAGAGTCATGGTCACAGACAGTGCACAGGGCAAGTGGGCTCACTGAGACCCCCACCCTCAAGGGTGGGGACCCCGTGTCCCTTCCCAGAGCCACAGCTTCTAAGCACGATGGCTCCTAGGAGGCTGCCGGCAGGTACCCCTCATCTCTCATCCTTTAGCCCCAGAACAAAGCAGCATGGTTGTTAAAACACATTTCATAATAAAGTAAACAAGTTTGGGTCTCAGGCTGCAGGACACGTGTTCAAAGCAAGTAACATTAGCCCTGTGACCTTTCCCACGCTGGCCGGCTGGGAGCTTGTCCACCTGTTGGGCCAGAACAAGTGCACCCATGAAAGTCACCCAAGCTGCCTCCTGCTATTCCCTCTTCCTCTAGCAGCAAATAGCAGCTTGCAGATGCCACAGGTGCCAGCTGAGGCCCAGGCGGGACGGGCTGTACACAATGACTCCTCCAGGGCTGGGGCCACAGCGCAGTTATTTATAAGATCTGGCTGCTACCAGCCCTCCTGGATCAGGCTAGTTTGTTTGAGTCTCTGGTGCCAAGTGTTTTCCTTTTTTTTCTTTTCCCAGTGAGAATCTGAATCTGAACATCGCTGGGGAAACCCAGAATCCAGTCACTGGATCAATACTTGCTCAGCACCCACTGTCAAGGCCTCAAAGGTACAAATGTATGGTTAATCATCCACTCTCCCCTGGGATGATGGTAGGGATGCTGGGTGTGTGTGTTGGGAGGGTACTTCCAAGAGCACCTGCCTAGAATTTGTCCTGGAGTGTGTCTGGTGGCTTAGTGGTAAAGAACCCGCCTCCCAGTGTGGGACACCCAGGTTCAATCCTTGGCTTGGGAAAATCCTCTGGAGAAGGAAATGGCAACCCATTCCAGGATTCTTGCCTGAAGAATCTCATGAACAGAGGAGCCTGGTGGCCTACAGTTAATGGGGTGGCAGAGTCAGACATGACTTAGCGACTAAACTGCAGTGTCCTTTTGTTGTTATTTACCAAGTAGATTGATGTCCCTGGAGAAAGGATGTCCAGAGTATTTGCATAATGCCGGAGAAGGCAATGGCACCCCACTCCAGTACTCTTGCCTGGAAATCCCATGGATGGAGGAGCCTGGTAGGCTGCAGTCCGTGGCGTCGCTAAGGGTTGGACACGACCGAGCGACTTCAGTTTCACTTTTCACTTTCATTCATTGGAGAAGGAAATGGCAACCCACTCCAGTGTTCTTGCCTGGAGAATCCCAGGGAGGGGGGAGCCTGGTGGGCTGCCGTCTATGGGGTCGCACAGAGTCAGACACAACTGAAGTGACTTCGCAGCAGCAGGGCTCAGGGCTGCACTGTGACTTCCACAGGCCCTGAGCACTTCTGTTTTTTTGGGTCTCATCCTTCATTAAAAAATAATAATAATAAAAAATTTTTAATTAAAAATTGGTATTGGGTTGGCCAAAAAGTTCATTTGGGTATTTTCATTCATATTATCTTTCAGAAAAAACGGAATGAACATTTTGGCCATTGTGGCCAACACAAAGCAGACATAATTCAGGCTGGATTTGCTGCTGCTGCTAAGTTACTTCAGTTGTGTCCGACTCTGTGTGACCCCATAGACGGAAGCCCACCAGGCTCCCCCTTCCCTGTGATTCTCCAGGCAAGAACACTGGAGTGGGTTGCCATTTCCTTCTCCAATGTGTGAAAGTGAAAAGTGAAAGTGAAGTCGCTCAGTCATGTCCGACCCTTAGCGACCCCACGGACTGCAGCCTACCAGGCTCCTCCATCCATGGGATTTTCTAGGCAAGAGTACTGGAGTGGCTTGCCATTGCCTTCTCTATATTCATTATTAATGTATTCAATTTTTCCTTTTGATTTTGTAAATTGTGTGTGTGCCATGCTCTCAGTTGTGTCCAATTTCTTTGTGACCCCGTGGACTGTAGTCCACCAGGCTCCTCCATCCGTGGAATTTTCTGGGCAAGAATACTGGTGTGGGTTATCATTTTCTACTCCAGGGGATCATCTCAACCCAGGGATTGAACCTGAGTCTCTTGTGTCTCCTGCATTGGCAGGAGAATTCTTTACCACTGCGCCCACCAGGGAAGTAATTAAAACCTTTTTGAGGGCTCTTAAAAGTCCCAGGGTCCAGTGAGTGCCTCCTGCTAGGCCTCCCTCCCAGAACTGTTTTATTCTCTGATGGTCACCCACATTCAGATTTACTGTGCTAAGTGATTTACATGCAAAGTCCTATTTCTTCTCTGCAAAGTCCATGGGGAAGGTAGCCTCCCTACCCCAAATCCACAGATGGGGAAGCTGAGAAATGAGATCACTTGTCCAAGGTCACGCACAGCTGGGGCTGCACCCACTGCTGGCCACACCCAAAACCTTGTCCTCAATCTCCAGGCTAGATGCCTCTTCACCCACATTTGACTTTAAAAAGCTTTCATTCCCACAGTTCATGCTTCCTGGAGGCCTCCATTAACAGTAGCCACTTGCTCCTGGCCCAGTGAGATGCTTGCTACCAGGAATAGAAGGTCCAGGCAGAGGGAACCACAGGGGTATGCCTGTGTCTGGAGACAAGCTATTCTCTCTTCCACTTCCCTGGACATCCCTGGGCCCAGTGCCCTCAGTGTTGTTCAGTACCCGAGGCAGCTGGTTCTGTCCGGCCTTGACTGTCTCAGACCCAGGGCCACTGCCCTGTGAAAATTAGTAAAAGGCGTCCCTTCCTCAAGACCTTTGATTGTCAGGAAGCTGGTGCACTAAACACCCAGATCTATGATGTGCAATGTGTTTGTTATGTGAATGGGGCCCCTTGTAATGTGTGATGTGTGGATGCTGCCCAACCGGACAGGGTGGCCCTGGCCAAGCTCCCAGAGCCCTGGTGCCAATGCCCGCTCTCAAGGATGCTTTAAGTGATAATAGGCCAGTCTTGGGAGAAGGCTGGAGATTAAAGCATTTGCAGCAGAGAGGAGGGGGGCAGGGGAAAGGCCTCAGGCTGGCTCCAGAAGGAGGGTTGGGGGGTCGCAGTTGGAGTTGAAAGCAGAAGTCCAGGCTGCCTGATGGTCACATGGGGAGTTGTACTTGAGGTCAGGAACACCCAGCTTAGCGTGAACCAAATGTGGGCCTTGGAGCATGCACCAAGTGCTACACAGGCAAAGACAAAGGGGCGATTACGTCTGCTGGGGCAGAAAGAACAACCAGCAAATGCTTCATCAAAGACAAAACATCTGAGCTGGGCTTTGGCAGGATAAATAGGAGTTCACTGCGCCAGGAATCCAGGAAGAACATTTAAAAAAGTGTGTAGGGCTTCCCGGGTGGCTCAGTGGTAAAGAATCCACTTGCCAATGCAGGAGACATAGATTTGATCCTTGGGATAGGAAGATTCCCACACGTTGCAAAGAAATCAAGCCCATGGGCCATGACTACTGAGCCTGTGCTCTAGAAGCTGGGAGCTGCAAGTACTGAACCCACACGCCCTAGAGCCCATGCTCTGCAACAAGAGAAGCCACCACAATGAGAAGCCTGTCCACCACAGCTAGAGAGTAGCCCCCGATCACCACAACAAGTGAAAAGTCCATGTAGCAATGAAGACTCAGCAGAGCCAAAAGTAAATAATTTTTTTTTTTTTTAAAAGGTGAGTCGAAGAGAAGGAACAGAGAGGCAGGGGACTCCAGAATTTCAAAAGACCCCTGGGTCACCCCTGTCTGGCACTGACCCATTCTGTGTTATAGGAGTTGTTTACCCACATGGCTTTCCCCCTGCACTGTGGGCTCCTGTGGGCAGGGACTGAGTCCAGTTTCCTTATATCTCAGAACAAGATTATGGCCTGGCATAAACAGGCTCTTGGTAAATATGTGCAGGAAGAATGTACCACCTGTTGATTGACTGTCTGTTGCAGTCAGAGTTTAAGGGGATGGGAAGTGGGATGGGGAGGTGGGAGGAAGCAAGGCTGAGAAGACCACCTGGAGACGCTGTATGGGCCTGGGGGCTCTGCTGTGGAGCCCATGTTTTACTATGTTGGGGATGTGGGGTTAACAGAAGGGTGATCCAGACCTGCCTAGGTCACCAGATCTGTTGCCAAAGGTTTGGGGTGGCCTCCAGTTCAAGGGTGGCTCAGTGGTAAAGAATCTGCCTGCCAATGCAGGAGTTGCAGGAGACTGGGTTAGATCCCTGGCTCAGGAAAATCCCTTGGAGGAGAAAATGGCAACCCACTCCAGTATTCTTGCCTGGAGAGTCCCATGGACAGAGGCGCCTGTATAGGGTTGCAAAGAGTCGAATATGACTGAGCATGCAGGCACCAGGCCAAGTGGGCAGAGCCTTGAGATAACAGAGGAGAGAGGAGGAAAGTGTTGGGGCTGTGGGCTCCTGGCCTTATCTACTTGCTCTAAAATGATGGAAACTGGGGAATTCCCTGATGGTCCAGTGGTTAGGGCCTCCCACTGTCACTGCTGAGGCCCTGGGGTTCAATCCCGTGTTGGGGAACTGAGCTCCTACAAGCCACGTGGCATGGCCAAAGGGAGGAAAAAGATGGAGACAGTCCCACTGAGGGAAAGAGCAAGTTCTCCAATTTAGAGGCATGAGTCAGGAAGAGCACCACAGTCTCCTGGGTCAACCTGGGTGTGGTAACATTTGGAAAACATAACCTGTCACAGGGCTAGCGTATAAAACTATTCACTCAGCACCATGACCAAGTCAGATTTATGCCAAGTGTGTAAGGCTGGTTCAACATTTAAATACCAATGAATGTAGTCTATCATATCAACAGAAGAAAAAGAATCACATGATCATATCAACAGATGCAGAAAAAGCATTTGACAAAATCCAACACTCATTCAAGATTAAAACTTGCAGCAAATCATTAAGAGGGGTACTTCCTCAACTTAAAAAACATCTACAAAAAAACTACAGCTAAATTCAGAGAAGGCAATGGCACCCCACTCCAGTACTCTTGCCTGGAAAATCCCATGGACGGAGGAGCCTGGAAGGCTGCAGTCCATGGGGTCGCTGAGGGTCGGACACGACTGAGCAACTTCACTTTCACTTTTCATGCATTGGAGAAGGAAATGGCACCCCACTCCAGTGTTCTTGCCTGGAGAATCCCAGGGACGGGGGAGCCTGCTGGGCTGCTGTCTATGGGGTTGCACAGAGTCAGACATGACTGAAGTGACTTAGCAGCAGCAGCAGCAACATCATACTTCACAGTAATAAACCTCAAGCTTTCCTGCTAAGAGCAAGAACAAGGCAAGGATCTCCCCTCTCACTACTCCTTTTCAACATTTCTCTGCAAGTCCTGGCTAATGCAATAAGACAAGAAATGGAAATAAAAGTTACACAGATTGGGAAGGAAGAAATAAAACTGTATTCACACATGACACAATCTTCTATGTAGAAAATCTGAAAGGACCAACAACAACAACAAAATCTCTTGGAATTAATAGGCAATTCTAGAAAAGCTGTAGGATACAAAGTTAATATGTAAAATCCAATAGCTTTCCTGTATACCAGCAACAAATGAGTGCAATTGAAGTTAAAAACATATCATCATTTATATTAGCAGCCCCCCAGATCTATATGAGGAAAACTACAAAATTCCGATGAAAGAAATCAAAGAACCAAATAAATAGGAAGGTGTCCATGTATCAAGATGTCATGTTTGCTAAGTCATCCAGTCATGATCAACTCTTTGTGACCCTGTGAACTGTAACCCACCAGGCTCCCCTGTCCATGGAATTCTCCAGGCAAGAATATTGGAGTGGATTGCCATGCCCTCCTCCAGGGGATCGTCTCTACCCAGGGACTGAACCGGCACATCTTACGTCTCCTGCATTGACCGGTGGATTCTTTTACCACTAGCGCCACCTGGGAAGCCCAACAAGATGTCAGTTCTTAACTTGATCTGCAGATTCAACGTGATCCAAATCAAAATGGCAGCAAATTATTTTATGGACATTGATAAGCTGATTCTAAAGTTTGTTTGGAGAGGCAAAAGCCCCCAGCATAGCCAACTCAGTATTGAAGGAGAAGAACAAAATCAGAGGACTGACCTGACCCAATTTCAAGACTTATTATAAAGCTATAGTAATCAAGACAGTATAATAATAGCAAAAGAACAGACAAATAGATCAATGGAATAGAATAGAAAGCTCAGAAATATACTCACATAAATATACTTAACTGATCTTTAACAAAGGAGCAAAGGTAATACAAAGGAACAAAGAGAATCTTTTCAACCAATGATGCTGGAACAGCTGGGCATCTATATGAAAAGAAGCATCCAGACATAGATCTTACACTCTGAAAAATTAACTCACAATGGATGATAGACCTAAATATAAAGAGCAAAACTGTAAAGATTCTTGAAGATGATGTCAGAGAAAATCTAGGTGGCCTTGGGTATGGTGATGACGTCTTAGATAAAACACCAAAGGCACAATCCATGAAAGGAAGGACTGATAAGCCGAACTTCATTAAAATAAAAACCGCTCAGTGAAAAAAGATGTCATGGGAAGACAAGCCACAAACTAGGAGGAAATATTTGCAGAAGACGTATCTGATAAAGGATTGTTATCCAAAATACACAACAAAGTCTTAAAACTCAACAAGACATCAAACAACTTAATTATAAAATGGCAAAAGAAAAAAATAAAATGGCAAAAGATTTGAACAGACACCCCACCAAAGAAGATATACCGAAGGCAAAATACATATGAAAAGATATTCAACATCATATGTCATTAGAGAAATGTAAGTTAAAACAATGAGATACCGCTAGACTCGTAACAGAATGGCCAAAATCCATAGCACTGACAACACCAAATGTTGATGAGGGTGTGGAGCATCAGGAACTCTTATTCATTGCTGGTGGGAATGGAACATGATTCAGCCACTTTGGAAGACAGTTTGGCAGCTTCTTATGAAACTGAACATACTCTTACCAATATAATCCAGCAGTCTCAGTCCTTGGTATTTACCCAAATGAACTGAAAACTTACGTCTACACAAAAGCCTGCACTTGGATGTCCAGAGCAGCTTTATTCATAATCTCCAAAACTTGAAAGCAAACAAGAGGTCCTTCGGAAGGTGAATGAATAAATGAACTGTGGAACATTCACCAAATAGGATATTATTCAAGAGAATTCCCTGGTGGTCCAGTGGTTATGACTCCACTCTCTCACTGATGTGAACCTGGGTTCAGTACCTGGCCCAGGATCTAAGACCCCCATAAACTGTGCTGCCAAAAAATAAAAAATAAGAGAAATAAACCTGAAGCTTATTTAAAAAAAAGAATATTATTCAAGATTAAAAAGAAATGAGCTCTCAAGCCATGAAAAGATGTAGGGGATATAAATGTGTGTTAGTAAGTGGCACACACCAATCTGAAATAGCTACATATTTTATAATTCCAGCCACACATATGACATTCTGGAAAAGGCAAAACTGAAGATGGGAAAGATCAGTGGTTCCCAAGGGATGAGGGGAAAGAGAGGGATTAAGAGAAGACGCACGGAGGCTTTTTAGGCGTGAAGTTTCACTCTGTATGACACTAGTTAATACAACAGTGGATACTTGTCCTTATACATTATTCAAAACCCATAGTATGTACAACACCAAGAATGAACCTAAGTGAAGTATGAACTTGGGGTGATGATGTGTCAACAATTCATTGATTGTACAATCATTCATTTTGTTACAATCAGATTCATTGATTGTAACAAAAGTGACACTCTGCGGGGGTTGGTGAAGGAGGCTGTGAGTGTGACAGTTGTGGTTTAGTCTCTATGTCATGTCTGATTCTTTTGCAACCCCATAGACTGTAGCCCGCCAGGCTTCCCTGCCCATGGGATTTCCATGGCAAGAATACTGGAGTGGGTTGCCATTTCCTTCTCCAGGAGATCTTTCCAACCCAGGGATCAAACCCACATCTCTTGCATTGGCAGGTGGATTCTTTACCACCAGGGAAGCCTGTGAGTGTGAAGGGACAGGAGGTAAAACGGAAATCTCTGAAATTTCTGCTCAATTTTGCTGTGAACCTAAACCTGCTCTAAAAAATAAAGTCCGTTACAAATTACTGAGTCAATCTCCTTTCCTACTCCTGTCATCAGTCCCTGAACTGGGGGTGGAAGGAGAGATGGGAGTTCACAGGAGAGGGGCTCCAGAAGAAGCAAAGGACCCCAGCTGTCCCACATCCAGGCCTGCTCAGGTCATCCCCACCTTCCCAAGCCTCAACAACCTAGGAGGGGACACTTGAGGGGGTTGATGGTGACTGTAAAACAAGGGCTGGGTGGGGACTTCCCTGGCAGTCCTGTGGTTAAGACTCTGTGCTTCTACTTCAGGGGGCACAGGTTCGATCCCTGGTCGGGGAACTAAGATCCCACATGACCAAAACAATGAAAACCAACGCCCCCCCCCCAACACACACACCACCTCACCCAAATCCAAGGGTTGGGTAGTCACCTCTGGGCAAACTGCCTCTGGACTCTGGCTCCAGTTTTCAGCTGGGAAACTTGCCAAGTGGATGCCTGTCTGTAAAATGGGCGTAGTGACTGCACCTACTGTGGGCGCTGATGAAAATTACCGGAGTGACACAGGTGGATGGCCCAGCGCAGACAGCTGTACAGCAGTACCAGCCAGGAGGGAATCCTCAGATCTCCGCGTTCCTGCAGGCGCCGCTGCGCCCCCTGGTGGCCTCATGGGGAGCGGCAGCACTGGCCGGCGGCCTGGGGCAGAGCCACGCTTCCTCCTGCGGCTGTGTGCGGCTTGCTTTGAAAGCAGTGAGCATTGTGTGTCTCCGTGCCCTGTCGCTTCAGGAGTGTCCGACTCTTTGCGACCCTATGGACTGTGGCCCACCAGGTTCCTTCTGTCCATGGGGTTCTGGAGTGGGTTACTGTGCCCTCATTAATCAAGCGTCCCTAGAGGTGGCCATGCTGAGTTTTCTCCCAGTTTCCTCTCTCTCGGGTCCTGGGGTCACCATCCCCAGGACAGGTTTGGTGGATGCTTGTAGAACTGTGCTCTACGACTCTATCCAGGATGGAGCCCCTACACCTCGTCCTGTGTCTCTCCCTTGGGCTCTCCCAGGACACAACCCCAGAAGTGGAGGAGCCAACCGCTTGCTCTCTGGAAAGCATGTACCAGCTCCAGGCAGCCCACCCTACTAAGCTGGATTGGTAGGAATGGATATACCGATAGGTCCGCTCCTGGGACCATCTGTTAGGGGGCAGGAAATCCAGGGAAGGGCCCTGCTGCCTGGTTTTGAAGGGACGCTGAGTGCCACCACTTGGAGGGGCTTTAGCCACTCCTATCTCTCCAGTGCATGCTTGCTGCGTGTGTGCTCAGTCCCTCATTTGTGTCTGACTCTTTGAGACCTCGTGGACTGTAGCCTGCCAGGCTCTTCTGTCCATGGGACTTCCCAGGCAAGAATACTGGAGTGGGCTACCATTCCCTTTCTCCAGGATGTCTTCCCAGCCCAGGGATGAAACCCGTGTTTCCCAAGTCTCCTGCACTGGCAGGCGGATTCTTTACCACTGAGCCATCTGGGAAGCCCATCTCCCCCAGCAACCACAAATAAGGAAAAAAAATTGGCAAAATACGTGTTTTAAATTCCCAAGTTGATGGGACTACTGTTTAATTCATCAAAGGAAGAAATTAAGAGAAAACAATAATGTGCTGGTGAAGTAATTGATTGGCCATTAGGGAGAAATTCTAGATCCACTTTAAAAAACTATTAGATAACTTGTTTGTAAGGATAAAGTGTTTTTCTAAGGTGTACCTAATTTTGTTTATTTTTGGACTGTATCATGTGGAGTGCAGGGATCTTATTTCCCAGGATTGAACCTGTGCCCCCGGCCTTGGGAGTTCGGAGTCTTAACCACCAGGGAAGACTCAGGGATAAAATATTTATTAATAATATCTTTCTGGATTATTTTCTGGTGTTGTCCTCAGTTGGCACCTCAGATGACATCTTCCATGTCAGTGTGCCCTCAGTCCCAGCCCAGAGCCCTTGAAGAGCCACCCTTGAGCCCTCTGATGAGAGTGGACCCCCACCCGCCTGACTGTTGGTATCTAGGTGTCCATCCTAGGACATCCTGAGTATTATTAGATTCTAGAGGAAACTGGCAAAGGGCACAATTCTGCAGGCCAGGGAGCTGAATGGAGCCCCCGCACCCCGCCCCTGCCCGGCTGGGATAGCAGAGTGGGAACCTTGGGGGAGGGATTAGAGAACACTGTGTCCGTGTTTCCGTGTTTGGGGTTTTAGTCTGGACCTGAGGAGGTTGTGAAATAAGGGCATTTGAGCCATGTTTATCGAAATTTCAAAGGGCCAGTTCGGCACAAAGTGACATATTTAGTTTAATGTCACTGATGTTGCCTTGGATGTCAGAGTGCAGCCAGAAAAAGGCTCTGTGATCAGGCTGCCAGGGCTGGAGGACGGCTGATGGTTCTGCAAGGAGAAGAGGAGGGCCTCTGAACTCAGGGAAGCAGGAGGGGTCCGGGGCTCCCGTGTAGACTGTGGCCAAGCTAGGAACCAGGCGGGGGCCTCGCCTGTCCCCACCTGGACTCAGGGTTTCACAGATCCCCGTGTTTCTTACCATCTCTTTCACAGGCTCAGAAATCTCAAAAGGACGTGGAAAAATTTGAGGTTCTGGTCATTTGAAAGACATCAATTGTGCAGTATTTTTCATTTTTCTCTGACAGAGTTTCATGTGCATTTTCTGTTTTAAACTTCATTTTTCTATGATAAAACTAGTAGAACCACAGAGAGCTGGGGAAACTGGGACTAAAAAGCAAGTAAAACCCCTGTAGCTCTGATCATAAAACACGGTTGGCATGTGGCTCCATTCCCTCTGTTCGTGAACATGGCTACAATCCCAGGTCACTTGCAAATCTAACTTATGTGCTAAGATAGCAAAACATGGAAAGAGTAGGTCTTAAGTGTTCTTAATACACACACACATACAGACAGGCAACTATGTGACGATATGGATGTGTTAATTAGCTTGATTTTGGCAATCATTTCACAGTGTATGCCTATATCAAATCTTTTCTTTGTATACTTAATGTATATAATTGTTGTCAATTAAATATTAAGTTGGAAAAATTTTAAAGCAGATTTCTTCAACAAATAAATTGCAAGATGAACAGGGAACCTATAGATAAAAAGAAATTTAAATGTCAGGTTAACCAATCAGTGGATCCTGATTCAAACAGACTGCTTTTTAAAAAAGAATATTTTTGGCATCGAGAAGACTATTGATAATACAGCATTAATGATTTAATTATGTTGAAGTTTATTTTTAGGTGTGGTGAGATTAAAAAGATTCTGTACTTTTTGTGCATTTAGAAATATTTACGGATGGAATAATATACTCTCTGGGATTTGCTTTAAGATAATAACAGTTGGAGGGAGAGGATAGAGGTCAAGATGAAATGAGGATCACTTTGACATGTTGGTGGCATGTGGGATCTTAGTTCACCTACTAGTGATTGAACCTGTGCCCCCTGCACTGGAAGCATGGAGGGAGTCCTAACCACCGGAATGTCAGGGAATTCCCTATTTCTCTATTTTTAAAAAATATGTTTGCAATTCTCCATAATTAATGCCCCATAATAAAAAAAAGTTTACATTTTTTTTTAAAGGACACACAGGGACTAAGATTGACCTTCTTTTGTTGCAAAGGGACTCAGTCACTGAAAGTGGGCTTTGCTGTTGTTTAGTTACTAAATCATGTCTGACTCTTTTCGACCCCATGAAGTGCAGCACACCAGGCTTCCCTGTCCTTCACTAATTCTCAGAGTTTGCTCAAAGTCATGCTCATTGAGCCAATGATGCCATCCAACCATCTCGTCCTCTGTCACCCCTTTCTCCTGCCCTCAATCTTTCCCAGCATCAGGGTCTTTTCCAATGAGTCAGCTCTTCACATGAGGTGGCCAAAGTATTGGAGTTTCAGCTTCAGCATCAGTCCTTCCAATGAATATTTGCTGGGAAGAGGCTATTCAGACTGGTGCAGCCACCAACTCCCTCCAGATGCCCCTTCCTAAGGCTCAGTAGGGCTTCCCAGGTGGCTCAGTGGTAAAGAATTTGCCTGTCAATGTAGGAGACACGGGAGACTCAGGTTTGATCCCAGGAAAGATCCCCTGGAGGAGGAAATGACAACCCACCCCAGTATTCTTGCCTGGAGAATCCCATGGACAGAGGATCCTGGCAGGCTCAGGTCCATGGGGTTGCAGAGTCAGACGTGACTGAGCAAGTGAGCATGTATGAAGGCTCAGTATCCAGTGTCCGCCAGGGGGCGGCTGAGACCATGTTTAACTGACCCAGAGCCGAGGGGCTGGACTGCTATTTTCTGGACCCCTTTTGAGATGTGCTGAGATTTCAGACTCTCTGTGGGGAAAGTTTGGGCACAAACCTAAGAGATGTGCAGAGGGTCAAGGCGAGGGCTGAGATCGCAGGAATGTTGCTGAAAACCTGTGGATGAAAATTGGGCTTTCCTGCTGATTTCTTGAGATAATTTTATTTCTTTGGCTTCTGTCCCTGAGTTTCTCTAGTCTCCACTGTGGGTTTTTTATTTTTTTAATTGTTGGAGGAGGAGATATAATTCATATATCATAGAGCTTACCCATTTAAAGTGTACAGTGCAATCATTTGTAGAATATTCACAGATATGTGAAACTATCACCTCCTTCAATGTTTTTTTGTTTGTTTGTTTTTTAAATCCCCTCAAAAGGAACCTGCTGGACTTCCCTGGTGGCGAAATAGGTGGGACTACGCCTGCCAATGCAGGGGATACAGATTTGATCTCTGATCCAGGAAAATTCCACATGCCACAGAGCAACTAAGCCCGTGTGTCACAACTCCTGAGCCTATGCTCTGCAATTAGTGAAAATGAAAGTCGTTCAGTTGTGTCCAGCTCTTTGCAACCCCATGGACTATACAGTCCATGGAATTCTCCAGGCCAGAATACTGGAGTGAGTAGTTTTTCCCTTCTCCAGGGGATCTTCTCAAGTCAGGGGTCGAACCTGGGTCTCCTGCATTGCAGGTGAATTCTTTACCAGCGAAGCCACAAGGGAAGCCTGCAACAAGAGAAGCCATCACAATGAGGAGCCCTTGCACAGCAACAAGGAGTAGACCCTGCTCACTGCAACTAGAGAAAGCCTGCACAAAGCAATGAAGACCCAACACAGCCAAAAATAAAAAACTGAAAAAAAAGACACTGCGTGCCATTTGGCTGTCTCCTAACCACCTTCCTGACCCCTGCCCCTAGCTCTAAGCCACCACTAATCTACTTTCTGTCTGTCGATTTCCCCACACTGGATATTCCCTTGTGGTTTTGATGAGTGAAGAGGCTTTTTTCTCTCCCATCCTGGAAGTGAGAGCCTTATGGGGAGCCCCCCCAACCCCGAAGGGCCTCCTGTCCCTCTGTCTCGGTAAGCCTGGTCCAGAAGCTGCAGGTTGCCGTGACGTCCTCTAGACTGCTCAATGAAACTGGCTCCTCCAAAATTAGAGTCTGAGGAGGCAGGGTCCACTGGGTCACAGACCCCAGTACACACATGTGTGCACACAGGAGGAATTAGGGTGGGCTGAAGAGCAATTTCAGTTCAGAAAGACTCTGACTGCCCTCGTAGCTGGCCAGGGAGATTGTACAGCCCCTGTGGAAGTGAGCTGGCAGTTCCTCAAAAACTCAAAGTCACCACATGACCCCGTAATTCCACAACTAGGTTTACATCCAAGAGAACTGAAACTGTAAATGTGTGCAACAAACTTGAACACAAATGCTCTTAGAAGCATTATTCACAATGGCAAAAAAAATGGAAGCCACCCAATGTTTTATCAACAAAGAAACAGATAAAATGTAGCATATATATACAACGGAATACTATTCAGTCATAAAAAAGAATGAAGTACTGATACACAAATGAACCTTGAAACCATGAAGGTCATTGTGTGAAACCAGACACAGAAGGCCACATATTGTATGATTCCATTTGCAGGAAAGGAAATAAACAAATTCATGTAGACAGAAAGTAGATAAGTGGCTACCTGGGGTTGGGGGAAGGGGGAACTGGGAATGACTGCTAATGGGGATAGGGTTTTTTTGGGGGGAGATGAAAATGTTCTGGAATCAGATAGTGGTGATGGTTGAACAACACTGTAAATAGTTACAGTGAATTTTACACTTTAGAATGGTTGAAATAGTGTCAGTCAGTCAGTTCAGTTGCTTGGTCATGTCCGACTCTCCGCAACCCCATGAATCACAGCACGCCAGGCCTCCCTGTCCATCACCAACTCCTGGAGTTCACTCAAACTCATGTCCATCGAGTCGGTGATGCCATCCAGCCATCTCATTCTCTGTCGTCCCCTTCTCCCGCCCCCAATCCCTCCCAGCATCAGAGTCTTTTCCAGTGAATCAACTTGTCGCATGAGGTGGCCAAAGTACTGGAGTTTCAGCTTTAGCATCAGTCCTTCCAAAGAACACCCAGGATTGATCTCCCTCAGAATGGACTGGTTGGATCTCCTTGCAGTCCAAGGGACTCTCAAGAATCTTCTCCAGCACCACAGTTCAAAAGCATCAGTTGTTCGGCGATCAGCTTTCTTCACAGTCCAACTCTCACATCCATACATGACCACTGGAAAAACCATAGCCTTGACTAGATGGACCTTTGTTGGCAAAGTAATGTCTCTGCTTTTTAATATACTATGCAGGTTGGTCATAAAAGGGGGTTAAAAAAAGACTAAACCCAAGGGGCTATCTTTCAGTCAGGGAGGTGGGCAGCAGGTCTGAAGACTCCTTCTAGAACTGGGGTACAGAGCAAAATCTGGAATGTTCCAGATCATGGGCTGTGGTTGCCCTCACCACTCCCCTGAAGTGGCTCTTGTCTGGGTCACGGATGATGTGCTCCTGGTTTTCTCCTGCTTCTCTGATGGCTGATCTTCAGCCTTCTCTGCTGGTCCCTCCTTTTCTGCCTTCCAAGTGTCTCCAGCCATCAGTGCAGCCTGAACTGCCCCTGACTCCAGACTCCCTCTTTCACCTGGCTCTCCATCTTGCTGAGATGCCCAACAGGAAGTTCAAAGCTGACTTCTGCACGTCCACTTCCGCCCTTCCCATCCCAGTCTGCTCCTGACACCTGTGATCTGTACTCCATTTTTCCAGTGGCCCAGGCAAAAGACGCTGGGGTCATCCCTGGCTCTTTCTCTCACACTTGACATCCAGTCTCTTGGAAAAATTCTTTCAGTTTGGTGACGTGAGAAGATGCTCTGGATTTGACTGTTCTCACCACCTCCCCTGCTTCCTCTCTCGATCAATTACTGTAATAACCCCCTGGGGAGTCTCCCTTTTGCTCTTTCAGAATCTTCTCAACATAGCAGCCACACTGATCATTAAAAAAATAACAATAATAATTTTATTTTGGACTTCATCGGGTCTTAGTTGCGGGATGTGGGATCTTGGTTCCAAGATGAGGGATTGGATCCAGGAAAGACTCACATTGATCCTTTCAATCATGAATCAGATCATGTCACTCTTCTGAGCGAAAGCTTCCAAGGACCCCATTTCACTGAGGGGAAAAAGCTGAAGTTTGTTCTCTTACCAAGTCTAAGCTTGTACTGCTTACCTGACAGGCCAATAATTGAGACATGAGTTGTTGGGGCAAGAAATCACTTTATTCAGAAAGCAAACTGACTGAAGATGGTGGACTCATGCTGCCAAGAACCATCTTGCCCAAGTTAGAATTCTGGCTCTTTTTACACTAAAAGGGGAGGGAGCAAACTCAAACACAACCTGCTTCCACTCAGACTCTGGAGGGGACATGTTCATTTCTGCACATCACCTTGCAGTCAGTATCACCGACTCAGCGGACGTGAATCTAAGCAGACTCTGGGAGATGGTGAAGGACGGGGGAGCCTGGCACGCCGCAGTCCATGGGGTCACAAAGAGTCGGACACGACTTGGTTACTGAACAACGACAACAAGGCTGCAGTCATTGACCGATGGACCTGGTCAGGATGCTCCCTGTGAGCTAACAAAGGTGTTTTAGCTTAATACTCGCTATCTGGGAAGTAGGGTTCCCAGAGCTGGGCTATTATGTATAATTTAAGCTTATGGGCACCATCTATACAGTGATTAACTTCCAGCCACTTTACCCAGGGAAGGATGGTCGAGCTGTGTGTCAGCAAAGAGGAGTCTGCAATGCCAGACTGTCAGCCCCAATTAATTTTTTTATTGTAGTAAAATACACATAAAAACTTTTCCAGGTGGCCCTAGTGGTAAAGCATCCACCTGCCAATGCAGGAGACTTGGGTTTGATTCTTGGGTCTGGAAGATTCTTTGGAGAAGAAAATGGCAACCACTCCAGTATTCTTGCCTGGAAAATCTCATGGATAGAGGAGCCTGGTGGGCTACAGCTCATGAAATTGCAGAGTCAGACATGACTGACTGAGCATGCACACATACAAGATACATATAACATGAATGTTACCATTTAAAGTCATTTTAGAGTATATACTTCAGTGGCATTAAAGGCATTCACTCTGCCCAGAAACCACCATTATTGTTTAGTTCCAGAACTTTATCATCACCCCAAAAAGAGACCCCACACTAATTAAGCATCTACTTTCAGTTCTTTCTTCCCACCAGCCCCTGGAAATCACTTGTCTGCTTTCTACCTCGATAGATATACCTATTCTGGACATTTATTTATTTTTTAATTAAAAAAAAAAGTTTTTGGCTATGCTGTGAGGCTTGCAGGATCTTAGTTCCCCAATCAGGCATTGAACCCACATCCCCTGCAGTGGAAGTCCTAACCACTGGACTGCCAGATAAGTCCCTCTGGACATTTCTTATAAATGGGGTGCGTGTGTATGCTTAGTCATGTCCAACTTGATATGTAGGATAATATTTTGAAATACATGGCATACAAAGCATGCATGATATCCCTAACAAAAAGCTAACTTTCTTGAGGAATTACGCTATCATGCCAGATTATGACATCTGACAAAGGAAAAGTAATCTCAACCATAAAATTAAGCAATCTGACATGATAGACGATGGAAGGCTTGATTTGACATTCCACATGGTTCAGAATACAAGGGCATATAAATGGAATCATAGACTGTGTTGTCCAATTTTCTTCTCTGAGCATGTGTTCAGGGTTCACCAGGTTGTGCCAAAACTTGATTCTTCTTCATGGCTGAGCGACATTCCATTGCATGGCTGTGCTTCCTTGTGTTTATGGACACCTGGGTGGTTTCCACTTTTTGTGAACAATGCTGCTATGAACATTTGTGTACAGGTTCCTGTTTGACGTGTTTAAAAGAGTCAATGTCAAGTCCTACCTAGAAGAACAAACACAAGTTGCCCAAGTACAGGAAAGATCTGTGACCCAGATCTGGAGTTTTCCCACATTCTCATCTCAGTAAGGACCAATGGTGTGATGCAGTTCTTGGGGAAACCAATGAATGAATACAGTCATCAGAGCATCTTTTTCTCTGTTTGGACCAGAGACCAGATGCACATTGGCTGTTTACTATTAGAGGTTGCAGTGATTGGAGAATAAGTCCCTCCTTACCAAAAGTACCAGCCCCTTCATGTCCTGGGGTGATCAGTCATGAGCATTGATGGATTATGAGTTCCACAGTCAAGGTTCAGATCCTTGGGTTCAAATCCCAGTTCTCCTACTTCCTGGAGCTTCCCAGGTGGTGACAGTGGTAAAGAACATGTCTGCCAATGCAGGAGACATGAAAGACATGGGCTGCATCCCTGGGTAGGGAAGATGCCCTGGAGGAGGACAGAGCAACCCACTCCAGTATTCCTGCCTGAAGAATCCTATGAAACCCTCCCATGGAGCAGCCTGGAGGGGACAGTCCATAGGGTTGAAAAGAGTCGGACATGATGGAAACAACTTAGCATGCACACTACTTCCTGTCTGTATGGTCAGGTTTGTCATTTAACCTATCCAACCCTACTGTCCACTCCTTATAATGAAAATCTCCTGGGTGGTTGTTTAAGGGGGAATAAGATAATGTGGCTGAGCCCTCCAGCAGTATCTGCTATGTGCAAGCTGCTCCACAGACATTTTGAAAAAATGTTTATTCATTTGGCTGTGCTGGGTCTTAGTTGCTGCAGTCAGGATCTTTGATCTTCAATCTTCACTGTGACATGGGGAATCTTTAGTTGTTACTGTTCAGTCCTGCAGTCATGTCTGACTTTTTGTGACCCCATGGACTGCAGCACGCCAGACTTCCCTGTCCTTCCCTGTCATGAGTTTGCTCAAACTCATGTCCTTTGAGTTGGTGATGCCATCCAACCATCTCATCCTCCATCGCCCCCTTCTCCTTCTGCCTTCAAGCTTTCCCAACATCAAGGTCTCTTCCAATGAGTCAACTCTTCGCATCAGGCGGCCAAAGTATTGGAGCTTCAGCTTCAACATCAGTCCTTCCAGTGAATATTCAGGACTGATTTCCTATAGGATTGACTGGTTTGATCTCCTTGCAGTCCAAGGGACTCTCAAGAGTCTTCTCCAACACCACAGTTCAAAAGCATCAATTCTTTGGAGCTCAGCCTTCTTCATGGTCCAACTCTCACATCCATACATGACTACTGGGAAAACCGTAGCTTTGACTATACAGACCTTTGTCGATAAAGTAAGGTCCCTGCTTTTTAATATGCTGTCTAGGTTTGTCATAGCTTTTCTTCCAAGGAGCAAGTGTCTTTCAATTTCATGGCTTTAGTTGTGGCATGTGAACTCTTAGTTGAGTCACATGGAATCTACTTCCCTGACTGAGGATCGAACCTCAACTTCCTGCATTGGTAGTGTGGAGTCTTAGCCACTGGACCACCAGGGAAGTTCTTCTCCATGGGCATTTGCAGAGACCTGGGATTCTGGAATGACCAGGGGAGGTGGTCAGGATGGTCCCAGGGCTCCAGGATTACCCGCTAAGTCACACGGCTTTGCTTCTCAGGTTAGGCAGAAACATCACGACACAAAGCAGTTTCCTCTTACAGCCTGATAAAGAGGATCCAGGGAGGGCAGAAAAGCAGGCCAGGAGCGGGAAGAAAACTCACGCTCAGATAGAACATGTGATTCCATGAGTATCTCAAATATGCTCGATCCAGCCAAGATCGTGTCTGCAATCAGGCTGATGAGAAGTCCTTGCACAAAAATAGCACTCTTGGAGATAAGAGGATGTTTCTTACCGGGAGAGTTTTCTTTTGGGTCTTCACATAGTTCACCACTGACTCTGGAGGGAATTTTGAGGAATGAAGGCAATAAAAGTGATGAAGAGGTTGGAGGGCCTGATTATGAGCGAAGATGAAACGACAGCTTGGCTGTAGCATGGGTTTCGGGGAGTTGCGGCCTCCATCTGGCAGATGCGAAGGGTCCCAGATGGAAGGAGAGGTTGGAGGAGTCTGGGAGGGTGTAAGTAGGAGTAATGGTGTGATATTATGAAAAGAAAGCGATAGGCTGTGGATAAGATGGTTTCTGGGCAAAGAGCCTGTTTAGGAAACTAATAGCCTCCCAAGGGTGGTGGACATGCCTCATGGCTTGTTAAGGCAAACGTTTGACAAGATCAAAGTCTTAGAAGCTGCTCTGTTGGGAGTGACCACCTCCTCCCCAACTCAGATGCTTCATCTCCACACCCTTGTCTCTTTCACAAGTTTGGAAGTGCCCTGTGGGTTTGCAACCCAGGTCTTCAGGGTGGTGGATGGAATTCTGGCCTGTGAACACAGGCTCAGAGGAGAGTTTAGCAAAGAGGAGCAGATAGATGAGCTGGCTGGAGGGCATCTTTATCCACCCAGGAAGCAGAGGATGGAGGGTGTTGTTGGAATCCTGGGGTAAACAACACATGTGCTTCTGGCCTCTGGTCTGGCCAAGCAGATATTGGGATGGTTCTACCCGGGGCCAGTTTCTTTGAATTCTATGGTTCCTCTGCCCACTAGGTTTTGATGCCTCAATGTTTCTGGTTGATAAGGCAGTTTCATGTCTATTACCTCCTTTATCATTGTTACTATTTTAAGCTGACCTTTAGAGTGGCAGAAGTATTTACATCATCTTGTCAGTTCCCCTGATTTGCTGGTGAGAATATTGAGGCCCCCAAAGAGCAAGTGACTTGATCTGAGGCAGCTGGTGATTCCAGATCTCGCGTGTGGAACGCTGGAACCACACATGTGAGTCCATGCCCGTAACACATGAGAACAGTGCTTTGGTGAACTCCAGAAGGTTGCCTCTGGGAAGAGAAATGGGTTGCTGGGGGTGGACAGGGGTTGGAGAAAGACTTACTGTATTTGCCCATGTACATTTAAGAGTTTTAAAAATATATTTATTTAATTTTCTGATCCAGAAGTTGCCCTTTTCTTTCTTTTTATTTATTTGACTGTGCTGGGTCTTAGTTACAGCATGGACATCTAGTTCCCCAACCAGGGATTGAACCTGGGCCCCCTGAGTTGGAAGCACAGAGTCTTAGCCACTGGGCCACCAGGGAAGTCCCAGAAGTTGCCCCTTTCTGAGAGCAGAGACCATTTGGAATGTGATCCACTCCTGCGTCTAGAATTCCGCCTGCTCCTTTTCCCAGGAGCCAGTCAGCTCTCATGAGGGAGGCAGCAACTTCTGAGCTGGTGATGTGGCCAGAGGGGCCTCAGGAAAGTTCCCTCTTGCTGGTGTTCACGCTGTGGGCAGTGATCTGAGTGGAAGGGGCAGCACGGGTCCTGGAGCCAGCATCCCCTCTCACTGGTGGAACTAGAGGCTCTTTCCTCAGTATTGGGTTTTCTTGTGCTGCTTTTCATTCAGGAACAAACTGTTCATTCAAGGGCAGGTGTAAAACCTTGTTTTGTGGGTCAGGAAGGCCACCTCTCACTGCTCCATTGGAGAGACCCATTTGGCTTCTGGAGTGACCCTTGATGGCTGGTGGACAGAGACGAAGCTGTTCAGCCTGGGAGCCCCACAGCCCTGCACAGAGCCCTTGGATTGACTGACCTCTGACCTCTGAGTCGGCTTGTTGGCAGATGGGCTGGCTAAGGGTAGGACCACAGCCAGACTGCTGGGATACAAACGTCAGCCTGCCACTTAGCAGCTGTGTGACTTTGGGCAACTTACTCAACCTCTCTGTGCACTGTGCCCCTAGCTTCCAAAACACGTGGTAATAATAACACCAACTCCACCAAGCTCTCATGAGAATGAAATGCTTTGGTAGCTGCTCTTAGGACAATGCCTGGCACAAAAGGTTCTGCAAGTTCTTGTCACATAAACTGAAGCAAAGAGGGTGACCCTCGGTGGGACTCTGGCTCTCTTTCAGGTTCCAGGGTACTTTGTCACTGGGATCTTCTGGCGCTTAGCAATTTTTTCTTTTCTTTTTTTTTTTTTTGGCAGCGCTGCCTGTCTTTGTGGGATCTTAGTTCCCTGACCAGGGATTGAACCCAGGTCCTTGCAGTGAAAGTGCCAAGTCCTAACCACTGAACTGCCAGGGAATTCTCTGGCACTTAGCTATTTTTTTTAAAAAAGATTTGTCAATTGTATTGATTCTTTTGGTGGGGTGAATCAGTTTTTTGCATTGAATTTCTCTCCTGTTTCCCTGTTTTCAATGTAATTGAGTTCTGCTATTTATTAGTTCCTTATTTATTTACTTATTTGGCTGCACTGGGTCTTAGTTGCAGTATTTGGGATCATCAATCTTCCTTGAAGCATGTGGGATCTTTAGTTGTGGCATGTTGGATCTAGTTTCCTGACCAAGGATCGAACCCAGACCCCTTGCACTGGGAATCCGGAGTCTTAGCCAATGCGCCACCAGGGAATACCCTGGCACTCGGCTATTTTTACTTTATATTATTGTTATTGGATCCAGGGTGGACATTGCCTTAAATATCTGGGCCCCACACACTACCTAGCCCAGCATCTTGTTCATAGCAGCTCTGGATGAGCATTAATGAATGAGTAAGTAAATGAAACCTCCCCCTTCTTCCACATTAATAGACTGTTCCTGGTACAATGAAGCCCTAAGAAGCAACCTTTGACTTGTCCGCTGGGGCATGTGGGTCTGGTTGGGAACTTTTAGGGTCACTGTATGACCCCAGGGGGAGTGCATGAGCCATGCAGGTGCTTCAGATCCAGGCAGGTGGCAGGTGAGTGGCTTGGCTTCTCAGAGTGACACGGAGCAGGACCTTATGGTCCTGTCCCCTACGCCCTCTGCCTGTCTTTTGTCTGTGGACAAATGTTTAGTCAAAGAATAAGTTTAATCAGAGAAGTGAGAAACACAGAAACAAAGGAAAATAGTCAAAGGAGACCAAATAATAATAATGTAGTCAGCAAGCATAGTCAAGGAACTTTAGTTCCTTCTCAAGGATTACAGATAAGATCCTGAGCCATATCCTCTGAACTGCCTTATAGATACTGAAACACCAGGTGGAGAAAACTACATGATGACCAGACTGCACCCAGGACATGAGCTGCCACAATTCCAAGAACCGGCCACAAAGAGACGGGAACAAACTGACCCTGGAACTGAAGATTAACTGAAGCTAAAACAACCAAGATGACGTTGGTCAGAACACTGATGACCAATCTGAGGATGACTGTCCGAGCTGACTGTGCCGTTTCTGTGTGTAGCTCTCCCCCTACTTCTCTCTACAAAAGCTCTTGCCCCAGTGGTTGCCAGTGTGGGATGGGGAGTCAGCCTTTGGACAGCTGTCCACCACCCTCCCCCAACAGTTGCTGGCATCTGAGATAAAGCAAACTTTCCTTTCCACCAACCAGGCCTGTTTATTGGCTTTTGGGTGGCGAGGAGCCAGACCCACATACTCTTTTGGTAACGAGAGGAGGAGGCTTCCAGCCTTCCAGGCCCTAAGCTGCTGACCCCAGGAAAGAATTCAACAACAGCTTCTCCCCATACTGCCAGGAACAGTGGGGTCCATTCTTCCCGATTAAGTCCTAGGATGGGCCAGGTTATTAGAATGCTAGAGTCCTGGTGAGCAGTCTATCTGCGGAAGTTAGACCAGCAGCTCCAGGAGGCACCAAGTGTCCAGAGAGAAGACATTTGCTCCCTGACAGGTAACTGGAGAGACTAGAGAAGGAGAACCCCGGGAACAAACTAATGTTGTTTATCATTAGGGTAAAGGCACATGTGCACCTTCATCCTTTGACTCAGGACAGTAGGGCTTCCCTGGTAGCTCAGATGGTAAAGAATCCACCTGCAAAGCAGGAGACCCTGGTTCGATTCCTGGTTCAGGAAGATCCCTTGGAGAAGGGATAGGTTACCCACTTCAGTATTCTTGGGCTTCCCTGGTGGCTCAGATGTTAAAGAATGCGCCTGCAATGCAAGAGACCTGGGTTCAATCCCTGGGTTGGGAAGATCCCCTGGCAGAGTGCATGGCAACCCACTCCAGTATTCTTGCCTGGAGAATCCCCATGGACAGAGGAGCCCAGTCCATGGGGTCGCAAAGAATTGGACATGACTGAGCAACTAAGAACAGCACAATCAGTTCCTGGTATCCAGGTCAGTCCCACCCCATCTGTTCACATCTTAACTGGCATCCAGAGGGGTGATCCCTTCTGGGAAACCCAGAAAAAAGGAAAGATATGCCTGGGAGGCTCCTGGTTCCATCACATCAATGTCAACTCCCAAGCCCTTCTCTGCTCATGGAGACCCAGACACTGCATCTGAGTGCGTGGAGCCAGCTGACCAGAGGCAGCAGAAACCTGACATCACTGCCTTGGCTGCAAGTCGGAATCATCAGTGAGGAAAGGGGACAGCAGACGACCCCCTCTGGCAGCCTCCAGGCTCTCACATTTAAAGTCATGAATGTGGTCACTATGAGAAGCATTAGACAGGCTTTGGGTGGCGCCCCACGCTGGGGGAGAGACCTTGGTGCTCCCCGCATCAACAGTGGGAGTCGGAGGCCTTCCTTCGAGCAGGTCACATCTCTCTTAGTGCCCACTCCCCTTACCCAACCACGAATCGGGGTGGGTGGGGCTGTAGGGAGGGAAGGGCCCCAGAGTCCAATTTCAGTCAAAGCAAAGACCAATCACTGAAATATTAGACATTGCATCCTCATACAGGACAGAATGCTTGTCTGGATGAAGGCTGCTGCATAAATTTAAACTTTATCTTTGGGGAAAATCTTGGGAAATAAGCTCTCTTTTCAAGCTGTTCACTTCATTCATTCAACATTCAAGTGACATTCAACATGTCTTGAAGCCTCACCGTGGCCTGAGCACCATACTGTCAGCAGGGAGCCAGGTGCATATTCAGCCCTGAGGATCCATGTTTGAGACGTGGGCAGATAATTAACAATGTGCAGGCAAGTGCCGTGACTGAACCACCCGCAGAGTTGTGGGGAGCCTGAGGGACTTGGCTCTCTGCTGGATGAGAGGTGGGGCACTGAGTCAGGGAAGGCTTTTCAGAGAAGGTAATGCCTGAACTGAGTGATAAAGAATGAGTAAGCATTTGGGGGTCGGGTGGGGGTGATGAGAGCATTCTGGGCAGAGGAGGCAGCAAGAGCAGAGATCCTAAGGAAGGAAAACATCGTGTGTGGGTGTCTGTGTGTGTATGAACTGTGTGGCTGGTATAGTAAACACGATGGGGGGCAGCGGTACAAGGGATGAAGGAGGAGGGAGACAGGGCTGGATCAGGGAGGCTGTATGTTCCTTGCTAAGGAGCTGTATTTCCCTTTATTAGGGATGGGGGTATACAAAGGCAAGTGAGTGAAATGCCACATGTATTGCTTGGGTCTCTTTTAGTCCCATATTACAGAAACCCAGTTCCAATCAGCTTGAGCACAAGGACGTGATGGCCTTTCAAAAGTGAAATGTCTTGGGGATAGTTCTGCCTTCAGGCAGAGTTGGATCCAGGTGCTCAGACAATGTTGACAAGAACCAGCCTCCTGCTGAAACCTCCTGCTAAGTCTTACGGCTAATTTATAATTAAAATAATATCTGGGTTTCTGTTCTTTTTTTTAAAAGAAAATATTTGTTTATTTTTGGCTGTGCTGGGTCTTCACTGCTGCCAGGACTTTCTTCTAGTTGTGGTGAGCAGGGGCTATTTACTCTCCAGTTGCCGTGCACAGGCTTCTCATCACAGAGGCTTCTCTTGTTGTGGGGCCCCAGCTCTAGGGCACCCAGGCTTCAGTAGTTGCGGCTCCTGGGGTCTGGAGTACAGGCTTGGTTGTTGTGGCACACGGGCTTAGTTACTCCTCGGCACGTGGGATCTTCCTGGATCAGAGATCAAATCGATGTCTCCTGCATGCACAGGCAGATTCTTTACCACTGAGCCACCAGGGAAGCCCTAGTTTCTGTTCTTGATCTTCCTACTCCTCTTTGTCCTAGCCCAAATCTGTTTGCAGAATTCGTTTGCCGAATCAATAAAAAGTAGTGAACATCAGGTGCTGTGAGCCACAGTTTTCCAATAAGCATCAAAATTGATATGATGTTCTAGGTTTTCTTCCAGGTCAAGACGATCTGTGCACATTATGTTGGCTTCACAGACCATGGGTTCAAAGACACATATACCACAGATGATTCAGAAGATTAACCCGAGCGCCTTTGTTCCCCTTGAGAAATGTCTAACTCAGAGACCAAGTTGGAGTGGATCTGAGGCTTGTTTCCCATCCCCTTGCTTGGAGACCTGCAACAAAATCCTTGCTTTGTTGCAAACTCCCACTCTCAGAGTTTGCCTTTCTTTGCATTGGGCACAAGAGCCCTTTGCTTAGATTCAATTCTTTGTCTCTGTTTTCCTCTGGGTGGGTATCTTTCCCAGATGGGCACTCCTTCCATGGTGGCAAAGGTGGCTGCCAGTAACCCCAGCCTTCCATTTTGCTGATTCAGCAAGCCAAGCAGAGAGCACCTTGCTCCAGAAGAAGTCCTGTGACTGCTCTCATTGCCTGGGATTGAGTCACAAGCCCATTCCTGAGCCAATCAGGGCGACTGATTTGCTAGACTTGGATCATGTGCCTGCCCCTGCACACAGTAGGTAGGGCATTCAAGTGAATTGAAGGGAAGAGTGGGGTGGCTTCCCCAAAGTAAAATGTGGGTGCTATGATCAGCAGAAGGGGAAATAGTGTTCTGGGCAGCTAAAAACAACAGATGTCTAGTTCCATAGTGTGTGACTCCATTTATATGAAATGTCTGCTGCCGCTGCTGCTGCGTCACTTCAGTCGTGTCCGACTCTGTGTGACCCCATAGACAGAAGCCCACCAGGGTCCCCCGTCCCCGGGATTCTCCAGGCAAGAACACTGGAGTGGGTTGCCATTTCCTTCTCCAATGTGTGAAAGTGAAAAGTGAAAGTGAACTTGCTCAGTCGTGTCCGACCCTTAGTGACCCCACGGACTGCAGCCTACCAGGCTCCTCCATCCATGGGATTTTCTAGGCAAGAGTACTGGAGTGGCTCGCCATTGCCTTCTCCATATGAAATGTCTAGAGGAGGTAAATCCAGAGACTGAAGGTAGATTGGTGGTTGCCAGGGCTGGGTAGAGGGTGAACAGGAGTGATGCTGGTTTAACGGGTAGGGAGTTTCCTTTTGGCATGATAAAAATGTTTTAGAACCAAATAGAGGTGGCGTTTGCACAACACTGTGAATGTACTACTAAATGCCATTGAGATGTTAACCACTTTACAGTGGTTAATTTATTATTATTATTATTTGGCCATGGATTACCCTGACCATGGATTGAACCCTGTGCCCCTGCAGTGGGAGTATAGAATCTTAACCACTGCATTGCCAGGGAAGTCCCAACAAAGGTTAATTTTATGGTATCTGAATCTAGTTGGATAGCATCACTGATTGAATAGACATGAACTTCGGCAAATTCTGGGGGATGGTGAGGGACAGGGAGGCCTCACGTGCTGCAGTCCATGGATCAAAAAGAGTTGGACACGACTTAGCAATGAACAACAACAACAAATGTGAATCCTACCTTGGTAAAAAATTAAAAAACAGAAAAATGGCACACCCAAATTATAAGAATTTCTTTGAAGAGGCATTAGATAAAGGAAAAGTGATTCTTACATTGGTTCCAGTTAATGAGAGAATTGGAACCAGGTGTTTCTTCAACTTCAGAAATCAGTGTGGATCTGCTGAGTACAAGTGATCAAGTTCATCCTCCTTAAACAAATGAACAGTTCGAAGCTTGCCCCAAATCTAGTTGCAGTAAACCAATTTCTCCTTGCCGACCATGATGCCTGCAACTGATAAGGTTCGTCAGGACACTCTGCAGAACTGGTGCCAACAACTTAATTTGAGTACCAGTGGCCAGAAAAAAGAGATTTATCTGAGATTCCAGAAACATGATTATCCTGAAAAAGATGAGTAAATTCCTGAGTCATCTCAGGAGGCCAGATTGCAGTCATGTTGAAGGAAACACAAGCTGGTGACCAAGAGCGCAAGCTTTCAGAAAAGTAGGATGAGTGAGAGCAAGGAAGGAACTAATATGGTTGAAGCGATAACTTCAGTTGAGGAAGCCATGTTGGCAGGATGGTCAAGAATTGCTGAGGGACTTCCCTGACGGTCCAGTGGTTAAGACTCTGCACTTTCAGTGCAGGGGCCACCGGTTTATGCCTAGTTGGGGAACTAAGATCCCACATGCCCCATGGCCTGGCCAAAATAAATACATAAAAAGATATTAAAAAAATTGCTGCAAGCCATTCAACCTAAGGTTGTGAATTCATGGCCCCTTCCTATCTCTGTTTAGCCTGTTCTGCTACAAGGTTCAGGTGTCCAGTAGTGTGTTGTCCGTGGCAGACTATTCCCAGCAGACATAGAAGGTTGAGTTCGCCTGCAGTTCCATGCAGGTCAGGCCCGAGTCCCTGACACTCCCAGGAGATGTTCTCTCTCTTCCTGCTACCTGCCTGCACTTTCCCATCCGCAGACCTAGAAGATAACATGGTATGCCCTGAATGTGCTAAAAGAAGTAAGAAAATTATGAAAAGATTAATTGCAATGGGGAAGAGGAAGAAACTTGGTTTGGACACAAAATCAATGCTTTTTTTTAATTAAAAAATTGATAATTTAATTTTGGTTGTGCTGGGTCTTCTTTGCTGCTCTCGGGCTTTCTCTAGTTACTGTGAGCGGGGGCTACTCTTCTTTGTGATGCACAGGCTTCTCATTTCGATGGCTTCTCCTGTTGAGGAGCACAGGCTCTAGGCGCATGGGCTTCAGTAGCTGCAGCAGGTGGGCGCAGTAGTTGTGGTGTTCAAGCTTAGTTGCTCTGCTGAACAGGGAATCTTCCCAGACCAGGGATCAAATCTATGTTCCCTGCACTGGCAGGCGGATTCTTATCCACTGCACAACCAAGGAAGTCCCATCACTGCTTTTAGATGGTTTATGTCAGGAATTCCCTGGTGGTCCAGTGGTTAGGATTCAGTGCTTTCACTACTCGGCCAAAGGGGGAGGGGGAAAAAGGAATATAGATGGGCAGTGTCTTAATATAAAATAAATGGTTATCATAGGGAAATGGGTGAGGGATGGGTGAGACAGGAGAAGGGGGGTAATTGTATGGTAATAAGGGTAAATAGACTATCATGGTCTTCTATTTTGCAGTGTACAGAAATAATGAATTACAATGCTGTACGCAAAGAGTCAGACACGACTGAGCGACTGAACTGAACTGAACTGATGCTGTACATCTGTAACATAATGTTATATACCCATTTCACCTCAATTAAAGGAAGATCTATTAGAAAAAAAAGAAACCCAAAACACCATGGATATCAACTCCCCAGGCATCCTGGGACACCTCTTTATTTCACAGGGCCGCCTGGATGGCATGACTCTTTCCTTCCTTCTCTCTGCCGTTTTAAACCCCAGAGGGTTGGGGCTTGCAGTGGAGTTGAAGCCGGAGGTGATTTTGGGTGTGGCCGCTGGCAGAGCCACTGCCCACCATCGCGGCCATGCAGGCCTGGATGCTTGGTCCAGAAGCTGAGCTCATGGCTTATCATGAGACCTGGTAGAGCGGGCTCCAGTGAGATGCCAAGGACGTCTTGTTCACTAGCTGTACCTGTTTTCCTCCCGGCTTTGGGTGGTGGACGGGAGCTGCACTCCACAGAGCTTAACGCTGCAGCTCCAGCTGGCCAGGAGGACTTGGAACGCCGGATTTCCGTCATCTTGGCAGTGAGCATGCGCAGATGACGTCACTACGAAAGGGCGGGTCTCGGGGAAAAGCTATTGGCGCTTGGAATTGGAAAGGGGAAAGAGGGTTTTGACTCATTCTCTGGGCCTTTCCAGATCATCTGTGTTAGGGTTTGGGCAGAGCCCAGAGCCGCCCTGGGGCTCTCCCAGAATGAGCTTGCATTTGCTTCTTCAGGAATGGGAATTTGAATCCAAAAACTCCTCCTGGGGTTGCTGGGCACCTGCTAGCTGTGCCAGGGTGAGGCCCTCTGGTCCCCAGCAGGCCCGGCCCGCTGGACTCATCTGGCCTGGACTCTGGCTGAGCTGCGCTGCCTGTTCCTGTCTTCAGCTGGAGACGCGGGCTGAACTTAACCCCGGAGTCTGATCTCATTGATGCTTCAGGGCTTCTCAGGACATGGTTCTGGACCCCAGTCCACCTCCTGCACCCAGTCACCTGGGGTTCAGGGTCCTGTTTTCAAAGCCGGCCCTGGTTCCCCTACCCCACCGGCTGACTGGGTCAGAACCTCTGAGAGGGATTTTTTACAGACTTCTTTCAGGGATTCATATACCAACTGAAGTTAGAGGGTGTCTAGAGGATGGGACCATGTTTTGCTCCGGAAAGCCGAGGATTTCCTACTTGTTTTCCCTCCTGCCTGGGAGTGCAGCGTAGGAATTCTCCCAGATGTTGGGCTCCGGCAGAAACCTTAGCGTGGGTCCCAGGACTGTGGGACCTAGGTTTGAATCCTGACTCCACCACTTTCCAGCTGGGGACCTCTGGTTGCTTCCCTGCTCCCCAGCTTCCTCATCTCTAAAAAGGTGTCCCCCGGGAATTCCTTGGTGGTCCAGTGGTGGTGGTGGTTATTTAGTCGCTAAACTGTGTCTGACTCTTTGCGACCCCACGGACAGTAGCCCACCAGGCTCCTCTGTCCATGGGATTTCCCCACCAAATACTGGTGTGGGTTGCCATTTCCTTCTCCAGGAGATCTTCCTGACCCAGGGCTCAAACTCATGTCTCCTGCATTAGCAGGCAGATTCTTTATCACTGAGCCACCAGTGGTTAGGACTTTGCATTCTCACTGCCAAGGGCCTGGGGTTCGATCTCTGGTCTGAACAACAACAACCATTATCACTGTGCTGTCTTTCGCAAGAGGGAGCAGAAGGAGAACCTGATCATCTCTCAGCGGTCAGCCTGTGGCCCTGGAGAGGACCAATCTGCCAAGAAGAGCATCCCAATGAGTCCAGGGGGCACCCGCCCTGCTGATGTATTGCCTCACTCACGCCCTCCTGGCTTCCAGAGGCTGGAGCCCTGGGAGGCCCCTGGGAGGGAGTGGAAGGGAGGAGCAGGCTGGGCAGGGCAGCGGCCGGCCCAGGGTGAAGAATGCAGGCCGCTGTGAGGAATCATGGCACGTGGGCCAGCGGCTGCCTGCTGACACATCACACCCCAGAGGCAGGACAGCAGTGACCTCATGCTGGTGTCAAACGTTCGGGGCCCCTCCCAGCACTGCCGATGCCTCAGCATTGCCCAGAGGGAGCCGTCCCCACCCCACCCTGCCCAAGTTGGTGTGCTCTTCCCTCCCCTGCACACACAGCAGGACAAGCACACCACCCGAGCCAAGGCTTCAGTGGAGGTTTATAATTTGGATGCTCCGGGACGGGCGAGGCCAGCAGTTTCCACTTCCCCGAGGGCAGCCACATCGTAAATCCTGGAATACGCACCCGCACATCTGCCACAGCTGCTGGGGGAGGGTGTGATGGGCTTCACGGGGAGTGTTCCCAGGGCTGGAGTCTGGGCCTCTCCTGCCTCCGTCTATATAAACAATGGCTCACAGTTGGGGAAACTGAGGCCCAGAGCTGCTAAGGACCTGCTACACACCTCCAAGTCAAAGCTTCTTGGCCACAGAGCTGGGACTGGAATGGAGAGTTTATCTTGGACCAAGTTCTGGTCTATCTCCTGGACCAGGGTTGTCGTCTTCTCTGCCACTGCTGCAAATCTCAGCTCCCCTGATCCTGGATCCAGGATGATTCCCCCTTGAGGCAGTGTGCTGTGGTTCCTGGTTTCTAAAAACAACTCTTATTTTCTTAGCCCTCACCTTCTGACCTCTGAAAGCTCCTGACCTGTCTTCCTGTGGTCCTATCGTCCTGTGGTGGTGGTGGTTTAATCACTCAGTCATGTCCAACTCTTTGTGACCACATGGACTGCAGCCCACCAGGCTCCTCTATCCATGGGATTCTCCAGGCAAGAATACTGGAGTGGGTTGCCACTTCTTCCTCCAGGGGATCTTCCCAGCCCAGGGATTGAACCTGAGTCGCCTACATTGACATGCCTGTTTTCTACCTCTGAGCCACTAGGAAAAATCCCAATGAAAGAGAAGCCTCGGCGGGGGGGTGGGGGGTGGGGTGGTTCAGTCCATGGGGTTGCAAAGAGTCAGACACAACTAACACGTGCACACCTTCTAGAGATGAGTATATCTACCTTTAGCATTGGTTTTAGCCCCATGAGTGCCCTCTGTGTCCACCCCATCTTCAGAGAGAGTTTTCTTGAGACTCTGGCTTTGGGTTCTTAATGTTTCAACAGACGACGCTTAGCAAGGATTTTTGAGAATCTACCAAGACTCAGGAATCTATTCTGCACACTAGATGGAGGCCAGGTATCTGAGTATCCAGGGCACAAGCAGCCCCCTAACCTGGACTCTGTCCCCTACACTTCCCTGTGGGCGAGCCAAGTCCTCGCACGGGCTTTGACAAGCATCTGGAACAGTGGGCAGGGCCACTTTGAGCTCCCCAAGTCTCCTGCTTATTTATTTTACCATCATAACTTGAAGCCAATATTTAAGCATTACCAAGGCAACAGTTCAAATCTCCCAGCCCTTGGCCCCCATCCACCTCCACATGGTGGGGACAAGGGCAGGAGGGGGGTAAGGAAAATGAGTCAACCATTCCCCCACCCCCCGACCACCTGGGAAAACAGTGACCCAAAAATCAGATCCCAGCTTCTCTCACGGGGTAATTGGTCTTTTCCATGGGTCTACAACTCAATGTTTCTCACACAAGAGGAACAGAATCAAGCAAGACCTCTGTCCCTATATTTTATTTTGTTTTTGCAGTTATGGTTGGAGACGAGGTTTTTCAAACATTTTATTGAAGCTTAAGGTACATGAAGAAAGTGGACAAGTTGTAAGGGTACGATTTTATTTTTGCAACCTGAACTCTCTCTTCCCCCAACACCCCCATCAAGAGCAGCACCCCCAATTTTCCCTGTTCCCTCATCTCTGTACCTCAAGGTGACCAGGATCCTAGCTGCTAACAGTTTTGCCTGTTTTTCACATAGAGGGAAGCATACACCTTGTTCCATCTTGGATTGAAGCCAACAGCATTTGTAGGTTCTGGGAGGTTCGCTTGGTCCTTTTCACCAGAGGAAAGAACACAGAGGAGCAGAAAGCGCCTTCTCTGCTCCACAGGTCATGGGGGTGTTCAGACAGGGTCAGAGCGCATGTAGAGGGTGGACCAGGGAGTGGTTCTGCTTTCAGAAAAAAAGCCACAGCATCCTCTTCTCTTTTGCTGTGTGTCTCGGGTCCCCACCTGATGTGCATGATCAGAGAAAGGAGGGGGTCCTCAAAGTCATAACAAAGCCTGCCTGGGGGCTTTCCTGGTGGTCTAGTGGCTAGAAATCCACCTTCCAATGCAGAAGACTCGGGTTCCCTGTCCAGAAACTAAGATCCCTCATGCCTTGGGGCATCTAAGCCCATGTGCCTCAAGAGAACTCATGTACTGCAACTAAGACCTGACACAGCCCCCTCCCCCCTGCCAAAAAAGGCCTGCCCAGGAGGTCTCCAGAGACCCCATTCCCAGAGTCCTCACTTCTCCTGCCAGGTTGCCGGGGCACCCACATCCTCTTTACTGGCCAGTACACCTTGTCACTGCAGGTGTGTCCCAGTGGGGTTGGTAGGCCTGGGCTCCTGGCTGCCTGGTCAGTGCCCCCATGCATCTTCCCAGGGCTGCCGCTGCATGGATTTCACTCTCTCTCAAGATTGAGGAGGAGTTCTTTCCTTGGCGCTTCACAGCCCTTGGGCCAGTGAGTATCTGCAGGGAAGGATGTTTTGTTTTCAACATTTCCAAGCCATCACAGACTGCTGCCTTTGCGAAATACAATAACCTTGACACAGATGGGAAAAGCAATGCAAGAACTAAAAAGCTGTACAAAATACAAGCCCGTATTTCTTTTCTTATTATTTTATTCCAGATATAATAAGACAAGCCTAAGAAGGGGTGATGGAGAAGGCAATGGCAAGCCACTCCAGTACTCTTGCCTAGAAAATCCCATGGATGGAGGAGCCTGGTAGGCTGCAGTCCGTGGGGTCGCTAAGGGTCGGACACAACTGAGCGACTTCACTTTCACTTTTCACTTTCACACATTGGAGAAGGAAATGGCAACCCACTCCTGTGTTCTTGCCTGGAGAATCCCAGGGACAGGGGAGCCTGGTGGGCTTCCGTCTATGGTGTCGCACGGAGTCGGACACGACTGAAGTGACTTAGCAGCAGCAAGAAGGGGTGAAAGGCATATAGAAGTTTCTTGGTGCTTACTCTTGATTTCTATACTTACTCTGGAGTCTGTGATCCACTCTTAGCTGACCAATACAGATCTGAGGACCACACTTGGAGCAGCCTCACCTTCGACAGTGACTGGTCTCCACAGTCTGCATTTGCCTGGGATCCCCCTTCCCAGCTCCTTGCAGGGTGTGTCCTCTTCCTGTTTCTATGCATGTTGCTTTAGCAGAAATAAAAGCAACAGAAACATCTACCCATCTACTTTAGGACTTTATATGAGACTCTGAGGGCCGGCCAATGCAGGAAACGTAAGAGATGCTGGTTTGAACCCTTGGTTGGGAAGATCCCCTGGAGGAGGGCATGCCAACCCAGTCCAGTATTTTTGCCTGGAGAATCCCATGGACAGAGGAGCCTGGTGGGTTACAGTCCATAGGGTCACAAAGAGATGAACACGACTGAAGCAACTTAGCACAGCACACACATGAGACCCTGAGCTCAGAAGCCTTGCTCTTTTCAGTTTCTTATCTTTGGGAACTGCACTCAGCTTCTTGTGACTTCTCTGTCTTAGATGTGGGACAAGTTTCCTCTGGAGTTAGGTTGGAATATTATACTGCTGACAAAAGGTGCCAATCCTCTCTCCTCCCTTCACCCCCTTCTACCCACTGCATCCTAGCATCATGGTGCCACTCTCCAGGAGATGCTGAGAACCTGGGAAGGGGGTTCCTGGAGGGTGTATGAGGCTTCTCTGTCCCCTCCTTGCTTAAGAGTCTCCATCCTGTGGTTCAGTCCTGACCCCTCACGTCCTGGACTTTTCCTGGGGGGAAGGCTCTCAGGATCCAAGTGGGCTGGCAGCTTCCTCCAGGCTGAGGTCACCACCAGGGATGTAACCAAGCCCTCCACCCCTTGCATCTTCTGTGTCCCCACAGGAAGCCCATGGTTTTGGCTCCTTTCTCTCAGGAGGGACAGCTCCTCTGCAGCCATCCATGGTGTGTCTGGCCCCTCTGGAGGGCAAACCATGTGTGCTCTCTGGCCCTAAGTGTCCCCAGACCCATTTGACCATGGGTATGTGTGGGACCATGAGCGGGGCAGACTGCGTTTTCCACCTGAGATTGGTTTCATCTGGGCTTCTTTAGGGACAGATGTGTTCAGCGAGGACCGAGTAGCCCCAGCCGGAGACATAGGCAGATCTACTAGTGTTGGTTGAGATTTACAAGCTGTCACCGGTCCTGCTGCGTACAAGCCTTCCTGCTGTTCCCTTTCCTCTTCTCATTATTCTGCTCCCACCCCTCCTTTTTAATAACCCTGGCTGCATATTTTCTGTAAACCAAACCATCTGTTTACTAGCTTTTCTAAGTGGTAATAAAGACAGTGGAGACCTGAGTGCCCATTGGGTCCAGGCTCCTTCTCCGGCTGTTCCCAGGTGGCCCAAGAGTGGGGCTTGGAGGTCACGTGTTCGGCAGGGTCCTTTCTGCCTAAAGTTGCCTGTTCAAAGCCGCATCTCCTTGGAAACCAGTTGTGGCTGCCTCCCCACCACTGTCATTTGCAGCTGTGATCTAGGACTGTGGGGTCACCTGCCTGCGGCGAGCTGCCTGCTGGATGTGGAGCTGACGCAGAGGAGCAGGGGAGTGAGGCTGCTGGGCCATCCGGGCTGCCCGGGCGCCAGGTTCTCCTCCCAGGGAATGTACTGAGCTTGGAGGACGGGCGAGCCCAGGAAAACATTTCAACAACAATGCTGAACGCCTAGGTGACGGAGAGAAAAAAAGAGGAGTCTGTTTGGGAACAGATTTCAGCCTCCTCTTCCAAGGCATTAGTAATTCAAGCAGCAGTGAGTGTCATATTTACTTGGGAAACTATGAAAAGTCATATAACAATGTTCTCTTCACAGTTTTCATCATCAGCTTCCTGGGTTCTGAGTGCAGTCAGCCCCCTAATCATAAACAGGGGTATGCTCTGCCATCTGGCAGCAGGAGTGAGCAGGCTGCTGGCAGCTGGGACCCAGGCCCCTGCAGTGACGGGGCCCTCCCTCCTCAGGCCCTGGTGTCAGTTGCCGGGCCCCAGGAAGCCCAGAGTGTCCCCCACCCCAAACTACCAAGGTCAGGACGGCACTGCACATCGCTTGGACCAGGAAGAAGCCAGGGCTGGTGGTGCTGACAACCACATGTCCGGCCCAGCAAACAGCCCCGAGGAAAGATGAAATCTTAGGTCAACAAACCTTCACTTTATTATGTTTGGCTCAGATGCTAAAGAATCCACCTGCAATGGAGGAGACCTGGGCTTGATCCCTGGGTCACTTTATTATGTTATGTCATGTTATTTTTAGTTCTTGGCCACACCCCACGGCCAAAACCCATCCTCTGTTACCCTGCTCTCCTTTTGCTTTCAGTCTTTCCCAGCATCAGGGTTTTTTCCAGTGAGTTGGCTCTTTGCATCAGGTGGCCAAAGTATTGGAGCTGCAAAATTCTCTTGCTTTCTCTATGATCCATGAATGTTGGCAATTTGAGCTGCCTTTTCTAAACCCAGTTTGTACATCTAGAAGTTCTCGGTTCACGTACTGCTGAAGCCTAGCTTGAAGGTTATTGAGCATAATTTTACTAGCATGTGAAATGAGCGCAGCTGTACCATAGTTTGAACATTCTTTGGCATTGCCCTTCTTTGGGATTGGAATGAAAACTGACCTTTTTTATGACTATTAGTGGGAGGAGCCAATTCAACTCTTTACAGGCCAGGCAGGTAACCTGACAGTGAAGGGGGCAGGTGTGGGCCACAGATGGCCTGTGGGGTGGTGGTACAAAGGAGACCTGGAAAAGAGACTTCTCCTCTTCCCCAACCCATTACTTCCATGCAAAAATGTGAGCCTTGGGCTGCCAGGCATCTGAGTTTTTAAATAATTCTTTTTGTGTGAAAATTCCCAAATTGAGAAATGTTGGCTCACATATTAAGGACATCCCGTATAGGCCAGTACTCTTGCCTAGAAAATCCCATGGATGGAGGAGCCTGGTAGGCTGCAGTCTGTGGGGTTGCTAAGGGTCGGACGCGACTGAGTGACTTCACTTTCACTTTTCACTTTCACACATTGGAGAAGGAAATGGCAACCCACTCCAGTGTTCTTGCCTGGAGAATCCCAGGGACGGGGGAGCCTGGTGGGCTGCCGTCTATGGGGTCACACAGAGTCGGACACGACTGAAGTGACTTAGCAGCAGCAGCAGCAGCAGTATAGGCCAAACAAACACCTTTGGATACCAAGTTGGCCTCTGGGCAATTGGTTTGCAACCTCTTCGTTACACAGTTTCTAAGTTTCTTGTTAGCTCTGAAGTTTAACAATTTTACAACCTCCAGCCAGCCATCTCCTCTGTTAACTGGAAATGAATCACATGGCTTATTTTGAGTAAGAATAAGCAGACATAGATGTTACCAAAGCTGATTCCAAAGGGTTCATTCTAAAAAGCAGTTTCTCAGGACTTCCCTGGTGGTCTAGTGGCCAAGAAGACTGTGCTCCCGGTGCAGGGGGCCCAGATTCCATCCCTGGTCAGGGAACTAGATCCCACATGCTAAAGATTGGAAGCTAAAGATTCCATGTGCTGTGACTAAGACCTGGAGAAGCCAAAAAATAAATAAATAAATATTTTAAAAGAAGTTTTTTTTCCAAAGGAGGCATTATGTTTCCAGAAAAATCTCAGGAAAAACTATTGCAAACAACAACAGGAGCTGTTGGATCGGACTCGAAAGGAAAGGGTAAAGAGATTTAACCAGCTAGCGTGAAAGTTGGAGATGAAGTTCTTCTCCCCAAATATGGAGGCACCAAAGTTGTTCTAGATGACAAGGATTACTTCTTATTTAGAGGTGGTGACCTTCTTGGAAAACATGTAGACTGAAATACATCATTAGTGAAATGACATCACAAGATGCTGCCCATTCCACTGAAGTTCTGAAATCTTTTCATCATGTAAATAATTTCCATGTTTCTCTTTTGTAATAAATTAATGATATTAAATAAAAAGTGGTTTCTGCAAACTCTCCCAGGCTGGTCTATTTCTCTGTTGATTTAGGTGCTGCTGTGAACTCAGGGGTGTTAAGATGTCTGCTCTAACGTGGGGGAACAGGGGAAACAACATGCTCAGTGAAAGAGGCCAGACACAAAAGGTCACATGTTGTATGACTCCATTGACATGAAACGTCCAGAATAAACAAATTCATAGAAGCAGAAAGTTGATTAGTGATTGCCAGGGGCTGGGGGAAGGAGTGATGGGGAGTAACTGCTAATGGGTACAGGGTTTTCTTTCGGGGTGATGCAAATGTTCTGGAATTTGATAGTGATGATGTTTACGCAATTTGTGAGTATACCAGAGACTACTGAACAGTGTACTTGAGAATGGTGAGCTTTATAGTATGTGAATTATGTCTTAATTTTAAAATACACTGTAGGGACTTCTGTGGCTGTCCAGTGGTTAAGACTTCGCCTTCCAATGGAAGGGGTGTGGGTTTGATCCCTGGTTGGGGAGCTAATACCCCACATGCCTTATGGCCAAAAAACCAAAACAGAAAACAGAAGCAATGTTGTAACACATTCAACAAAAACTTTTAAAAAGTTCCCCATTAAAAAAATCTTTAAAAAAAATACTGCTAAGTTGTCAATTTTCAGATTTTTCTATAGATTTTATGCACTCTCAGTCAAAATTCCAGCAGGTTTTTGGGGGTAGAAATTGACAAACTGATTCTGGAATTCAAGTGGAAATGCAGTGGACAAAGAATAGCCAAAATTTTGAAAATGAAGGGGTAAGGAGGAGTTCTTATACCACCTGATTTTTAAGGCATGTAAAGCTACTTTGAACTGTGGTGTTGGAGAAGACCCTTGAGAGTCCCTTGGACTGCAAGGAGATCCAACCAGTCCATTCTAAAGGAGATCAATCCTGGGTGTTCATTGGAAGGACTGATGCTACAGCTGAAACTGCAATACTTTGGCCACCTCATGCAAAGAGTTGACTCACTGGAAAAGACTCTGATGCTAGGAAAGGTTGGGGGCGGGAGGAGAAGGGGACGACAGAGAATGAGATGGCTGGATGGCATCACCGACTCGTTGGACATGAGTTTGAGTGAACTCCGGGAGTTGGTGTTGGACAGGGAGGCCTGGCGTGCTGTGATTCATGGGGTCGCGGAGAGTCAGACACGACTGAGCGACTGAACTGAACTGAACTGAAAGCTACAGCAAGCAAGATAGTATGGTATTAGCATAAAGACAAACAGTTTACTGAAACAGACTAGAGAGCTCAGAAGTTGACCCAAACACATATAGGCAATAAATTTTTGAAAAAGTTTCAAAGGCAATTCAATAGAAGAAGAATAGTTGTTACAACAAATATTCTGAAACAACTGTATATCGATATGCAAAGAAAAGAATCTGATACATACCTTACATCATATAAAAATATTAACCCCAAACATACTTAAATGTAAGGCTCAAAACTATAAAACTTCTATAAGAAAACACAGTAGAAAATCTAGTAACCTTGGCTTAGGCAAGATTTTCTAAATATGGAATGAAAAGTACTACCCACAAAAGAACAAATTGATAAACTGAATTCATCCAAATTTAAAAGTTTTAGATATTTTATTTTGGAAGACACTGTTAAGAAACTGTTACAAGCCATAGACTGGGAGAAAATATTTACAAGCTATATGTCTGATAAAATATGTAAAGAGCTTCCAGAAGTTAAGAAAACAACCCATTAAAAATGGGTGAAATATTTGAACAAATACAGAATGATTATTTTGTTTAATAAGCTTGTATTTTTCTTAGTGGATGACCAACAAGCATAAGAGAAAATGCTAAAATCATTACTCATTAGGGAAATACAAATTAAAACCACAGTGAGATACTGCTACACACCTGTTCAGTTCAGTTCTGGAGCTTAGTTGTGTCTGACTCTTTTTGACCCCACGGACTGCAGTACACCAGGCTTCCCTGTCCATCACCAGCTTCTGGAGCTTGCTCAAACTCATGTCCATTGAATTGGTGATACCATCCAATCATCTCATCCTCCATCGTCCCCTTCTCCTCCTTCATTCAATCTTTCCCAGCATCAGGGTATTTTCTTCACATCAGGTGGCCAAATTATTGGAGCTTCAGCTTCAGCATCAGTCCTTCCAATGAATATTCAGGACTGATCTCCTTTAGGAATGATTGGTTTGATCTCCTTGCAGTCCAAGGGAATCTCAAGAGTCTTCTCCAACACCACAGTTCAAAAGCATCAATTCTTTGGTGCTCAGCTTTCTTTATGGTCCATCACTATGTTACCTTTTTTTAAATGTAGAATGTCCCTGCTGCTGCTGCTGCTAAGTCACTTCAGTCGTGTCCGACTCTGTGTGACCGCATAGACGGAAGCCCACCAGGCTCCCCTGTCCCTGGGATTCTCCAGGCAAGAACACTGGAGTGGGTTGCCATTTCCTTCTCCCTACATTATCTTTTTTTTTTAAATAAAAAACTTTAACAAAACTTTATTTATTTGACTGCACCAGGTCTTAGTTGCAGCATGTAGGATCTTTAGCTGCTATGTATGGGGTCTAGTTCCCTGACCAGGGATCGAACCTGGGCCCCCTGCTTTGGGAGCCCAGAGTCTTAGCCACTGGACCACCAGGTAAGTCCCTCAAGTTATTTTTAAAAAACAATTTCATGGGCTAAAATTTCAAAGGCAGTCTCCTCCAAGTGTCCTGGGCCTGGTTTACTTCCAGCTCATGGATATATACCAGAATCATCATGATTTAGGGGCTCTCCCCCAACCACTCATTCGACTCAGGCCAGGCTCCACATCACGTGCTTTCCTACAGCTCACAGACCAAGCTTCCTCCTCCTGCAGGAAGGATGTTGCTCCCTGCTGGCTGCATCCTCACCTCGTCCTCCTACTCCAGGTCTCAGTGATAACCTCTGTTCTGGCAATCCCACTCCTGAGCATGTATCCAGAGAAAACCATAATTTGAAAAGATATATGCACCCCAATGTTTATTGTTGCACTATTTATAATAACCAAGACATGAAAGCAACCTAAATGTCCATTGATGAAGGAATGGATAAAGAAGATGTGGGACATTATACACTATGGAATATTCAGTTCAGTTTAGCCGCTCAGTCGTGTCCGACTCTTAGCGACCCCATGAATCACAGCACGCCAGGCCTCCCTGTCCATCACCAACTCCCAGAGTTCACTCAAACTCATGTCCAACGAGTCGGTGATGCCATCCAGCCATCTCACTCTCCGTCGTCCCCATCTCCTCCCGCCCCCAATCCCTCCTAGCATCAGACTCTTTTCCAGTGAGTGAACTCATCACATGAGGTGGCCAAAGTGTTGGAGTTTCAGCTTTAGCATCAGTCCTTCCAATGAACACCCAGGATTGATCTCCTCTAGAATGGACTGGTTGAATCTCCCTGCAGTCCAAGGGACTCTCAAGAGTCTTCTCCAGCACCACATTTCAAAAGCATCAATTCTTTGGCGATCAGCTTTCTTCACAGTCCAACTCTCACATCCATACATGACCACAGAAAAAACCATAGCCTTGACTAGATGGACCTTGGTTTGCAAAGTTACTTAGCTGTAAAAAAAGAAGGCAATAATGCCATGTGCATAGACATGGATGGACCTAGAGATTGTTAAACTGAGTGAAGTAAGTCACTTCATTGTTGGAGAAGACTCTTGAGAGTCCCTTGGACTGCAAGGAGATCAAACCAGTCAATCCTGAAGGAAATCAATCCTGAATATTCATTGGAAGGGCTGATGCTGAAGCTGAAACTCCAATACTTTAGCCACCTGATGCGAAGAACTGACTCATTGGAAGAGACCCTAATACTGGAAAGACTGAAGGCAGGCGGAGAAGGGGATGACAGAGAATGAGATGGTTGGATGGCATCACTGACTCGATGGACATGAGTTTGAGCAAGCTCTAGGAGTTGGTGATGGACAGGGAAGATCGGTGTGCTGCAGTCCATGGGGTTGCAGAGTCGGACACAACTGAGCAATTGACCTGAACTGAACTGAACTGAAGTAAGTCAGGCAGAGAAAGACAAATCTCATAAGATATTGCTTATATGTGGAACCTAAAAATATAGTGGCTTCCTGGGTAGCTGAGAGGTAAAGAATCCATCTGCAATGCAGGAGACCCAGGTTGGATCCCTGGGTCCAGAAGATCACCTGGAGAAGGAAATGGCAACCCACTCCAATATTCTTGCCTGGGAAATCCCATGGGCAGAGGAGCCTGGTGAGCTACAGTCCATGGGGTGGCAGAGTCAGACATAACTGAGTGACTAACACATTCTACGTCTTAATCCTTGGAACCTGTGAATAGGAGGAGACATCATTCCGCAGTTGTGTGATGTTATATGACACAGTTCATCTTAAGATGGGAAGACACAAGCCCTTAAAAGCAGAGAGCTTTCTCCAGCTAGTGACAGAAGTGGAGGCACGCAAGGTGTGAGAAAGACTGGACATAATTGTTGCTTTGAAGATGGAGGGGCCACATGAGAAGGAATGTGGGTGCCCTTGAGTTGCTGACAGTAATCTCTCCACCCTTACTGACACCAGTCCTTCAGTTCAGTTCAGTTAGGTCGCTTTGTCATGTGTGACTCTTTGTGACCCCATGAACTGCAGCATGCCAGGCCTCCCTGTCTATCACCAACTCCTGGAGCTTGCTCAAACTCATGTTCATTGAGTTGGTGATGCCATCCAGCATCTCATCTCATCTCATCTCATCTCACTGTCATCCCCTTTTCTCCTGCCTTCAAACTTTCCCAGCATCAGGGTCTTTTCCAGTGAGTCAGTTCCTCACATCAGGTGGCCAAAGTATTGGAGTTTCAGCTTCAGCATCAGTCCTTCCAATGAATATTCAGGACTGATTTCCTTTATGATTTGCTGGTTTGATCTCTTTGCAGTCTCAAGAGTCTTCACCAGCACCACAGTTCAAAAGCATCAGTTCTTTGGTGCTCAGCTTTCTTTATAGTCCAACTTTTACATCCATACATGACTACTGGAAAAACCATAGCTTTGACTAGATGGATTTTTGTTGACAGAGTAATGTATCTGCTTTTTAATATGCTGTCTAGGTTCGTTGTAGCTTTTCTTCCAAGGAGCAAGCAAGAAACCTCAGTCCTTGCTATAGACTAAATGTTTATATTCCCCCAAATTGAGGTGTTGAAACCTAGTGCCCAGTGTTGTAGCGCTTGGGGGTGGGGTCTTAAGAAGGTGATTAGGTCAGGAGGGTGGAGCCCCCATGGATGGGATTAGTGCCTTTGTGTGAGAGTTGGACAGTGAAGGGATACTGGAAGAGTGTCTTTACCCCCTTCTGCCAAGCGAGGATATAACCAGAAAACGGCTGTCTACAAACCCAGAAGTGATCTCTCACCAGGCACTGAATCTGCTGGTGCCTTGATCTTGGACTTTCCAGTTTCTATTTATGGGCTTCCTAGTCTTCCCTGATGGCTCAGTTGGTAAAGAATCCACCTGCAATGCAAGAGACCCCAGTTTGATTCCTGGGTCAGGAAGATCTGCCGGAGAAGGGATAGGCTACCCACTCCAGTATTCTTGGGCTTCCCTTGTGGCTGAGCTGGTAAAGAATCTGCCTGCAATGCAAGAGACCTGGGTTCGATCCTTAGGTTGGGAAGATCCCATGGAGAAGCTATCCACTCCAGTATTTTGGCCTGGAGAATTGCAAAGAGTAACTTTCACTTTTACTTTCACAGGCTTCCCAAATGACTCAGTGGGTAAAAAAATCTTCCTGAAATGCAGAAGATGAAAGAGACATGGGTTCGATCCCTGTGTCAGGAAGATCCCCTGGAGGAGGGCATGGCAACCACTCCAGTATTCTTCCCTAGAGAATCCCATGTACAGAGGAGCCTGGCGGGATACAGTCCACAGGGTCTCACAGGGTTGAAAAGAGTCGGACATGACTGGAAGCAACTGAGCACATGTGCATATATATTTAAAATATTTATGTTTGTATTTATTTATTTGGTGGCTCTGTGTCTTAGTTATGGCATGTGGGATCTAGCTCCCTGACTAGGGATCAAACCCGCACCTGCTGCACTTGGAGCGTGGAGTCTTAGCCACTGGACCACCAGGGAAGTCCCCAGTCTATGGTGTTCTGTTACAGTAGCTCTAACAGATTAAGGCATTTCTGTGCTAGAAACTGGATTCTGTGAACAACTGGAGTGACCCTGCAAGTGGATGCTTTCTAAGAGCCTCCAGGGAAGATCCCAGCCCAGGCAACACCTCGATTTTGGCTGTGTGAGACCCTGAACATAGAACCCAGACATCTGACCTATAGAACTGAGAGCGAATAAATGGGTACTGGTTTGAACTGTTGAATGTGTGGTAACTTGTTATGGCAGCAAAACTCATTACTTCCTCAGAGAGACTCCCTGACTGTCCCGTCTGCAGCGGCCCCCACCCCCAGCCACCCAACAACTTTGTAATTTTCTCTCAGCCCTTCAGTTACCTGCAAAGCAGTAATTTTGTCTGTTTTGTCTGACTCTCTCTGATACTATGACTTAGCCAGAAGGGGAGAGACTATCTATTTTGTTCACCTGTGGATCTGGAGTCCCAGCCCCCAGGCCTGACCTGCAACTGGTCCTTAATTAGTGTTAGTGGTGCAGGGCGGGGGAAGAGGGGAATAAATTGGGTGTTTGGGATTAACAGATACACACATTATATACAAAATAGATAAACACTTAAGAACCTATACTATAGCATGGGGAACTACATTTAATATCTTATAATAACCTAAAGTGGAAAAGAATCTGAATATATACATATGTGTGTGTGTGATGTGTAATGGAATCATTTTGTTGTATACCTGAAACTAACACAATACTGTAGATAACTATGTTGTTGTTTAGTCACTCAGTCATGTCTGAGTCTTTTGTGACCCCATGGACTGTAGTCTGCCAGGCTCCTCTGTCCATGGGATTTTCCAGGCAAGAATACTGGAGTGGGTTGCCATTTTCTCCTCCAGGGAATCTTCCTGACCCAGGGGCTGAACCCACGCCTCCTTCATTGGCAGGCAGATTCTTTACTACTGAGCCACCAGGGAAGCGGTAGATCAACTATACTTAATTTTAAAAAAATGTTAGTGAATGGATGAGCAATCCTTGAAGATGTGCAGCCTAACCTCCAAGGAAAGTCAGATGATCCTCCTTGCACCCTTCTAAGAGATGCAATTATAAGATGCAAAATTTAATTAGCATATTTCTCAACTTAAGTTTTTAAAAATGATATTTTTAAAGTGTTATTTTGAATTTCATCTAACCAAAGTAACCAGTTAGCCAATTTTCTTAGCTAAAATTGGAATTTAATCCTCGTTCTTATTTAGAATCTTTCTGGAAAGATCCAGTGATACTGTTATTGTTTTGCCAAACATGACCAACCAATTCTTAGACAAAAAGGGTAGAAGCAGCCTGGCAATTTCTGGAAAGATTAAAGATAGAATTTCCATGTGTGTGTGTATTCAGTCCCTCAGTCATGTCCTACTCTTTGGGATCCCATGGACTGAAACTCGCCAGGCTTCCCTGTCCTTCCCTATTTCCTGGAGTTTACTCAGATTCATGTCTATCGAGTCAGTGAGGCTATCCATATGATCCAGCAATGGTATCTACTTTGGTATCTACTCAAAAGAAATGAAAACCTGTGTATAAACATAATCATGTTCATAAATGTTCATAGCAGCATTACTCATAATAGCCCAAAAGTGAAAACAACTCAGTCATCAATTGGTGAATGGATAAATGAGGTATAACTATGCAAAGGAAAATTATTCATACGTGAAAAGAAATGAAGTAACGATGTATGCGACAACATGGATGAACCTTGAAACACTGTTAAGTAAAGAAGCTAGATACAAAAGACAGTGGACAGTGTATTGTGTGATTGAATTATTTATGAAATGTCCAAAATAGGCAAATTCATAGACACAGAGAGTTGATTAGTGGCTGCCCTAGTGGTGCTGGAGAAGACTCTTAAGAGTCCCTTGGACTGCAAGGAGATCCAACCAGTCCATTCCAGAGGAGATCAATCCTGGGTGTTCATTGGAAGGACTGATGCTAAAACTGAAACTCCAATACTTTGGCCACCTCATGCGACGAGTTAACTCACTGGAAAAGAGTCTGATGGTGGGAGGGATTGGGGGCGGGAAGAGACGGGGACGACAGAGAATGAGATGGCTGGATGGCGTCACCAACTAGATGGACATGAGTTTGAGTGAACTCCAGGAGTTGGTGATGGACAGGGAGGCCTGGCGTGCAGTGATTCATGGGGTCACAAAGAGTCAGACACGACTGAGCGACTGAACTGAACTGAACTGAACTGAGGGCTGGAGGGGAGGGTAAGATTAAAGGAATGATGGCTAAAGGGTACAAAGTTTCTTTTTAGGGTGATAAAAGTATTTTGAAATGGATTGTAGTGATGTTACACAATTCTGAATATACTAAAAATCACTGCACCATATAACTAAAAGGATGAATTGCATGTGAATTATATCTCAGGAAAAAAAATGGGTATGTTATAAAGGGAAGAGTAAGAAAAAAGTGGGACTTCCCAGGTGGTCCAGTGGTTAAGATTCCATGCTTCCAGTGCAGGGGGTGCCAGTTTGATCGTTTGTCAGGGAACTAAGGGAAAAAAAATGTAAATGGGGTGAGCGTTGTCAGCATCACAAAGATAAAGAACGGATGGACCCATGAGAGGGAGGGAAGGACTGTGGAGCCCTCCCCACGTCCACATTCCTCCTTGGAGGTCAGACCCTTTCCCTCAATACCACTGCCAAGACGCCGAACCTAAGAAAGCTCTTACTTTCCTGCTGAAAACACAAAGACATTTTCAGGTTTGCTCATTGGTATTCTTGTACTTCCAGGAAAAAAAAAAATCTATCTGTAATTTGGCATGTTAAGGCCAGAGAGCGCATGCAAGCTTCAGCTCTTCTCTAGCAGGGCCCTTGATGTCATATAGGTATCTTCTGAGTTTCTTTCTCAGGGTCCCTGCTGAGCCTTCCCAGAGCCCAGCCTCAGGAACCTTCATACCCTGTGCAGGAGGTGGCCACCTGCTTCCTTCTGGTGTCAGCCTGCAATGAGGTCCCTCTTGTCAGATTCCAAGTCCAGGGCCAATCCCTCCAAGGAATAACAGAATGCATGGAAGGAGCTAGGTTCCAAATAGCACATGTAGCAGAGAGAGAAATTCCTGTTTCCTCCCCAGTTCCTTGGGATTCACGCCCAGAGCCCCTGATTAACCCTGCACAGGACATATGTGATTTATAGAAATCAAACCACCACCCCCCCCATGGTATCTTGGTGTGGGACCTGGAAGTGTCACATGTGTAAATCTGAGCCTGGAGAGATTCTTGCGGTGTCAGGCCTGCGTCCACCTACAGCTTCCTCTAGGCTTCAAGCTGGAGCCTGGAAAGCATGGAATTCATCTTCCTTGGCCTTTCACAAACTTTTCCTCTTGACCCAGAAGATGAGTCCTAGTGCTGGGCTATTCCAAGACCAGGCCTTTTTACAAGCATATGGCCTTTGTTTTGAATCTTCCCTGGGAATTTCTGTAATCAAAGCTGACAAGTGCTTTTATTCCAGATGGACAGAGACGCTTGGTTCAACTCAGAGGCTTCCTGGTGTCTGCCTGGTCCCTCCTCACCATGAAGAACCCTGAGGCCCCAGCAGTGACGGCTGACTGGCCATGGCTCCTTTCCCTGGGTCCTGTGGTCTGCATTTGGGACCAGGAGTCTGGACCCCTCTGGTCCCATCTGGCTTTCCGTGATCTCAGCCCTTCAATGGTCTCTACATCTTCCCTGGGATAAACATCTCCCTCCCAACTTGGCTAACATCTTAATTAGGTTTTCCCAGATTGAACCACGTCAGCTTCACACTGTCTGAGCATGCAGACTCTGAAGGATCACGTGTAAAACTAGTCATCTTGGGTTTTGCACAAAGGTGAGAAGATGTTGTTGGGTGACTGGAGATGGAGGTTCGAGTCCGCTACCCTGGACGCCCACTCTGGGCGCTCGGTTGGGATGTTTTGATCCGCTCTCGCCAGAGGGCGCCACAATCCTTTATTGCTCCCCCAGTCTCGCTTCCAGATTTCAGAGGCTCAGGTAAATGGGGTGGGAGCTTTCTAGACTCACAATCGCTGCTTTGCAAATGACTCAGAGGCATCACGTTGCCTGTTGGGGAGCTTGATGGCTTTAGGAGAGAAAACTCAGCTGACCTGACAAAGGCTCTTTGATCAAATGACCAGCTTTTGTACTGAACCACAGACGGCAAGCAAGAGTTTCCTTCTTGATTCTTATTCCATTTTATGACTCAAAAATAATTTCCTCCTTTTCTGAGGACAGTATCCACCCCATCTGGGATCTTTCGTGGCATAGAGATAAAAAAAAAAAAGTGCATCTGAAAAAGTGGATCCTTTCTCTAAAAAGAGCCTGTTTACAGACCTATTAATCTTGGGTGCAGCTGTACTACGCCAAGAAAATGCACCAAGACATTTATCTTTCTTGGTGCTGCTGGTCATTCAAAGGAGAGCAGGACAGAAGCCCTCAGTCATACAGGGATTGGACCACTGTCCTCTGCCGCATGGGCTGGACAGGGGGTCCAAGGACAGACCTTCCATCAGCACACCGCTCACTGTCTACGGGTGAGTGAAAAGCTGCTCAGAAAACTACCTGGGGAAGCCCAGCCCAGGAGTCCTTGGAGATGGATCTTAACTGTCCCACCAGGGGAGCAAGGGGAGGCGTCGTGCCACAGTGTGGTGTGTATGTGTGTGTAAAAGTCACAGGGATGCAATCTTGGGGAGTCCCTCCCCTGATTCTGCCCGTTGGTGCAGTTTGCACTCAGGATGAAGAAGCTGGATCCTAGAGCTGTCTCTGTTCTTGGTCTGGGGATCTGTGCTGCTTTGTTTCCCCAGGTGGCCAGTCTCACTGTGCCTCTTCCACCCATGGGTGTTTCTGGCCTTACTAGGCTCTGTGTCACTGATAATAAAGGTGGCTTTCCCCCCTGGCCCAGTGCCCATGCCCTCCAGGGAGCCTGGAATGCTGGGGAGAGCAGCCCAGCAGACCTCACAGTCTAGATACTTTAATTGCAGAGCCCCTCCGGGCCTCTCCTGGGATGGCTGGGGGCCCTGGATGGGAAAAGCAGCTCTGGTTTCATCCATGGCCTCTACAGGTCAGCTCGCCTTGGTCCCCTGGGGTCTGTGTTCTGGCCACCACTACCCTGGCTGGGAGGCACGCCATGTCCCTCAGCCTAGTTTGAGCAAGTTTTTGCCCTGGAACTTTTTTTAAAAGAGAATTTTTAAAATTTATTTTTGGCTATGCTGGGTCTCTGTTGCTGCATGTGGGCTTTCTCCAGTTGCAGGGAGAAGGGACTACTCTCTAGTTGCGGTACATGAGCTTCTCATTGTGGTAGCTTTTCTTGTTGTGGAGCACATGCAGGGTTGAGTAGTTGAGGTTCCTGGGCTCTAGAGCACAGGCTCAGTAGTTGCAGTGCTTGGACTTAGTTGCTCTGAGCCATGTGGGATCTTCCCAGATCAGGGATTGAACCCGTGTCTCCTGTATTGGCAGGTGGATTCTTTACCGCCTGGGGCCAGGGAGGCCCCACAAGTTTTAAAAATAATTTTTAAAAGAAATTATTTTGGGGCCACGCTGTCCAGCATGCGCGATCTAAGTACCCCAACAAGGGATCAAACCCGCACTTCCGACAGTGAAAGCACAGAGTCTTAACAACTGGACCACCAGGGAAAAGCCTGTCCTGGGACATTTTTACAACAGAGAATTCATGTGGTGGTGGTTGTAGGGGTGGAGGCTCTCAGAAAGACATTAGGAAAACTTGTTTCTCCCACAGGCCGTCCCCTGCAGAGGGCCTGGCCCCACGGGTGCTGCTGCCAAACTGGGTGATGGAGAAGTGCTCTCCAATTCATGGCTTCCCATGGTTTCCTTTTTAGATGAAACCACTTCTCATGTTTGCCAAATAAGAACTTTAAGGGCAACAGCCACATACTATTCTTCTTCTCCCTCTTTTAAATTTAGCCCTGTTGCAAGGCATAGGGCTCCCCTGGTGGCTCAGATAGTAAAGAATCTGCCTGCAATGAAGAAGACTCAGGATCGATCCTTGGACTGGGAAGATCCCCTGGGGAGGGGAATGGCAACCACTCCAATAACCTTGCCTGGAGAATTCCATGGACAGAGGAGCCTGGTGGGCTACAGTCCATCAGGTCACAAAGAGTCGGACACGACTGAGCGACTAATACTTTCACTTTGTGAGGTGTATGGGATCTTAATTCCCTAACCAGGTATTGAACTTGAGCCCTTGGCAGTGAAAGGATGGAGTCTTAACCATCGGATCACCAGGGAATTCCCTATTCTGATCATTTTTTTAAAAAGAAAGCTCTTCCCAGGAAATTGTTTACTCTCAGAATGAATGACCAGTGTGTGTTTTTTATTTATTTTTGGCTTCGTGGTGTGGCTTGTAGGATCTTAGTTCCCCAATCTGGGATTGAACCCATGTCCCCTGCAGTGGAAGCTTGGAGTCTTAACCACTGGACCACCAGGGAAATCCCTGGATGGCATTTAAATGAAATACAGTTTGCTTTATGAAACACTTGGCACATTTCCCCTGGTAGTTTTGCATTTCCCTGCTCATCTGCGACCCTGTTGTCAGGCCCCAGTGTGCCCTGCAGACCTGGGGCCTCTCTCCCACCTTCCCTCCTCTCCCTTGGGTCCTGTGTCTACCTCTGGTGGGACTTGGGATTGGTTTTTCACCAAGACACTTACTGGCATTGCATGTCTCTTCGTGTTTATCCTAGCACATCTCCCCATGGCACCTCCAAACCGGCCTCATTACCTTGAATGGCAGTGGGTGGGGGCACTGCTCAGAGTGGCTAAGCCAGTGGCATCCAACTTGGAAGTTTCCCAGCTTCCTCTACTAACCTGTGACCAAATGTGTATGGGCCAGAAATATGCAGGTGAGGGAAAAAATCTGGATTTGCATTGAAAACCTTTGAAGCGTTCCAAGAAGAAACCAAGTTTGAGTCAAACACTGAAGGGTCAGGAACCTACCAGAACTTTCAGCAAGTTCATAATCCCTCTACAGAGGCAAGGCACACTGAGAATTTATCACCCCTGGGGGCTGAGGACCAGGTGATGCCCCTGGAGATGCTCCCTTAGGAGCACAGCCCAGACCCACTGGTCCAGAGCATCCTTCAGCTCTGGCCTTGATGCCACTGGGCTCTTCTTGTTCACAGCTCAGAAAACGGTCTCAGCCAGGGGGGTGCCTTTCAACTTCTGTCTCTCATATGTGTAAAACTTATACTTTCTCTTTCCCCCGAACAGCCCTTCCATCTTCCCTGTTTTGTCATCTCTCTTCCCTAATTTTCCTCATCCCCCGAGTTGACCCCGTGAGCCGCTCCTCTTCCCTCCATCAGCTCCATCAGTTGCCCTGGACTGTATATTCTTCCCTTACAAGGTCATGGGGAAGAGCGCTTTTCCTCTTCTGTCTGCTCCCAGCCCACAGGCCTATTCCACCTCTGCTTTCTACTACATTTTACACAGGGTGGCCACCTGTGGAGCACGTGATTAAATACTAAGTTGATGTGCTCTAGGTTGTCTTGTCTCCTGCTAAAGAAAAAACTATTCAATGACACTTAAAAATTTTTTTTTTTTACTTTATCTGGTTGTGCTGGATTTTAGTTGGGGCATGCAGGATCTTTTGGCTGTGGCATGTGAACTCTTAGTTGGGGCATGTGGGATCCAGTTCCTGGACCAAGGATGGAACCCAGGCCCCCTGCATTGGGAATGTGGGGTCTTAGACCACCAGGGAAGTCTGTAATGACATTTGTTGAAGACAGGAAAGCAGACTTTTACTCAAACAGGGGCCATGGTAGTGGGTGCAGGGACCACTGGAGTGGGATCTTGCAGTGGGAGAAAGATCTCAACTCTGAATACAGGGTGGGCACGTGGGGGTTTACCGCCAGAGACCAGGGGCAGGTGGGGTTGGTGGATGGAAAATTCCTAAAAGGAAACATCAGGGGTGAGCTAAACCAACCTCACCGGAATTTTGCTAAAGGCAGGCCAGGGTGGGCAGACACCCCCTGGGGGCTGGTGGGGGATGAAAAACTGATCAGATTTCAAGGGTGGAGACTTCTTGCTAAAACTGGATTTTGCAAGGAAGGGCACAGATGGGCCTAGAAAGTTCAGGAGTCTGAAAAAGTTTGATCAAGCAAAGAATCTTTGTTCTTTTCCGATATTTGCCTATCGGAAGTACCGATTTTTCTTGTCCCCATGTGGTGCCAGGTATTAAATGTATCCCACAGCTTCTCCATAAAGTTGTGATGTGGGAAAAATGAACTTCTTACCTACAAGACCAACATTCTCCTCAGGGAACAAAAGTTCTTTGTTTAGGAAAATACCCCATGAAGGGGTGAAAGGTGAAAACCACAGAAAAGGAGACAGGAAACCAAACCAAACCCCAACCACTTTAAGCTCTTCTGCATAGTCAAAGAACAGGTATCTGGGGGGAGAGAGAGAAGCAAGAGGTGAGGGTATGAAGGAAGAGATGGTTGATGGATGTTTAAGAACAAGCAGAAGGCTCATATTCTGTTACTAGCATTCATAATGGGGAAGGCAATGGCACCCCACTGCAGTACTCTTGCCTGGAAAATCCCATGGATGGAGGAGCTTGGCAGTCCATGGGGTCGCCAAGAGTCAGACACGACTGAGCAACTTAATGTTCACTTTTCACTTTCATGCATTGGAGAGGGAAATGGCACCCCACTCCAGTGTTCTTGCCTGGAGAATCCCAGGGACGGGGGAGCCTGGTAGGAGGCCGTCTATGGGGTCACAAAGAGTTGGACACGACTGAAGTGACTTAGCAGCAGCAGCAGCAGCATTCATAAACTTGCTTCAACTCCCCAAACCTTCAGCAAGAATGCAGAAATGTCTTTTGACATTATTATTATCCTTACTTGGTTTTCATACAGAAGGCATGAGGTCACACCCGTGCCAGAGTTGATGCCATGCTGGAGATAAAGCGTCAGGCAGAAAATTAGAGCAGGGGCTGGGCAGACTGGACTGTGGGGCAGAGAAGTATGGTGGGAAGCCTCGGGGAGGCTTGGACCTGCCTAAGGTGCTGGAGGGGCGGTGCCTGCAGTCCCATCCGGCACTCAACAAGCCTGCCTGGACTCATCTTTTGGATGGTCTGCATGCCACCTCCAGACAGGGAGGTATTAATGTTAGGAGTTCGGTGAGTCTGCACTTTCAACAGACATTTAGGCTGCACCGACTGTGTGGCAGGCACGGTTCCAAAGGAGACACAGGAGGAACCAGCTGATCGGTCCACAGTTTCCATCGCTCCCTGGAATAATGCTCACTTCCTTGCTTAGAAAGCTTTGCCAGGTCTTCCTGCCTGGAAGTGATGTCAGCATTAGCACATGTTCGCCAGTGTGGACGATGATCCCTTCGGGCCCTGCCCCAGCTCACTTATTCAGCCTCCTCCTCTGAAATCCCTCAGGAAGCCCCCCATCCCTCAGTTCATGGCTGATTCCTGGATATTCCCAGGATGCCTCAGGTCAGGCTACAAAACCTCCACTCATCAGATTCTATTCCTTCTTCCCTGGACCTTTCTTGTCTATCTTTTCAAGCCAGGTCATGGCTGGTGGTCCTTCCTGACTACTCCTTCCTCTCTCCCCAACCCCTCTCCATTCCCCAGGGCCCAGCAGCCTCCACCATGTCGGTGTCTTTGTTCTTATGGTGCTCTCGGCGGGCCGAGATGGACCACATTATCACGATCCACTTTCATAGGGTCTCCTCTCTTGGACAGTAAAGATGAGAGGGACAAGTCTTACTCATCTCAGGGCCAACATGGCACCTGGTGCTCTATCAGCATTGAATTGTCTGGACAGCGAGGCTGAGAGATCCCGAGAACTTTCCAGCATCAGTAGGACAAGGAACACCAACTATGGCTGCAGCCTGCCCTCTGACTCATTTTCATCCAACTCCTGGTATAAATAGCTCCCTTTCCCCATATCAGAAGCCATCTGCTCCCACTAGCTGCCCAGTCTATAAATATCCTGTTGAATCCAGACTGCCTTGGCATAGTGGCTGAGAGGACTTAAGGGGCGCGAACATCAAAAGAGATGAGGGCGGTGGGAGTGAAGATGCAGAAATCGCCCAATCTCTCACTTTTTGCATCTCCAGCCACAGGCTGACAACACTTCTCACGTGGGCTTGGAAACCCCCAAAATATTCCTGGGAATCCGGCAGAGACAGATAAACATCAGCTACTCCTGGTCTGGTGGTTTTCAACACACTGTCTGCCGCTTCTCTCACCGGCTGAGACACAGCTTGGAACTCAATTTGAGGCAACCCTCCCCATTCCAGTGGGATTCCTGCAGGATGGGAAATGATATGGCTTTGAAAGGAGTTGCTTTTCAAGCACATTTCAAACGGAGTCGTGTAACTCTATGCTCCTCGAAACTCCTTTTTACATTTAACAAACAAAAGACCTCCATTCCACATGGTATTGTGCTCTAAAACCTGCACAGATTGCCAAGGAGGCAAAAAGGAGGTTAGTGTTTGGGAGAAGGGGCCTGGGGTATGTTCCGGTTCCTCCTGCAAACACAAGCCCACTGCAGGCATCATGCCCTGTTTGTGAAACTGCCTGGTTTGTGGGTACAGCAGAGTGAAGCCTCTTCTTTACTCTCCAGGGCCCATCCCACACACCTGGGGGGCTGGTTTCTCTCTAGTATCATCCCTCCCCCCTGCCCCCAGCCCTAACCAGGGCACTATCAGCAGCTCTTGACCTTTGAGCAGCCACTGGGTGGTAGCAAGTTCTCTGGTCAGTTCAAGTCTGCAGGGTCTCTCCACAAGGCAGATGGGCAGAGGTTCAATTTCTTTCCCCCCACCCCTGGCTCTGGCTGCACCCAGCCATGACCCTGCGGTGGGAGATGGTCGATGTGCCTTTCTTCTTCTACTACTTTTTTTTTTAATATTTATTTTTATTTTTGGCTGCATCAAGTCTTAATTGCAGCATGTGGGAATATCCTTGCGGCTTGCAGGCTTCTTTCTAGTTGCCCCAGGGCATGCAACCGGGGATGGAACCCGTGTCCCCTGCATTGAAAGGCGGATTCTTAACCACTGGACCACCAGGGAAGTCCCCTTCTTGAAGTCCCCTCTGTGTTTTCAGCTGGGATCTCCAGAGAATGGTTAGGAGATAGAGGTATGTTTTTACTCAAGAATTGGGCTTCAAGGATCATGCAGATGAAGGTGTTCAAGATCTGGAGATGGTAAGCTGGAGACCTAGGAGAGATGAACTTCCCGGGTGGCTCAGACTGTAAGGAGTCTGCCCACAATGCAGGAGACCTGGGTTCGATCCCTGTGTTGGGAAGATTTCCTGGAAAAGGAAATGGCAACCCACTCCCGTATTCTTGTCTGGAAAACCCAATGGATGTAGGAGCTTGGCAGGCTACAGTCCATGGGATCCCAAAGTTGGACATGACTGAATGACCTCACTTCTTTCTTGGGAGAGACGAAGGCGTGCATTCCAGTGGGAGTGAGAGTCTGAAGGCAGAAAGCAGACGATGTCCCAGTTTGAAGAGTCGGGCAGAGAGAGAGCTTTCTTTCCTACTCAGGCCTTCAGTGGATTGGAGAGGCCCACTCACAGGGTGCGGGGGTGGGGAGAGAGCCTTTGGTTTCATTCTGTCTGTGGACTCAAACGCTAAGCTCGTCCACAGACACACACAGAAATAACGTTTGGCTTAGTACCCAGGGCCCCTGCGCCTGGTCAAATTGCCGCATGGAATGAACCCCCACACTTGGCTTCTCCAATTGTCTGTCTACTCTCCTTCCTCCCACTCACTAGGCTCCTCCAGGGTGAAGTGGGTGGGGGCACCCTTGTCATCAGCCATTGTTTCCTTCGGCCACGGCTGATATTTAAAGCTGTGAGGGGCTTTGGGGTCCCTCAGAGGCTCCCAGGAGCTGGGGGACAGCTCACCTGTAGTTCCCTTGAGGGGGATGGAGGCTCACTCAGCTGGGGTTTTAGCTTTGTGGCTCAGCCCCGCTCTCAGGGCAGCCATCTGGGGCCAACTCTTTCTCACGGCCCATATTTGGTCCATGGGAAAGGCAGGAGGTGGAACTCTGTCCCTAATTGTGCAGCCAGCTCTCCTTGTAATGACTTTAGGGCTTCTTGCCATTAAGATTTCTCCAGTATGTGACTAACCCCAAGCTCCTGGGTATGTATGTCAGCCCTGTGAATGGCATCCTCAAAGTCCTCCTTACTAGGCCCCCTCCTCCCGTCCATGGGTGGGGCCAAAACATCCAACATCTCTCTTTAAAGAAGTCTTCTAATTTCGATGCAGATGTAGAGAATGGACATGTGGACACAGCTGGGGGTCGGGGGAAGGAGAGGGTTGACAAACTGGGATATTAGGATTGACATATATTCTCTCCCATGTGTAAAATTGATAGCTAGTGGGAACCTGCTGTATAGCACAGGGAGCTCAGCTCATTGTTCTGTGATGACCTAGAAGGGTGGGTTGGGGTGGGAGGGAGATCCAAGAGGGAGGGGATATGTATATACAGATAGCTGATTCACGTTGTTGTACAGCAGAAACTAATGCAACATTGTAATCCAATGTTATTGATATTCCAACAGAGAAAACAGAAATCATCTAATTTCCAATCTCTCCCTGTCTGCCTTGCCACCTTTGGTCTGTGGTTGGTCACAGCTCTTTGTGGGCCACGCAGACGTAGTCTAGTGCCTCCTCAGAACACAGGATTAGTTGGTACCTACTGGTTTGTTCTCTGCCTCAGGACCTTCACCAGAGTTGAAACAGGATCGTTTTTTAACATCTTATTCCATTTGTATTAGCTGAGGGTACTAGGCCAGCAGTTAGTTTTAATAGTACAGTTGTCTTCTTTGGATTAATGAGAGGGATAGGCTCAAGGCATGAATGTGCTTATCAAACTCTAGGACAGGGCTTCCCTGGTGGCTCAGTGGTAAAGAATTCACCTGCCAATGCAGGAGACACAAGTTCGATCCCTGGTCCAGGAAGATCCCACATACTGTGGAACAGCTAAGCCCGTGTGCCACAACTACAGACGCTGTGCTCTAGAGCCCAGGAACCGCAAGTACTGAGCCCATGTGCTGCATCTACTGAAGTCCACAAGCCCTGGAGCTTGTTCTCTGCAACAAGAGAAGCCACTACAAAGAGAAGCCCACAAACCGCAGCTAGAGAGTAGCCCCTGCTCGCTGCAACTAGAGAAAAACCGGAGCAGCAAATGAAGACCCGGCACAGCCAAAAATTTTTAAAATGAAATAAAGTATATGTGTGAATTTGAAAATGGTGAATAGAGGGTCCTGGATATATTTATTTTTAGAAGCCTAACCCATTGCATTCCCAAGGCCTGCCAACAAGTTCTTCCTCCATATTTGAGATGGATGTCGTGTCTGCGGTGGGAGAACACCCCCAATATTCTTCCATAAAGACATTTATTCAGGCTGCCTCACCTCGCTCTGATTCCACCTCCCTCCAGCCCGCTGTGGGGCTCCCGGTGCCTGCTCCGAGCGCAGAGAACATTGCCAGGTCAGCAGTATGCACCATCCCTCAGACACGAGGAGTATTATTTAGTCTACAAGCTCTCAGAGGAAATATCTGCTTGCACGTGAAAAATCTCTGGAATTTCTCTGTTCCTCTCAGTCTTTCGTCCCTGTATCTGTGAGACCGCCTGGAAAAGCCTCTGTGTATACAAGTACTGCCTTGTTCTGGGGCTGGCCACCACAGGCCCAGCTCCAGGACACCTAGATCCCCATCAGTGTCACTCCAAGCTGCTCCTGTCCCTCTGAGTCTTGTTGTGTCCAGGAGGGAAAGGGGAAGAGGGAGAGGAGGAGGGAGGAGGGAGGGGGAGGAGGGAGAGGATGAAGGAAGTAGAAGATGAAGGAGGATGGAAGAGGGAGGAGGAGGAGGAGGGAGGAAAGATGGAGAGGGATGGAAGAGGCAGTATGAAGGTGGGAAGAGGGAGAGGATGAAGGAGGATGGAGGAGGGAGGAGGACCCTCTGAAGATCAGAAGTGAGAAGTCTTACACAGCTGAGAAAATATAGGAACAAAACCCACAGCCTTCACCCCCCTGGTCCTTGAGTATCTAAGCCTTAATGCTTTTCACTAATGAACGTGAGGAAGATTTGGGATCTAAGTGATCATGCAGACTCCTAATACCCAGCTCATCCACAGGCTCTGCCTGGGTTGCAGATCCCTCTGTTCCCAGCCCCACTCACTCCCCTTCTAGATTCTCCGTCTTTCTCTCTTGAGTGTCCCCTGCTCCCCACCTCTCCTACAGGCAACTGACTGTCCACAGATCTGGAATCTATTTAGACGAGGTGCCCTGGATCCCAGGGGGCATCCAAGGGGCTACTAGACAGGCTGTGAAGGCATAAGTACTGAGTATCTGCCTTTAACTCTTGCACACAAAGCCAGGGAAACCCTTCTTTTTCCAGTCTCCTGCGCCTCTCCATCCGCCACCCTCATCACTGTCTCCAGGGCTGTCTTGTCTCCATCCGAGCCCAGTTCTGGCAGCACAGACCACAACTTTCCAGCTCCTTTTAAAAATGTCCTCCTCTTCATGCCTTTGGGTTGGGTTAAACCTAGAAGGTTGGGTTAAGCCAGACTAGCATGGAAAAGGGAAGGTGGAAAAGAAAATTTGGGGTAGAGAGGGTACCCTTTGGAAAACAAGAAATAGTCAAGTACCAGGTGTGAGTGTTTTAAATAGAAACCTGCTTACATTGCACTTGCCATAACAACAGCTGGGCTGGGAGGTCCTACTTCTTTTCAGAAGGCTAACATTTAACTTCCAGACGGTTCCGGAACAGTCTTACCATCACATGAACTCATGACAGCAAATGCCCAGTGGCCTGGCCTGTCTGTGCATCTCAAATTCCTGGTTCTAAGTTATGTACTAAACCTCTCACATTCAGACACACACACATACAATGACCCTGTTTTTCAAAATGCAGTCCTACATGGGAATTTATGACATCAAACCCTTAAAAATGTGGAAACTTCAGTTTCAAAATACTTCATAGGGGAAAATAATAAACCTCTTGATTCACAACGCCTTTGCTCTGCTTATGGTTCGTTTCTGAAATTGTGACTGACTCGGGACTTAAGAGACATAATCGAGTATTCATATATGCCCGGGCTTAGCACTGCAGACTACTCCTCTGATCTGGAAATATTTTCCCTTCAGACAGGAATAGAGAGGTTACTTTTGGGTCACTCCCAACCTCACAAAAAGGCTTTTCAAAAAGGAGGAAAGAAAAAAAAGTTCTGATGTGTCGGGAGAAACCAGTGAGCTTTCAAATGATCAAGACGTGGTGAGCCTCCGGGGCTGTGAACCGCTTGGGTGGGGAGTGGGTGAGAAAGGCAGCGTTCCAGCGGGGCGGAGAGGGGCGGAGGCCCCGTTTCCTCCAGGTGTCCTTTACACAGACTTTCCAGCCTGGCTGCTGGCTGCAGGCTCTGTCCCTCTCCTGTGGCTGGGGCATCAGCTCCCGCGATCTTTCTGGAAAGCTTGTGTAAGGGCCGTCCGCCTGCCTGTGGCTGCCTCACCCACCGCTCCGCCAGTCCCAGGGCTCTGTTAACAACCGGGGAGGTGACAACATGTCAGATGCATTTCCTCCTCAGGAGCTCGTAAAAAGCAGACCCGGTTGGCCCCAGCAGAGCGAACACCTGTGTTCCTAAATCATCGAAGGTTCTGCCTTTCCTCTGGAATGACCTCCCCTTTCCTGTGTCTGTTGGAAAAGCAGAATATACAGAATCAAGGGGGCAGCGAGGAAGAGAGGCAAACTATTTGTCCAACTCTTCCAATCTCTTTGAGGAATCAGGAAGCTTCCTTCAGCTTCTAGAACTATTGAGTTCCTTTGCGGTCGTTTGCGACCCCATGGACTGCAGCACGCCAGGCTTGTCTATCCTCCACTGTCTCCCAGAGTTTGCTCAAACTCATGTCCATTGAGTTAGTGATCCCATCCAACCATCTCATCCTCTGCTGCCCCCTTCTCCTTTTGCCTCAATCTTTCCCAGCATGAGTCTTTTCCAGTGAATCGGTTCTTCACATCAGGTGGCCAAAGTGTCAGAGCTTCAGCTTTAGGATCAGTCCTTCCAATGAATATTCAGGTTGATTTCCTTTAGAACTGACTGGTTTGATCTCCCTGCTGTCCAATGGACTCTTAAGAGTCTTCTCCAGCCCCCCATTTCAAAAGCATCAGTTCTTTGGCACTCAGTCTTCTTTACATCCAGCTCTCACATCTGTACATGACCACTGGAAAAACCACAGTGTTGACTGTACAGAACTTTGTTGGCAAGTGATGTCTCTGCTTTTGAATATACTGTCTATGTGGTCATGAAGCACAAGCTGGAATCAAGATTGCCGGGAGAAATATCAATAACCTCAGACATGCAGATGACACCACCCTTAAGACAGAAAGTGAAGAAGAACTAAAGAACCTCTTGATGAAGTGAAAGAGGAGAGTGAAAAAGTTGACTTAAAGCTCAACATTCAGAAAACTAAGATCATGACATTCGGTCCCATCACTTCATGGCAAATAGATGGGGAAACAGTGGCAGACTTTATTTTGGGGGGCTTCAAAATCACTGCAGATGGTGACTGCAGCCATGAAATTAAAAGGCACTTAGTCCTTGGCAGGAAAGTTATGACCAGCCTAGACAGTATATTAAAAAGCAGAGATGTTATTTTGTCAACAAAGGTCCATCTAGTCAAGGCAATGGTTTTTCCAGTGGTCACGTATGGATGAGACAGTTGGACTGTGAAGAAAGCTGAGCGCCGAAGAAGTGGTACTTTTGAACTGTGGTGTTGGAGAAGACTCTTGAGAGTTCCTTGGACTGCAAGGAGATCCAGCCAGTCCATCCTAAACGAAATCAGTCCTGGGTGTTCATTGTAAGGACTGATGTTGAAGGTGAAACTCCAATACTTTGGCCACCTCATGCAAAGAGCTGACTCATTTGAAAAGACCCTGATACTGGGAAAGATTGAAGGAGGGAGGAGAAGGGGACGAGAGAGGATGAGACGGTTGGATGGCATCACTGACTCAATGGACATGAGTTTGAGTAAACTCCGGGAGTTGGTGATGGACAGGGAGGCCTGGCATGCTGCAGTCCATGGGGTGGCAAAGAGTCTGACATGACTGAGTGACTGAACTGAACTGAGGTTGTCATAGCTTTCCTTCCAAGGAGCAAGCGTCTTTGAATTTCATGGCTGAAGTCACCATCTGCAGTGATTTTGGGGCTCAAGAAAGTAAAATCTGTCACTGTTTCCACATTTTCTCCTTCTATTTGCCATGAAGTGAGTTTCTTAAAGTAGAGTGAATGCCTAATCACTGAATATACTTTTGCAAAAACATCCAGTGTCTCGGCTGGTGCCCGGTGTCCAGGGAACACTCAGGAAATATTTCAATGTGTATTTAATGTTGTTCAGTCACTAAATCATGTCTGACTCTTTGTGACCCCATGGACTGCAGCACAACAGGCTCCTGTATCCTCCACTATCTCCCAGAGCTTGCTCAAACTCATGTCCATTGAGTTGGTGATGCCATCCAACCATCTCATCCTCTGTCATCCCCTTCTCCTGCCTTCAGTCTTTCCCAGCATCAGGGTCTTTTCCAGTGAGTTGGCTCTTCACATAAGGTAGCCAAAGTATCAGAGCTTCAGTTTCAGCATCACTCCTTCCAATGGATACTCGGTTGATTTCCTTTAGGACTGACTGGTTGGATCTCCTTGCTGTCCAAGGGACTCTCAAGAGTATTCTCCAACACCACAGTTTGAAAGCATCAATTCTTCGGCGCTCAGACTCCTTTATGGTGGATATGTAAGCCCTATTACAGGTACTGGGCTGTGACAGTGGACAGAGAAATGTCAAAATCCCTGCCCGCACAGAGCTGGTGTTCCAATGGGGGAGGCAGGCAGAGAACAGACAGGTAGCAGCTGCTGTTACAGATATGGATGAAAGCTCCAGGGATCATCTGTGTGGAAGGAGGACACACAGGGGTGGGTGGCTGGGGCGGTCCAGGGAGGGGTGTGGTTGGGAAGGTCTCACTGGCTGGCAGGCATGTGGATGAAGACCTAAAGGAAGGGATCGAGGGAGCCACGTGGATGACCCCGAGAGTGTGTTCCAGATGGAGGAAGCCACATGTGCCAAGACCCCAGGTGCACATGTGTCTGATTAGTTCAAGAATCAGCAGGATGGCTGGGGTGGCAGCATCTGAGTGGACAGAGAGCTGGGGTGATGAGGCCAGAGCAGGTGAAGGAAGGAACTTTGTTTAGAGTCTCGTGTTCAAAAACTGCCAGAAGCACATGTAAGGGGAAAGATCATTTCGATTGGAAGGTGACATGACAATGATGGCTAGAACAGGCAACAGCACTGACAGCAAGTCATGGGGGTTTGGGTCACAGGAATGAGTAGATAGAGCATCTTGGGCCTGACACAGGTTGTACTGGTTTTTTCTTTTCCAAAAATATTTATTTTTGGCTGTGCTTGGGCTCAGTAGTTGTAGTGCATGGGTTTAGTTGCCCCTTGGCGTGTGGGATCTTCTTGGACTGGGGACTGAGCCCATGTCCCCTGCATTGGCAGGTGAATTTGCAACCACTAGACCACCGGAGAAGCCTCAGGTGGTACTCCAGAGGGAGGATGTCAGGGAAGTGATCCGAATCTGATTGACTTGAACAGGCTCTTTAGATCCTCCGGTGGGCAGAGATGTTCTGAGGTCTCCTGTAGCCCCAGGACTGACCCTTTGGATGAGAGAGAAAGCAGAATATTCCTAACACAACCATGCTGAGGTCAAAGGAGGAGAGAGCTTACATCTGTACGTCTGGGACTGTGGCTCCTCCATGCTGCTTTCTGGCATGTGTGTTAGCAGCCACCGGTCTTGTTGCTCTGTTAGGAGGTGCAGACGTGGGTTGTGGCACGTCCTCCGCCTTGTCAAGGTTGAGAAAGAGGAAGCTTCCTTCTTGAACCTGCCTTTGCCTGCAGCTCCTAAACCACTTTCTACTCCAGATTCTCCTCCACTCAGCCCCAGATTTTAAGTGAAACCATCTCAACATATGATTCCCATGATCACTGTGGAATCCAAACCAAATTGTTATCTTTAACCTTCCTAGGACCTTACGTTGTTGAGATAAAGACATTCTGGGCTTCCCTGGTTGCTCAGACAGTAAAGAATCTGCTTGCAATGTGAGAGTCCTGGGTTCGATCCCTGGGTTGGGAAGATCCCCTGGAGAAGGGAATGGCAACCCTCTCCAGTATTCTTGCCTGGGGAATCGTCATGGACAGAGGAGCCTGGCTGACTAAGTCCATGGGGTGGCAAAGAGTCGGACATGACTGAGCAACTAAACACACACACACGCACACACACAGACACATACACTCTCTCTCTCTCCAGAGCTGAGAAATAGCTGCTTCAGGCTCAGACTCCAGGCTTTATCCTGCTGCCGACCCATGGCTGCAGTCAGGAAATAGGGGAGTGGGTCAATGACACTGAAGTCTCCTGCTGCCCATGCAGCCTTTGGGAGCTGAGCCCTGCCTTTCCCTGGAGCATCATCACCTTTCCTCTCTGCCCTCAACAGTTCTCCCGGTCGTCTCCACAAACTTTGGGGATGTCACTCCATAAACAAGTGTTCTGAGCCCTCCTGAGCTTTTGTTCTTGTTTTCATCAGTGTGGGGAGTTGGTCCAGAGGACGCTCTGGCCTGTCGGACATAGTTACCTCTGGAGGTGGCTTCCAAGGCATTCTGAGTCATTCTCACGCCACACAAGTGGAACCATCCTGGAATAAATAATTTTAAAAAAACACACACAAAAAAACCCCCAAAACCTACCCAGTTTCCTGGCAGTTCTGAAACTCATAAGGGGCGAGATGTTGCAATACCAGGGGGGCAGGTTGAAGAGTGAACCGTTGTACTGTGGGAAACTTGGACGTGATCTCATCGAGCCCAGGCTGCTGCGCGGGCTCTGTCTGCTTCTACAGGGAAGTGTCAGCAAAGCGGGGAGGAGAGCCAAGCCCCAGAAAATGCCAGAGCGAGTGGCTAATGTGGGTTAGCTGTGAGAAGGCGGTCCTGACATCCCCGGTCAGATGCGAGTGAGGACGCGGTCTCCTGACCACTCTGGTTTCTTTGCTGAAAGCCCAGCTGTGCTGGGAACTGACCTCATTCATGAAGTAAACACTGAATCAGATACCAGCAGGCCTAGCCCTGGGTAAGTGGGAACAACACGGACGTTTCCATAATTACGAAGCTGCCAGCTGGATCTGGGAAGAGCAGCTCTCAATATGTCAATCGGAGTGAGTTCATCACCTGCTCCTGCCAAAGGAATCAGAAGCCAGTTTGCCTCGTTGTGGTTGAAATTATTTATGTGAAAATGCTTTCCTTACGTTGTCGTTTTATATCCCAAATAATGTACTGGAAAGCAGCGTAGTCTAGCAACTGGAAGACGAGATTGGGAGTCCGTGGATTGGCGCCCAGTCCTGGCCGGGTCTGCAGCCCTTCCCTCCCCTGCACCAGTGGCCGCTGTGCTTGGGATCTTGTTACTGGAAGGCGGGGGCCGTAGAGCAGGGACCTGTCTCATGATCAGGCTTGGCTGTGCTCCTGGGTCCTGGTGTTCGTGTGTCACACGTCGAGGTCACACTCACTGTCAGCTTTTGCCGGCCACTCAGGATTCTGCTGGGACTGTGGGCCCACCTGAGAGGTTATTCATGCCTTGACTTCCCGTTTCCACCTGGTTCCTTCTCCCTTTTACACACAGCTCATTCAGGGGGTGGAAGAATCCATTTGCTCCTCCATAAACAGGTGAGACCACTGTTTGCAAGACATTCATAACTGGGAGGAGAAATTACTTCTAATCTTTGCCACATTTTGGCTCAGAGGGTGAAGAATCTGCCTGCAATGCAGCAGACCTGGGTTCGATCCCTGGGTTGGGAAGATCCTCTGGAGAAGGGAATGGCAACCCACTCCAGCATTCCTGCCTGGAGAATTCCATGGACGGAGGAGCCTGGCAGGCTACATATAGTCCACGGGGCTGCAAAGAGTCAGACACGACTGAGCGACTAACACTAACTTCTAAAGGCTATTACATTTTTTGTCCTCATTTACTTCTCTTTCCTGAGAGAAGTAAATGGGAGAGCCGGGCTGCCTGAGTCCCAAGCCCAGCTCCTCTGCCCTTTAGGATGGGTGACCTTGGGCAAGTCACTTAAACTCTGCTCTGTGCCTCCAGCTCATCATTTGTGGGGGAAAAAAAAAAATTGAAAACAGCACTGACTCTGCAGGGGTGCTGTTGGGATTAAAGGGTTAAGTTGTGTGAAGCACTCAGGACCGCACTTGGCACACACACAGGACAGATAAGTAGCAGCCTTTGTTATCATTCTTATGGTTATTATTAGTATGAATGAGCAAGATCACACAGCAAGGAATGGCCATCTTTACGTAAGTTGGTGGTAAATTTACAAGGTGAAAAATCAACAACTAGTTCGCAGTCATGGCTATAAGAAGCCAGGTGGCCAGAGTTAGGACTGACTCATTATGTCACTTAAATCAGTTACTTAGTTTCCCTTTTAGTTTCTTTATCTGTTACATGGGGGTGTTTACTGTTCCTTCCTTAGAATAATCTTGTTTAATGTTTTTTTTTTAATCTTATTTAGCTATCTATTTGAACATCCTGGTGGTTCAGCAATAAAGAATCCGCCTGCCAAGCAAGAGATGTGGGAGACTGGAGTTCGATCTTTGGGTCAGGAAGATCCCCTGGAGAAGGAAATGGCAACCTGCTCCAGTATTCTTGCCTGGGAAATTCCATGGAGAGCGGAGCCTGGCAGGCTACAGTCCACGGGGTCACGAAAGAGTTACACACGACTTTGTGTATTATGTATTAAATTAGTTTTTGGACATGCCACATGCCATGTGGGATCTTAGTTTCCCAACCAGAGATCGAACCCACATTCCCTGCACCCCTGCATTGGAAGTATGCGGTCTTAACCACTGAACCACCAGGGAAATCCCAGAGTGATGACTTCTGACTATAGTTTGAAAGTTTCTCATGAAATCTTTGTGGACAAAATAGTGACCAACAGGCTTCGAGAACTTGAAGGGACAGCAGATGTGTCACATCTCCCTCTAAGATGACACCACTTGCTCAAGGCCACACAGCTAATTAGTGTTCAGGTTGGAATCTGTACCTGTCCCCTGTCCCCTCTCCCTGTTGCAGGCTCTGCTCCCTTCCCCCTCCTCCCTGTGGCTCCTGGGTGTGGTCAGGTGGAATCCAAACAGCGCCTGGGACACTGTCCTCCCAAGGCGTTCTCCATTGGCCTGCCCAGCAGTCCTATCCTTGGCCCTAAACTCTTCAACATCCTATCAACAACTCGGATGAAGCCAAAGATAACTGCTTATCAACCGTGCAAATAACACAGGGCTGTGTGGGAAGGCCAATATGTCAGAATCACAGAATTGAAATCCAAATTATCTCAACAGGAAGGAATGATTGATGGAATCCAGCAAGATAAAATGTAACTGGAATACATGTAAGCTCCCGCATCTAGCTCCAAAACTCGATTGCAAAAGTATAGGATGTGGTTGGAAAACATGTCCAGCTTCACCCGTAATCAAAGAAATGAAATGGAAGCAAGCGTGAGATAATCACTCTTCCCTATCAGATTGGCAACAATTAAAAAGAGTGAAAATTCCCCAGTTTGGTGGCGAGGGAGTGAGGAAATAGGCTCTCCTATAAACTGACTCTGGGCATACAAACAGAAACCACCCATTCTTGAGGGTGATCTGGAAACGTAGAGCAGAAACTATAAAATGTACCACTTATCCCAGTGGCTCCTCTTATCAGAATGAATCCAAAGACAGTTATGTTAAGATTTATGTACAAGAAGAGTCATAAAATTACTGTTAAGAGAAGAACACTTTTTGGGGAAGGGGGTGGTGTTCAGTTTGGGGACAGAAGTCGCAACACCATGCAGGGCCCTGTGGAGCTTCTGGGCACAAGGCCTTTCTGTGTCCCCCATTTCTTTTTTAAAATAATTTTGCTTATGTATTTATTTTTGGCTGGCTTAGGTCTTCACTGCTGTAAGTGGGCTTTCTCCAGTTGTGGAGCATGGGTTCTTATTGCAGTGGCTTCTCTTGCTATGGAGCATGGGTTGTAGATCACAGGCTCAGAGCATGGACTTAGTTGCTCTGTGGCATGTGGAACCCGTGTCCCCTGCATTGGCAGGCGGATTCTTAACGGACCACCAGGGAAGTCCCCCCATTTTTTTGATTATAGGAAACAGCCTTCATTCAGCCTCCATGACCTTCCCTAAATTCCAATGGGCAGAGTCAAGCCCTTGTTAATTAGGGAAGGGAGGGGATGTGAGGCCAGGGAGGAATAAACAGTCAAGAAGAGCCTTGGAGCAAGGGCCCATTTCCCCATCACTGTATACACACAATAATATTTTTGAGCTATTTTGCAGATACCGAAACCCCCTCCAGGCGGGAGAAGTTAATGATTAACGATGGTATGCTGCTCACAAGCATACAGACCCCAGAGCAGCTGGACCTGAAGGCTGAATGAAGTGGACTCCTACTTACCTCACTACCAACCCATCGGAAGAATGTCCATGAGTTAATCACCCTCTTTGAACAATTACTAGAAAACTTCTCACTGTCTTCCCCAAGTTGGGACATATGGTTTTGAAGGCATGAGCCTGCTGTGTCCCACTTTGCCTGGTGAAGCAATACAGCTATTTTTTTCTACTTCACCCAAAATTCTGTCTCCGAGATTCGATTTAGCACTGGTGTACAGAGAAACTGAGCTTTTGGTATCAGTCTTGCAGGCCTAAGAAGGGTACCATACAGCTATTATCAAACACTTGACTCTATAAAGAGGAGGCATTAGGGTCTGTGTAGTTCAAGGCCAGACCAGGACTTACAAGAGGTAATATATATATGTGATACACGTGCTTAGCTGCTAAGTCGTGTTCAACTCTTTGTGACTCCATGGACTGTAGCCCACCACGCTCCTTTGTCCATGAGGTTTTTCAGGCAAGGATATTGGAGTGGGTTGCCATTCCCTTCTCCAGGGGATCTTCCTAACCCAGGGATCAAACCCAAGTCTCCCACATTGCAGGCAGATTCTTTACCATCTGAGCCACCAGGGAAGGAGCAAAGCAGATTCCAAAGTTCATTTGGCCCCCAATTAGGATGGACTGTCCTGTAGATTCCCAGTCACTGGCAGATGGCCCCTTGTCCAGACTGCCAAAGTGGATAGTTATTGCTCCTTAGCCCCTGAGATGAAATGCTCACCTTGTCTCCCGCCAACGCAAAGAAGCAAGGAACTTTGCTGCATGAAGTCATCAGAAGGTAGACCCACCACTCTCCACTCAGCAAGATGGGAGGGAGATGACACCGGGTTTCACTTCCTGATATGAATTCTAGGAATGAACTGAGAACCCTCTGTCCCCACCATTACTGAGAGTCTGTGGGAGAAGACCACCCGCTGTACCCCAAGTCTTTCAGGACTATCTGCTGTGTATCCATTTCGCCAAAGGTAAAGCCTAAGGGAAGCCTTTTAGCTGGGCCTGAAAAAAATACAGATGAGTGCTCCCTCTCACCAAATCATTTCCACTGTATTTTGGCTTCCAGGGGGAAGTGTTCATCTGCTCTATCTACACATTTTCTCTTTTGTGTTTGTTTCATCTAAAACTTTCAGTTTCAATCACAAATCACATCTGTCTACGCTATGCTGTATCCAACGCCCCCGAATGTGGAGACTGGTTTCTTTTGGATGCTTCTCCTTACTATGCTTGTGTGTTTATCATTTCAGTTTGTTAAGCCTGCGTCTGGTCTCTCTTTCAGCTATCAACTGTGTCAGGGGGCACTATGAAAAATCCTCACGGTTGGGGTTTCCCTGGTGGCACAGTGATAAAGAATCTGCCTGCCAACACAGGAGACAGAGTTTGACTGCTGATCTGGGAAGACCCCACATGCAGCCGAGCAACTAACCCCAAGCACCACAACTACTGAGCCCATGTGCTGCGACTACGGAAGCCCGTACACCCACTGCCTATGCTCTTCAACAGAAGTCACCCCAGTGAGATGCTCATGCACTGCAACTAGAGAGTAGCCCCCACCTGCCTCAACTAGAGAATAGCCCCCTCTCACTGCAACAAGACAGTAGCCCATGCAGCAATGAAGATCCAGCACAACCAAAAATAAAATAAATAAATACAATTATTTTTAAAAATACTTATAGTTAACCCTTCATTAAGCCCTTGAATGAGACACTCATCATGTAATCTATCAGATAATCCTCACTAGCCCACAACCTTGGAGCTGGGGACAGCCTCCCTCCACTCATTGTGCTTAGAGGAATCTTTTCATAAGACAATACTTATCACATCACCAATCATAGGCCTTAGGTGACTCCCAGGGCCCTGCTGCCCCCAAACCCCAGTGTATCTCCTACCAAGACGCCTCACTCCAAGCTCAAGCCACATGGACCTATCATTTCTCCCAAGTTGTCATACTCTTTCCAGCCATGGAATTTCTGTGCATATTCCTCCCTATCCCTGGGGTTCCCCTTGTCCCATCTCTCCTTCTTATGCATCCTTTGGGCCTTAATTGATGTTATTTCCAACCCTCAGTACCTCGGAATATGACTGCTTTTGGAGACAGAGCCTCTAATAAGTATGTTAAAATGAGAAAATTAGAGTCCTAATCCGATCTGGCTGCTGTCTTCATGAGAAGAGATTAGGACATCTGGAGACAAGTCGTGGCTGCAAGAAGAAAGTGGACATCTGGAGACAAGCCGTGCACAGAAGAAAGGCCTTTTGGGACTTCCCTGGTGGTCTAGTGGTTAAGACTCCACACTTCCACCACAAGGGGCGTGGGTTCAATCCCTCTTCTGGGAACTAAGATCCCATATGTTGTGCAGTATGGACAACTTTTTAAATTTTTTTAAAGCCATGTGAGGATGCAAGGAGAAGATGTTAGTCTGTAAGCCAAGGAGAGAGGCCCTCAGGAGGAACCAAACTTGTCTGCACCTTGATCTTGGACTTCCAGCCTCTAGGACTGTGAGAAAATAAATGTCTGTTGTTGAAGCCACCTGGCTTGCGGTATTGGGTTGCAGCAGCCCAAGCTGACTAATACTATTAAGAAGTCACTCCCTCAGAGATATTCCCCCCTCCCCCTTCAGCACTATATTGCTTCTCCTCTGTCATGCACATCACAGTTTGTAATTAGTCACTTATTTGGAAGACTACCTGAATGTCATCTGTATCCTGTCCTCAGGATCCAGACGCCTGGACAGGAGGAAATGTGTGTTTAGGTTCTCCATAGGGTCTCCAGCAACTAGCAAGCACGGTGCTTGCCGGTCACATGGGGGTGAGGTGTTCCCTGTTGTTGAATGAAAGTCTGGAGTATTATTTCACTGACATTAAGAATGAGGACATGGAGGTTCGGTTAAGCTTCCTAAAGCAGCTAAGCAGCAAAGGAGGACTGGAACTCCTGCAAGCCCCTAAAGCTCTGACTGGTAACCACGACTCTGAACAACCTCTGAGCTTGAAATGCATATTCACTGCTTCCTGAGCACCCATCACTTGCTGACTTCTATCTAGGCAGTTGGGATGCAGCCGTGACAGAATGGACAAAATCGCTGCCTTCACATGAAGAGGGATGTCAAATAAAATGAAGAAGTTATATGGTATTTTAATAGGCAATAACTGCCATGAAGCCCAGTGGAAGTGTGGGATTATGTAACTGAAAATCAGAGGTCAGAGAACACCTTTCTTTTCTCTGTCTCTCCCTCTCTCTTTCCCATGCCTTGAGGTGTGTGGGATCTTAGTTCCCAAACTAGGGATCAAACCCATTCCCCCTGCACTGGAAGCACAAAGTCTTACCCACTGGACTGCCAGGGAAGTCTGAGAATGCCTATCTGAATAAGGACTGTTTGAGTTAAGCCTTGACGAAGGTGAGAAAGGGAGGCTTGGGGCTATTTGAGGACAAGCTCCAAGCAGAGGTAAAAGCAAGTTCAGTGTCCTGGAGGCAGACAGAAGCCTGGCAAAATGACCTACATGGCTGGAGTAAGTGAGTTGAAATTAGGAGAGGGGCTCAGAAAGCTTCCAGGAGCCAGGTGATGGAGGACACTTGTGTGTGTGTGTTCAGTTGTTCAGTTGTGTCCGACTCCATGTGACCCCATGGACTGTAACCCACTATGTTCTTCTGTCTATGGGATTATCCAGGCAAAAATACTGGAGTGGGTTGTCTTTTCCTCCTCCAGGGAATCTCCCTGATCCAGGGACCAAACTGTGTCTCCTGGGTTGACAGGAGGATTCTTTACCACTGAACCACCAAGAAAGCCCCGGAGGACATTTGTAGCCATGGTCAAAACTTTGGCTTCTACTTGAGTGAGAGAGAAGTCTTTGGAAGGTTTTGCACAAAAGAAGCCACGTGGTTTGACTTTGAACAGAATTAGTCAGGCTGTTTTCATGTGAAACATAGACTGAGAAAGAGATGGTAATGGTAGAGTCTGGGAGAACAGTTTGGAGGCCATTACAGGAACCCATTTACAATAACCTACAGGACATGAGGGGCTAGGTCTACGATGGTGTAAGTGGAGGTAGGATTCTGCTGCTCCTGCTGCTGCTAAGTCGCTTCAGTCATGTCTGACTCTGTGTGACCCCATAGACAGCAGCCCACCAGGCTCCCCCTGTCCCTGGGATTCTAGGTATATTTTTAAGAAAAAGCCAATAGGATTTGTTGACAGATTGGATGTAGGATGAAGAACACAAGGTTTGGAGTCTGAGAGCTTGAAGGTCGGGAGTTCCATTCTCTGAGAGAAGGAAGAGCATGGGGGAGCACCTTTTGGTGGAGAGGCTCAGGAGTTCTGTTCCAACAGGATGAGTTTGAGTAGCTGACTGGAACTCAAGTTTTGATTCCAAATAGATAGTTGTATATTTAAGTAATGGGGTTCGGGAGAGAGGCTCTTATCAGCATATAGATGGTCCCTAAGGTCATGAAACTACATGAGATCACCAAAGTATAGTAAGTGGAAAGAAAGAAATTCAAGGAACCAGTACTCTGGGCACTGCAACATTGAAAGTTCAGTGGAATGAGGAAGAACTAACAATCTAGACAGAGAGTAGTGTAACCGAAAGTGGGGTTTGGCTGCTCACTGCTCAAAAGCCATTAAAGAGGCCAGGTTGGAGGAAAGGGGCATTTCCTTTATTTTGGGTGCCAGCAACCAAAGGGAGGGTGGACGCCTGTCCAAAGGCCAACTCCCTGCCACTGACAGTCAGTGGGCAAGAGCTTTTAGAGGCTGAGGGAGGGGGCTACATACAGAAACAGAACTATCAGCTGACAGTCACCTTGAAACTGGTCATTGGTGGTCTGATCAGCGTCACCTTGACAGTTTTAAGTACAGTTAATATTCAGTTCCAGGGTCAGTTTGTTTCCATTTCTTGCATCCAATTCTTGGAATTCTGGTGGCTTAGGTCATAGGTACAGTCTGGTCATGATGTAGTTAACTTCTTCCACCTGGGGTTTCAGTGTCTGTAAGACAGCTGACAAGATATGGCTCAGAATATTATCTATAGCCCTCGAGAAGGAACTAAGAAGGAATTATGCTTAATGGTACATTATTATTATTTACTCTCCTTTGACTGTTTTTCTTTGTTTCTGTGTTTTCTCACTTCTCTGATTAAACTTATTCTTTGGCTAAAGTTTTTTCTTTTTCTTTTTTTTTGTTCCCCCACAGACAAAAGGCAGGCAGAAGACGTGGGGTACAAGGACCATAGGGTCCTGTTCAGTTTCAGTAGGAAGAAGAAAACCAAGAGGGTGGTCCTGCAAGTCTAGTGAAGAAAGTGTTTCTTGGAGGTGAGGTGATAAACTGTTTCAAATGTTGCTGACAGAGCAGGTGAGAAAACAACAGGAAGAAACTGCAGGTAAAGGATTCAACAAAGAGTGGGGAGAGGGGGCCACTGGGACTACACTCTTTCAAGGAGCTTTGATATTTGGAGAAAGGTAGAGAGCGGTGGTCACTCACCTAGAGCTAGACATCTTGGAATGTGAAGTAAAGTGGGCCTTAGGAAGCATCACTACGAACAACGCTAGTGGAGGTGATGGAATTCCAGTTGCGCTATTTCAAATCCTGAAAGATGATGCTGTGAAAGTGCTGCACTCAATATGCCAGCAAATTTGGAAAACTCAGCAGTGGCCACAGGACTGGAAAAGGTCAGTTTTCATTCCAATCCCAAAGAAAGGCAATGCCAAAGAATGCTCAAACTACCACACAATTGCACTCATCTCACATGCTAGTAAAGTCATGCTCAAAATTCTCCAAGCCAGGCTTCAGCAATATGTGAACCATGAACTTCCAGATGTTCAAGCAGGTTTTAGAAAAGGCAGAGGCACCAGAGATCAAATGGCCAGCATCCTCTGGATCATGGAGAAAGCAAGACAGTTCCAGAAAAACATCTGTTTTTGCTTCATTGACTATGCCAAAGCCTTTGACTGTGTGGATCACAATAAACTGTAGAAAATTCTTCAAGAAATGGGAATACCAGACCACCTGACCTGCCTCTTAAGAAACCTGCAGGTCAGGAAGCAACAGTTAGAACTGGACATGGAACAACAGACTGGTTCCAAATAGGAAAAGGAGTACGTCAAGGTTGTATATTGTCACCCTGCTTATTTAACTTATATGCAGAGTACATCATGAGGAACGCTGGGCTGGAAGAAGCACAAGCTGGAATCAAGATTGCCGGGAGAAATATCAATAACCTCAGATATGCAGATGACACCACCCTTATGGCAGAAAGTGAAGAGGAACTCAAAAGCCTCTTGATGAAAGTGAAAGAGGAGAGTGAAAAGGTTGACTTGAAGCTCAACATTCAGAAAACAAAGATCATGGCATCTGGTCCCATCACTTCATGGGAAATAGATGGGGAAACAGTGGAAACAGTGTCAGACTTTATTTTTTTGGACTCCAGAATCACTGCGGATGCTGATTGCAGCCATGAAATTAAAAGACGCTTACTCCTTGGAAGGAAAGTTATGACCAATGTAGATAGCCTACTAAACAGCAGAGACATTACTTTGCCAACCAAGGTCCGTCTAGTCAAGGCTATGGTTTTTCCAGTGGTCATGTATGGATGTGAGAGTTGGACTGTGAAGAAAGCTGATTGCCGAAGAATTGATGCTTTTGAACTGTGGTGCTGGGGAAGACTCTTGAGAGTCCCTTGGACTGCAAGGAGATCCAACCAGTCCATTCTAAAGGAGATCAATCCTGGGTGTTCATTGGAGGGGCTGATGCTAAAGCTGAAACTCCAATACTTTGGCCACCTCATGCGATGAGTTGACTCACTGGAAAAGACTCTAATGCTGGGAGGGATTGGGGGCGGGAGGAGAAGGGAACGACAGAGAATGAGATGGTTGGATGGCATCACCGCCTCGATGGACATGAGTTTCAGTGAACTCGGAGTTGGTGATGGACAGGGAGGCCTGGCGTGCTGTGATTCACGGGGTCGCAAAGAGTCTGGCACGACTGAGCGACTGAACTGAACTGAACTGAACTGAGAGAGCAGCGGTGTGAGTCCGAGGGAGAAAGGAATCAAAGAGTTTCTTAGGAAAATATATTTTCATGCTTATGGGAAATTGAGGCTCAAAAAGGTTGGGTTACCCCCCAGGACTAAGTCGTCTGGTCCAGATTCGTCTTCCCATCCCTACGCTGCTTAAGTGATAAATTTAAGCCTTGTTGGGGTTTCTCCTCCCGGCCCACAATAGGATCTACGGCAGTTTGAATTTTTACTTTACTTGAACCAGAGGTACAACCGAAATTTACTACCTTAAGTCAAGAAACCCCTCAAATTAAATTTTGGGCTCTGACTCTAATTTTGGGGGTTTCCTGGAAGTCGCGGGGCGGACTTCGAGAAGGCGTCTGAGTTGCCAGGGGAACCCATGCACACAGAGTTCTACAGCGCCACCCGCAAGCTTTCGGAAACCTCACCAACATCAGCTGACCGGCCCCCCTCCAATCTCGTATGGGGGACGGGTCTCACCGCCCCGTCTCCACAGCAACGCCTTTGTCTGAGCCCAGGACCTGTGTACCGTGGGAGGCGCGCTCGGATGACGTCATGCACCCCCGGCGCTTGCACGACATCAACTCCAGCGCAGAAGCTGGCTCAGGCTGCCCGCAGGTATGAAAACGAGCAAGGCCTCGGACACTGCGCATGTGTCATTTCAGGTTGGCGCCTGTGTAGTTCTTAAACACCAAGTTGTGAAGGAGTACTCTTAAAATCTGCGTGCCTGCGCTGCTATGCCTTTAATTTTAGCCGGAGAAACCATCAGAGATTTACTTCAGTTCCGTCTGGCTTTCTAAGGGCCTAAGGGAAGATACCTGAGAACCAGACAGTTTCTCTCCTGTCTCTTACCACTCCTGGTGCGTTCCATCCTTAATGCCACCTACTAGTCTTGAAAATTCTAGTTGAATTCCCAGATTGTGTTGCCAGCAAGTTTCCTCTAGCAGACCATCTCCTTTCTAAGCCAGTGCTTTGTAAGGTCAGCAAGCAGATTTTTTAAAACTTGTTGTTCAGTCACTCAGTTATGTCTGACTCTTTTTCGACCCCTTGGACTGCAGCATGCCAGGCTCCCTGTCCTTCACCATCTCCCAGAGTTTGCTCAAACTCATGTCCATTGAGTCAGCGATACCATCCAACCCCCTCATTCTCTGTCACCCCCTTTTCCTCCTGCCCTCAATCTTTTCCAGCATCAGGGTCTTTTCCAATGAGTCACGTCTTCATATCAGGTGGCCAAAGTATTGGAGCTTCAGCTTCAGCATCAGTCTTTCCAACGAATATTCAGGGTTGATTTCCTTTAGGATTGACTGATTTGATCTCCTTGCTGTCCAAGGTACTCTCAAGAGTCTTCTCCAGCATCACAATTTGAAAGCATCAATTCTTTGTTGCTCAGCCTTCTTTGGAAATAGGTAAAGTAAGGGTAACCCAACTCTGACTGAGAGCCTGAAAAGTTCCTTGAGTTAAGTATTTGAACTTTAAAGGATTTGTGACTTCTGTTGACAACTTGTGGTTCCTTCTACCTTCTTTCAGATCTTTAGCCAGGATCTAAGCAGTCAACCTGGCTAGGTAAATGACCTCCAGGTAAATGAAATGTCACTGTTCAGGAACTTTGGAAGCACCCAGGGATGCTGAGCCCCAGGGGATACATTGATGATGACAGCCCTTGCCATCAGTGATAGCTCATTTCATTGACTCATTCCAGAAACATGAATTTGAGCACCAGTTGTGTGCTGGGCATGATTATTGTTCATTGAAGAATGAAATGAGATCTAGGAGATATGGTGCAGCCAGGAGTCAGACTTAATTGAAACTTGGCCCTGCTCCTGACTTGCTGAATGATCCGGGGGTGAGTTATGAGCCCCCTCTGCATCTCAATTTTATGACTTGTAAAAATGAGCATGATCCTACCTCCTAAAGACCACAGGCGTATGAGGCAAACCTCATGCTATGGTTTGGCTGTGGGGGCTTTTCTTTGCACTTTATGTTTCTCCCCTTCGCAGTGCCTGTCTTTTCAGGCCTTACACATGGGACAACTCTTCTTGTGGGAAAACAGCCCCCTGACCAGCACACAGTCTCAGGGGTCATCCACAGATTCTGCTCAGTTGATTTCAGAGACAACTTTCATCCAGGCGCAGCTTTTTGTGGGTCTGTATGCTGGGGTCGCACAGAGTTGGGTACGACTGAAGTGACTTAGCAGCAGCAGCAGCGTGCTGAGGCCATGACTGAGCAACTAACACACACAGCCATGCTGAGGCCAAGTTAGGTTTAAACAGAACTCTCCCACTTCATCTGCAAACAAGTTCCTCTTAAACCACCCAAATCCAAAAGGAAAAAAAAAACCAAATCGTTTTCTTGAAGCGTGTGGAGGCTTGACACTAGGTGTTGGAGGGTGGCCTGTGAGGTTAGGTCAGATCCTGGGTCACCGTTGGGGAGGGATGAGGCACCATAAGGGTTGGGGAGTGAATGTCTGGCTCCCTTGTCACCACAAGGCCTGTGGTTTCCAACCCTGTCTGCATCCCCATCCTGCTAAACAACAGAGGGAGAGAAAACAGACATGCACACAGGCAGACACACACACACACACACAGCCTTCAGAGGAAGTAAAGCACCAGATGTTCTGGGTTTCCTGTTCGATGCTTCCACAGCTGGTCGAGTCTGTGGTTGTGGTTTGTCTGTCTCGGGCTCATGTGAGAGACAAAAGCTGGCCTGACGGGAAACCTCCCCTCTCGGCCCACCCCCTTCCTCAGCTCTAACTGATCAGTCACACGGAAACCTGGCAGGTCAGACATTTCCTGAAACACCCAGAGCCTGGATTCTCCCAGGAGGAGGCTGAGTCCCCCTAGCCCTGCAGAGCAACCCTGGGGCTGATGGTCAGCTAGATCCTGGGGACAATAGAAATCTCTCCAAATATACCGTTGATATAGATCTGCATTGCTGCAGAATAGAATAGAATGACACTGAGTAGCCACATTGACTAAGCCAGTGTCTGGCATAGAATAACCATTCAGAAGCACTCAGCACACGGAGGAATGAATGAGGGACAGGGAACTTCATCTTGGGGTTCAGTTCAGTTTAATTGCTCATTCGTGTCCGACTCTTTGCCACCCCATGGGCTGCAGCACACCAGGCTTCCCTGTCCATCACCAACTCCCGAAGCTTGCTAAAACTCATGTCCGTTGAGTCAGTGATGCCATCCAACCATCACATCTTCTGTCATCCCCTTCTCCTCCTGCCTTCAATCTTTCCCAGCATGAGGGTCTTTTCCAATGAGTCAGCTCTTCACATCAGGTAGCCAAAATATTGGGGGTTGAATACTTTGGGGATTGAATTTAAAAGTCCTGGCTCACCATCATGTCTCATAAGTGGCTCTAGATTCAAACTGACAATGGTTTGAAGCAGCACTGTGCTACTGACTTACCACAAGTCATTTAACTTCTCTAAGCCCATTTTTCTCATCTATAAAATGGAGACAGTAATATCTATTGCCAATAATATGCCAAGAACCTGCCTGCCAGTGCAGGAAATGTAAGAGAGCCAGGTTTGATCCCTGGGTTGGGAAGATCCCCTGGAGGAGGGCATGGCAACTCACTCCAGAAATTTTGCCTGGAGAATTCCATGGACAAAAAATTCCATGGAGGAGCCTGGCAGGCTACAGTCCATGGGGTCATGACGAGCCGGACACAACTGAACCACTGACACTTTCAATTTCATTAAAGATCATCACCACATCATAAGGTAATGGTGATGTTTAAATGAATTAATGTATGTAAATCACTGAGAATGGCTGCTGACAGTGTTCAGTTGCATTTGATTCTGACAGCAACCTAACTACAGGTAGGCTCTGTGAGTAGTGCCATTTCACAGATGAGAAAACTGAAGCTCAGAGATGAAGTCACTTTTGCAAGTTCACCGAGGTAGTGAATAGTAAGACTGAGACGCCTCTCCAGCTCTGTCTGACTCTTTCTTGTGTGTGCATGTGTGTGTGAGGTTTTAACCGCCTCCTGCAGGTGCATTTTTTTCATCTCCTCCTGGGAGCCCTCCTCCCACCCCCACCGCACAAGGCCCAGCCTCCTCCTGCAGACCTCCCTGCCTGCAGCCTCCAGCTGCATCCCTGCTTTCAGAGAAAGGTCTTCCTTCCCTGCAGAAATGTACCTTGAAGAGTGATGTCTTGCAGATGGTTGTGCCTAGCTGGGAATAATCAAAGAAATGGCTCATTGGGGAGAATTTCACAAATAGCAGCCTCACCAGGAAGATATTTTGTTGTGGTGGTTTTGGCTGGGGAGGTGGTCCTTTTCTGTACCCCTCAAATCCCATTCCTCTGATGGTGGCTACGTCTGACAGAAGAGGCAGTGGAATATGATGTGAAGTCTTGTGCTCAGATTTAGTGAGCATCATTATTGCTGGAGGAGCTCTGAAAATGCAGATTCTCAGGCCCCACCTTAGAGTCTGTGAGCTATATTTTGAGAAATACTGGTGTTGTGGCAAGAGGCGCAGACCTAGGTTCAAGTTCCTTAAATAGCTGTTCAACCTTAGGAGGATATTGACTCCTTCTGAGCTTCAATATTCTCATCTTTAAAATAGGAATTAAGCCAATCCCACCCACCTCATGGGGGACCACCAGTGAAAGTGCTTCATTCCCTGTGCAGTGGGAGAATGTGACCATTTCTGTGTTCATGCTCAACCAAGTGCCGTGGGGAAATTCAAAGGAAGGCACAGACCCAGGCCCAAACCTCAGAGAAGTTCCTTAAATCTTTGGTGAGACGGGGAACTGTGGGCCCCTGAATGTAATCACTTCTTTGGTGAAGGCTGTTGGCCAGGAGGGGAGGAAGTATGCTTTCCCACCTCTCCTACACTGGTCTCTCCCAGTGAACAACATGGCAAAGTGCACCAGAGCCTGAATCAGTCAGGGCATACCAGGTAATGGGGCAGTGACGAACCAACACTGGGTCTCAGTGGCTAAACACAGTGAGGGTTTCTTTTTCTCTCTCTTTAAAATATTTCTTTTAATTAATTTATTTGGCTGTGCTAGGTCTTAGTTGCAGCATGTGGGATATTCAGTCCTCCTTGTGGCATACAGTCTTTAGTTGCAGCATTCGAACTCTTAGTTGCAACATATATGGGATCTAGTTCCCTGACCAGGGAGTGCACCTGGGACCCTGGCATTGGGAGCTCGGAGTTTTAGCCACTGGACACCAGGGAAGTCCCGAGGATTTATTTTTTGATCACGCTGTATATTCCAGCAGATCAGCATATAGTTCTGCTTCACAAACTCATGCAGGGACCCAGGCAGAAGCTGTTGGGCAGAAGTGTGCCATCTGGAACACTCTTCCATTGTCAGAGAGGACTAGAGATGGGGGCCTGGGCAATTTACTGCCTCAGCCTGGCCATGGCATGCATCCCTTCTGCTCAATTTCATCAGCTGAAATTAGTCAGACATATAGCTCGGAAAGGCAGGGGAGCAAATGACATGTTTGGGGAGCACTGTTTACCCAATTGTAGGCTAATGTAAGTGTTCTGAGCACATTTCAGGTAGGCTAGGCTAAGTTATGGGCTTCCCAGGTGGTCCAGCGGTAAAGAATTCACCTGCCAAGCAGGAGATGTGGGTTCAAACCCTGGGTCGGTTAAGATCCTCTGGAGAAGGAAATGGCAACCACTCCAGTATTCTTACGTGGAGAATCCCATGGACAGAGAAGCCTGGCAGGCTATGGTCAATGGGGTCACAAAGAGTTGGACACAACTTAGTGACTAAACAGCAGTGACAGCAGCATTGTTTTTGCTGCAGGGTACTTCCTGCGTAGAGTAGGGAGATCTGAAAACCCTTGGCCCAGATTTCCAGCAAGGGCACAAAGACCCATGTTTCTCAGAGAGAAAAGGAAGGAAGATTTCTCTGTCGAATTGCTTCTGCACCCTATATGCTGAGAAGCTTAGCTTTCCTGTCTAGTAGAGCCGAGTTTTATCTGTTTGAGAATGTAGTAGTTGTTTTGTTTTTTTTCCTCTCTCTCTTCTTCCTTTTTCTCATTCTTGCCTGCCCTCAAAACATGGGAAGAGTAGTCTGCCTTAAGCAGCCAGCAGTCTGGCCCGGCTCCCTGGGCTGGAGGGGAGCCATCTCCCAGCAGGCTGAGAAATACCCCAGAGCTCCCAGGGTCCTGTGAGCGCTGGGTGGGAGGCTGACACAGCCTAGAGGCGGTGTGCCTGGCCGCCAGCCCCACCCTCCTCAGAGTGCTCTGCTCAGAGCAGAGCTGAAAGCAACCCAAATATCTTCGGAAATGGAGAACGCTGGACTGGAACCCAGCAATTTGGGGCAGCAGTTTTTCTGGAGCACGTAGCTGGGGAATTTGCCTTGAGAAATCTCATTCCTCGAGTGTTGGTGGATAAATGGCACTTATTTGTTTAACCTCAAATCAAGCCACAGTCCCCATTTTCTGGGCTGCTTTGAAAGGGTTGTTTTAAAAGAGCTGAACAAGCTGAAAATCACGGGTCTGGTTGTTGGAATGGCATTACAGAAAGTGGTGGGCTCAGAAAGTTCCTGAATTTTCTGTAGAATGTGCCTGGCAGTGGTGGGGTGTGGGTGGGTGGGGGGAACACAGCCTGGACCCTTGTCCTGCATATTGACTAGACTGTTTCTATGAGGGATCCAGCCTTGTCAGGGTCAGTGTTCTCTTGACCCTGGGTTCCCTTGACCAGAGTTTCAGGTGGGAGGAAACCCTGGAAGATTCCTTTCTGAAATCTGTTCAGGCAGCTTTGTGTAAAGTGGAGTTCTTCTGTTCTTTCTGTCTGGCCAGTCTCTACTTCCTTCCCCTCTTTCATAACAGAAGGTGTTTCCCAACCCCCCCCCCCAAAGAAAGGCTTCTTTTTTTAAATTAAATTTATTTATTTTTAATTGAAAGATAATTGCTTTACAATATTGTGTTATTTTCTGCCATACCTTAACGTGAATTAATCATAGGTATACTATCTGTCCCCTCCCTCTTGAACCTCCCTCCCCATCCCACCCCTCTAGGTTGTTACAGAGCCCCAGTTGAGTGTCCTGAGTCATACAGCAAATTCCCATTAGCTATCTATTTTCCCATTGGCTATCTATTGGAAGGATTGATGCTGAAGCTGAAGCTCCAATACCTTGGCCACCTGATGCAAAGAACTGACTCATTGGAAAAGACCCAGATGCTGGGAAAGATTGAAGGCAGAAGGAGAAGGGGATGACAGAGGATGAGATAGTTGGATGGCATCACCGACTCAATGGACATGAGTTTGAGCAAGCTTTGGGAGTTGGTGATAGATAGGGAAGCCTGGCATGCTGCAGTCCATGGGGTGGCAAAGAGTTGGACATGACTGAGCAACTGAACTGAACTGACTGATCTATTTTACATACAGTAGTGTATATGTTCGGAGAAGGCAATGGCAACCCACTGCAGTACTCTTGCCTGGAAATTCCCATGGACGGAGGAGCCTGGTGGGCTGCAGTCCATGGGGTCGCTAAGGGTTGGACAGGACTGAGTGACTTCACTTTCACTTTTCACTTTCATGCATTGAAGAAGGAAATGGCAACCCACTCCAGTGTTCTTGCCTGGAGAATCCCAGGGATGGGGGAGCCTGGTGGGCTGTCGTCTATGGGGTTGCACAGAGTCGGACATGACTGAAGCGACTTAGAAGCAGCAGCAGTAGCAGTGTATATGTTGGAGCTTCCCTGGTGGCTCAGTTGGTGAAGAATCTCCCTGCAAATCAGGAGACCCAGGTTTGGTCCCTGGGTTGGGAAGATCCCCTGGAGAAGGAAATGGCAACCCACTCCAGTATTCTTGCCTGGAAAATCCCATGGACAGAGGAGCCTGACGAGCTACAGTTGCAAGAATCAGACATGACTGAGCAACTAAACCATGAACCACCACCACCATTTACCACCTGTGACCTCTTAGAGAAGAAGAAGGAAGGATGGAAGGAAATAGCCCTCTTGAAAGGGGGAGAAGCAGAACTGAAGTTGTGTCTTCTCTCTCCCGCCAGTCCTGGAAACCAGCCATGTTACCGTGACGCTTCATCCAGTGATAAGAGCCTTACAGAGCAGCAGTGTGACGAAAGCAAACGGGCAGCCCAGCAGAGCTTCACCTGCTGGTCCTGTGATGGGGAATTGAAGCAAACTCGGTGTGGACTCATTCTCCTTTTCTGTCTCTGGGGTATGGGAGAGGGTGAGCTCCAGTTTGCAAATAAGGAAAAGCCTGGATCAGGCCTCATGCTTGAATCCCACCCCCTGGGTCCTGGCTCAGGGCCCTAAGGCTGCTGTTCCCTCCTGAGCACCCGGGACAGCACCCTGTTTCCCACACTGCCCACTTAGTCTCAAGGGGAGTTAAGAAATAATATCAGGACTTCCCTGGTGGTCCCGTGGTTAAGAATCCACCTTGCAATGCAGGGGACACCAGTTGAATCCCTAGTCTGGGAAATAGGATCCCACATGCGGGGGAGCAACTAAACCCGCACGTTGAAACTACTGAAACCCGTGAGCCACAGCTAGAGAGTCCACAGGCTGCAGCGGAAGGTCCCACAAGATGCAACAAAGGTCCTGTGTGCCACATCTAAGACCTGAAGCAACCATATAAATAGATATTTTAAAAAAGAAATAATATCAATGATAGCAGCTACTTCTACTTCTTTCCCAGGAGACCATCTGAGTGCCCACCCCATGACTGACTCCATAAGCACGAGATGACTTTATCCTCAAACCCTGAAGGTAAGTTCTGTTAGCAATCACCATCATACAGCTGAGGAAGCTGATGCTCAGAGAGGTTAAGTCACTTGCAGGGGTCACACAGCTAAGGAGAGGCATGGCTGGGCTTCAAACTCAGGTCTGTCTGGTCCCAAACTGTACAGGCTTCCAAGCTGTACAGAGTGCACAGCAGCATAAATGACATTTGTCTTTCGCACCCGATGACACTGAATTCATAATCAGCAGGCCTGCACAAGGTGAGCCATCCTGGGCAGATGGATATCAAATACCTGCAGCCCGTGTGAGTGCTCCCTGGGCAATGGCCAGGGTGGAGATTTCCCAGTCCCTGGCATGGATCCCCACCTGCAGCCCATGGGAAGGTCCTCGGGAGATTGCTGGGGGAAGAGGTGGGCCTCCCAGCTGCAGATTGGCCTGGGATGGGCTCAGGACTTTGCAGGAGTAGCTGGGCACTCCGCTGTGGGCGACTCTGCAGGAGTGGCAGTAGAGCTGTTTCAGAACAGGCAGGGGGCTCAGTTAAGTCTGCCCCAACATGTGCCCCTCAGGTGACTGCCTGGCCCCAGAGAGTGCAAGGGCTGAGCCAACAAGAACTCCACAGCCACCTGGGGCTCCCGGCAGGATGGACACCGGTGTGGCCCCTGTGCCCGGTTCACACCGGTCACACTCGGTTCCGGTCCCCTGAGGCTCCCACTGGAATCACCTCCTTCCCCACTGCCACCCTGTCCACAGAAGGACTGCTCAAGGAAGGACTCGCCTGGGCTGAAATTCTGGCTGGGTTCCAGTGAGCTGGCTTGGTCTGATTGGGTAGCGAGGATGGGGGAGGGGGAGGAGGTAAGGGGAAGAGGCTGCAGGTAGGAGGTGGGGGTGCATGGTGGCCAAGTGGTCATGGTGGGGTGTGGACAGACAGGATAGGGAAAGATGGAGCAGAAAGGGGCTCTGAGGCCAGAAAAGGGAGGCGGGCAGCATGCATCCTGGGACTAGAGGGAAGAAAAGCATCAGAATGTTTAGAGCAGAGAAGCAGAGCCGAGTGGGTCGTGTGTTAGTCACTCAGTCGTGTCCAACTCTATGTGACCCCATGGACTGCAGCCCTCCAGGCTCCTCTGTCCATGGGATTCTCCAGGCAAGAATACTGGAGTGGATTGCCATGCCCTCCTCCAGGAAATCTTCCCGACCCAGGAATTGAATCCAGGTCTCCTGCATTGCAGGCAGACTCTGAGCCACAAGGGGAGCTTGAGGGGAGTTATAAAATAGTTATAGAACGTTTATTGATCAAAGCCACTGGGCGGGGAGCGGGGGGGCACCGAGGGGTCCCCAGTTTGAGGGCAGAGATGCCCCAGTTTGGGGATAAGTTCTGTCTGGGTGTGTCTGGCTGGCAGGAAGCAAGGTAGGGCCAGCGTGCTGGGTTTTGGCTCTAGTGTCTGTGGGCGCAGACAGCAGCTGCAGGGCGCTCAGCCCCGGGGCCCCAGGGCTGGCCTGGCCACTAGTTGTCTGAGGTGTTCTGGTGGTGAGGATGTTTAACTGTCCACTTACAGTCCATGTGACTTGCATAGCACTCAACCTGCTCAGTCCTTAGCACACATTATGTCATTTAATCACCCAAGCCTCCTGCAGACAGGGAAAGAGGCCACGACCCTCGTCTCCTCCCAGGTAACGAGTGGGGGGACCAGGGTTGGGACCTGGGTCTTTCCTCTGGGCATATCACCTTGTGTCCAGGAACCTGGGTCTTTTCTCTGGCCCTGTCACCTGGTGTCCATGGACCTGGGTCTTTCCTCTGAATGTGTCACCTGGTGTCCAGGGACCTGAGTCTTTTCTCTGGTTGTGTTACTTTGTGTCCAGGGACCTGGATCTTTTCTCTGGGTGTGTCACCTTGTGTCCACAGACCTGGGTGTTTCCTCTGGACATGTCACCTGGTGTCCATGGAACTGGGTCATTCCTCTGGGCATGTCACCCTGTATCCATGGAGGGGGCAGGAGCTGAGGTGGGGGCTGCAGCTGCTGGGGACAGTGGATGCCAGCCAGCTGGTCCCATTGGCCAGGACCCTGCTCCTCTTGTGGGGCAGCATGGTAAGGTATTCTGAGTCAGCAGGAGGGTGGACAGGGAGTGTGAGTAAAGGTGGGAGTGAGCATGTGTGGGAAAGTGTGAGCATGCCGCTGTGAGGTGTGTGAGTGTGCGATGGGCCTCTGTTCTGGGTCTGGACCAGCCAGGAGACAGGAGTCCCTTGGAGTCTGGCAGGGACAGGAAGTTGCTCACCCTCCGTGTATGCAGCAGCCCTCCTGGGCGGGGACAGGATGCTGTGGTCTCTGCAGAAAAATGGGAACCAGGGAGGGAGTAGAGCAGGCAATGGCTGAGAGGGTGGGATGGGACAGAGGCCTGGAGGGGATGGGGGAGTCCAGGGGATGGGATGCTTGAAAGGTCAAGAAACTTTGGAAATGCTCCAAAACACTGAAGAAAGAGGGGAGGGCTTTGTCTTATGTCCCTGGAGATTCACTGGGGGACAAATTAAGTCCCTGCCTCCCTGAAACTGACTTGCCCCTCTGTCAGCCTGGTCTCTCACAGCTTTCTTACCTCCTCGGTTCCTCTCCATGCACCCTAACTGCCAACCCACACCCTGGGGCCCCAGCTTTGGGAGTGTGCCACTCTCTGCTCTGTCAGCAGGAACCTTGCCCATCTTGGAAGACGTAGCTGGTGCTTCATGCCTGAGAAGCCTTCCCACTTGTGGCACAAGGGTTTTCTCCCTCGTGGCCCAGGCAGCTCATTCCTAAGACCTTAGTTCCCCAACTCTGCTGGGGAGTCTCTCAATTCTCCTCACCCTCTGTGACAACTTGTCAAAAGCGGCAAGGCTGGACTCACAGGGTTTTATTTACTGCTAACAATAAAAGCCATGCATGTTGGACTTCCTTGGAGGTCCAGTGGTTGAGGCTCCATGCTTCCACTGCAGAGGGTGTGGGTTCAACCCCTGGTCAGGGAACTAAGATACCTCATGCTATGTGGTATGCCCCCCCCCCAAAAAAAAAGTAAAAACCATGCATGTTGGGTGGATGAGGTAGGTAGGGGGATTGTGGTGGAGGCAGGAGACGTCGCATTCCTGCCATGTCCCCAGAGGAGCCCCATTCCCATTTTTCTTTGTTAGGATTAAAGATTGGGGAATTGGGAGTGAGACTAACTTGGTTCAGGTTCACTCTGTTGCTTCACGTGTGGCTGCCTTTCACACCATAATCTGATATATGGAAATGTGAGAATTTGAAGACAATAATCACCAAAAAAATGAAAGACTTTTCCATACAAAGATGTTCACAGCAGTGTTATTTATAATCGTGAATTGGAAACTACCTAGTTATGCTAACATGGGAGAATGGCAAGATGAATAATGGTATTAATATTGTCTACTGCATAAATATTAGATAGACATTTTGAAAGAGGGTTATGGTGATTCTGTGGTCACATGGAAAAGCTTTGTAGTAATCTAAGATGATCCCGGATATGTTAAACAAACAGCCTTACATCAAAAATGTCCGCATGGGAGGAACAGTGAAAGAAAACACAATGAGATGTTAATGGTTGAAGTGCTTTGGTGATTTCTGATTTCTCTTTTCCATTTTCCTGTAACAAGCATGAACAATTCTATCAAGATTAATTATACTTAAAAATATCTTTTTCCTTATCTTGAGAGTCTTTTTTTCAAAAAAAATAAAATGACACCAAGAAGAAGAAAATAAACATGTTAACATTTTGTGTGTTTCCTTCCAGTCCTTTCTCCATGCATATTTCCACATCTATAAATAGACACATGACTGGAAAAGAAAAAAATCCCAAGGAATTTTGGAGGCGTTCTCTCTGGGCTTGGAGGTCCCAGTTCCCTGGAAGTTTCCCTGTGGTTGTGGAAAGAGGTAGAGCATTGGCCCAGGCTCCTGGGGTGAGAGCTGCTCCCTGATTGAAGTCTCAGGTCAGAGCAAGCCCACCACCGTCAACCTGAGAGCTGCCCCTGTACCCCAGGGAACCAGCTTGCTGATGGGCTGCCCCCAGACCCACCTTCTCTATTCTGGCCTCTTAATCCTGGTCCCATCCCCTCCACTGCCTTTCTAAGCACCTCGAAGCAACCAATTTGCTAATTAATCCTGACCTTTCCAAAGTCTGAAGTTCCTAACCAGTGAGAGACTTTCCCTTTTCAAGTGGTTCTGGCAGTTGTTGGCCACAGGCGGGGGGGTTTCCACCTCCATTCCATGGGTTGGCCAATCATGGCGGGTTTGGCCCTGGAGGTTCGGTGGGGCCTGGGCTTGCTGGGCCTTGCCCTGCCTCACCCTGCTTAGGTGGGGACATTCGCTCCAGGGCTCTGTCAAGGCCACCACCCTGGTCCCCTAGAATCTGCTAGCAAGATTCAGGTGACTGTTGACTCATTCACCCCCAACAGACTGGGCCAGCTCACCCCTCCCAGGCCTGGGACCATCTCCACGCCCTTGATCTAAGGAGATTTGCTGCCCTCACTCTTCCATGGAAATGCTGTGCACTCTGGGGAGGTAGGGGGCATGAGGGAGGTGGGGGATATGGAAGCCTTGTTCTGTGCAACCTGCCCCCACAGAGGACTCCTACTCCCCACCCTCACCCCATCCCACCCTGTGGCCACATGGGCTCCATGAATAAGATCCTGTGATTCAGAACTTCTCTATTCCCCCAACATCCCATCCTGCCCCATTCCTCCTCCTCCTGCTCCCCTCCCGCCCTGCCACTCCCAGCCTCTCAGTTGCTTTCTGATAACCACAGCCGGGTTTCTGTCTTGGTCAGAGGTGAACATGAATCAAGAGTTACCAGGTTCTGCCCTGAGCTGACTTTCTTTTTCAACAGCCTGTTTCCACTTAGAAAGGCAAAACAGGTCAGGCTAGCCAAGCCCTGCTTGCTGGGTCAGGACGAGGACAGGGTGGGGAGGCTGGGCTTGGGACCAGGGACCAGGGCAGGCTTGGGAGTAGGGGACACGATGGCCAGGACCTGCCGTCTGCACTGCCCTCCAGAACCCAGCACGCAGAGGCACTGGCTTTGTAGCATAGGTACTCTTTCTCAAGGCCCAAGGGGACGTGGCATAGGATATGGCCATGTTTTTATTTTTCAACAAGAGGAATTATTTTGGTTTGATTCTCTAACAGCTTACATCCGTCAAAAAACATCTGCTATCACCCACTGGGTGCAGAGTATATGGTTTGTTTTCAGAGGAAACCTCCATCACCCCACTGCTTACCTCCAGCCCAGACTTGGAGCGATGCTGTCTCTCACCTCTTGGCCTCCTGTCTAGACGTGGTGCATTGGAATTCAAGTGAAACTTCTCACCACATTTCCTTTGATACATTAGACATTCATTTTAGGTTGAGACTGTGCTTCTAACAGCCTTGTGGATGGTACCAGGGGGCCTCAGACACCAGGGTGCCCCAGAATCAATGATAGAACCCATAAAGTCACTGATTGCTCGGGACAAGTGGTGACCTGGAGGCAGAGGAAGGAGGCCTGAACCACCGTCTGTGCTGTGATTGGACTCTTCTGGTTTAAGGGACAGAAAGGTCCTCAGAGACTAGGGGTCCTCTGGAAGGATCACTGCAGAGCTAAAGCTGGGAGGGACCTCAACTAGGCCCCCACTACCAGGGGGCACTGCTACTTCTGCAGGACCAGCAACCCCCCCACCCCACCCCCTGCCCCACAGCAGCACCCACTATCTCACAAGAGGCTGTTCTCAGCATTTCTAAGACCCTGCCCTCTTCTTGGGGGTGGGCCCATGACTCAGAACCCGCCAATCAGTGTACCCACTCACACCTCTGCCACCAGTCCTCCTAGGCATTTTCTGCTGGGCAGGTATTCTCTTTCCTGTAGATGACCTTGGGGGGCAGCTGAGTGGAAAGGATGCAAGTTTTAGGTTTCAGGTGACCCGCCCCACCCCCCACCCCCCAGCTAATCTGATCCTTGCAGAGACTTTATCTTCGGGAAAGATGGAGGCCTGATGATATCACTTGACCTTGTTGATCTTGTTGTACCTGAACCTGAAGCTGGCCCAGTTTTCAGATCAAGGCTCATAGTTTTTCCCCTTAAGTGGGGTTGAATTTGGCTTCTGGTACTATTAAGTAAGAGAGAAGCCCACAGGGGTTATTGTTGCTTGCTCCACGCATAAGGATATGGCTTGGGTCCTCAGGAGGAATCAATTCAAGTAGATTTTTTAACAACTAGACCTGGTACAGCCCCCAACACGCACACACACACACACACACACACACAGAGCTTCTCTTTGCCCAACCTTAGTGTGCTAGGCCTAATGCATGCATGCATGCTCAGTTGCTTCAGTCGTGTCAGATTCTTTGCCACCCTATGGACTGGCTCCCCTGTCCATGGGATTCTCCGGCAAGAATACTGAAGTGGGTTGCCATGCCCTCCTCCAGGGGATCTTCCCAACTCAGGGATCAAACCGGGGTCTCCTGCATTGCAGGCAGATTCTTTATGTCTAAGCCACTGAGGAAGCCCACTAGACAGAATAGGGGCCCTCCAAAAATGGGCTTCCCTGTTGGGTCAATGGTAAAGAATGCACCTGCTAAGCAGGAGATACAGGTTCAATCCCTGAGTTGGGAAGATCTCCTGGAGAAGGAAATGGCAACCTCCCCCAGTATTCTTGCCTGAAAAATCCCATGGACAGAGGAGCCTGGCAGGCTACAATCCATGGTGTCTCAAAGAGTTGGATACAACTTAGTGACTGAGCCCACAAAGATGTTCAGGTCCCAGTCCCCAGAACCTGTAACTATGTGCCCTCATGGGCAGAAGGGATTTTGCATACTTGACTAGCGTTAAGGACCTCAAGACAGGGAGGCGATCCTGGATTATTCAGGTGAGCCTCCTGTTATCTCAAGGATCATTATCAAAGGGAAGCATAAGGATCAGAGTCAGAGAAGGTGATGTGACAACAGGAACACAGGCTGGAACGAATTGAGGAAGAGGCCATGAGCCAAGGGATGCAGGTGCCTCTAGAAGCTGGGAAAGGCAAGGAGGATTCTCCTCTAGAGCCTCTGAAAGGAGCAGCCCTCATGACACTGTGTTTTTTGCCTTGTGTATCGTCTACTGGGTGAGCCGTGGCAAAATGTCGTAGTCTAGGTGGTTTAAGCAACAGGGATCTATTTTCTCATTCTTCTGGTGGCTGGGAGTCCAAGTTCAAAGTACCGGAGAATTCGATTTTGGGGGAGGGCTTTCTTCCCAGCTTGTAGTCACTGCCTTCTTGCTGTGCCCTCACCTGACCTTTTCCCTGTGCATATAGGAAATAGCAACCCACTCCAGTATCGTTGCCTGGGAAATCCCATGGACAGAGGAGCCTGATGGGATACAGTCCAAAGGGTCGCAAAGAGTTGGACAGGACTGAGTGACTGAACACACACACACACACTACATAGGAATTTGAGGGGAGGAACACAAGTTAGTCTGTGACACTCAGTGAGACTGCTTTTATATTTCTGATCTCCAGCTCTGTAAGAGAATGAACCTGTGTTATTGTAAGTGACTAAATCTGTGGTCATTTGTTGCAGCAGCAGTCCAGAAAATAATACACTCGACCAGCAATGCTCTCTTGCTCTCTCACCTTTGTGTCTTCCCATGTGCTGTGCCTCCTGCCTGGCACTCTTAGCTGGCTGGCTCCTGCCAGTGCTTCCTCTTAACTCCGGGGTTCACGAAGTTTTCCCTGACCCTGTATGACTGTAGGTTTATGTATCTGTCCCCCAGCCACGCTGAAAATTCCCATCTCCCATTCCTCCATTGAGCAGGTACACATGGAACACCTGCTATGGGTTCTGCAAAACCCAACATTCTTGCCCCTTCGGAGCTTTCATTCCAGAGGGGACAGAGGGCAGGGTCTGCTCCCCTCTCACCTGCAGCATCAGGCACACGGTGGACTCCATAGCTATTTCTTTTTCTAACAATGTTAAAAAAGTTAGTTAATTTTATTTTGGTTGCACTGGGTCTTTGTTGCTGCAAGCAGGGTTTCTCTAGTTGCCGTGAGTAGGGGCCACTCTCCAGCTGCAGTGCTTGGGATTCTCATTGTGGTGGCTTCTTTTGTTGTGGACCGTGGATTCGAGGTGCCTGGGCTTCAGTAGTTGCAGCACATGGGCTCAGTAGTTGTGTGTATGCAGAATCTTACCCGACTAGCAGTCCAACCCATGTCTCCTGCATTGGTAGACAGATTCTTATCCACTGGACCACCAGGGAAGTCCCTCCATAGCTAAGAAATTAATCAGAGACACAGCTGGTGAGTCTGAAAGAAGTCCACAGTTCTGAGCCTCACCTTCACACAAATCCGCATGACTACCATTCTAGAAAAAGCCCAGACTTCAAGACTCAAGGCTGGCAGTCTGTTGGAGTGGGTTTTGCTGGCTCTGAGAGTTCCCTGGGCTCTTCCACTCTGGCCAAACCTTCTTGTTGCTCAGCCAGTGTCCTAGGCCAACTCTGGGTCCCAGGGCACACATAGATCATTCATCAGTCTGTCCCTCCATATGTCCACTCTGAGCTGGGTTCCACTGCCCCTCTTTTCCTGAGCCTTACAGTTCTTAATGTGGGGTGATTCTTCCCTCCTGTCCTCCACCCCTTGCCCAGGGACATTTGGCAATGTCTGGAGACACTTTTGGTCGTTGTCATAACTCTGGGTTGGGGTGTTATGCCCACTCAGGGCATATAGTGGGCAGAGGCTGGGGGTGCCTCTCAATATCCTCTGATGCCCAGGACAGTTCCCTTCCAGTACAACCAAGAAAGTCCAGTCTCAAAGGTCAGTAGTCTTGAGCTTGAGGAACCTTGAGGCCCAACCCCATGCTTTTGAACTACTTCTAGCTGGAGAGTTTCAGCATATGGGCTATGAGGTTTGACCCCTGCCCCTCTTTTTTAATGCTTATGCTCTTGTTTGTTCTTTCACCGCACTGCTCAGCATGTGGGGGCTTTAGTTCCTCGACCAGAGATTGAACCTGTGCCCCCTGCATTGGAAGTGCTGAGTCTTAATCACTGGAGTACCAGGGAAAGCCCTTGACCCCTCTTTTTTTTATTTTTTAATTAAAAATTGAAAAAAAAATTATCTATTTGTCTGTGCCAGGTCTTAATTGCTGCATGTGGGTTCTAGCTCCTTGACCAGGGATCAGACCCAGGCCCCCTGCATTGCAAGCACAGAGTCTTAACCTCTGGACCACCAGGGAAATCCCTGACCTCTCTTCTTAGAACTCAATGGGCAAAGCTCCCCTGTATTATGTTATAGAAGGGAAAAGTCTGCTGCCATGTTATCTTCTCTTGAAGACTGTTGTTAATTTTGTTTTAGTGGATTCTACCTGCTGGGGCTGTGACGTCTGAGGCTGTGACTGAGATAGTGTGTTCACAGATTTCTGACACAACAGCAAACCCCCAAACACACCTGTGGTTCAGTCCCTATTCACGTAAGCTGAGTGACAGGTGGGTGTCTAAAATCACCTTGGCATCAGACCATCCTGGGCACAAGCACTTGACTAGTGGCCTCTGAGCCTCAACATCCTGATTTGTGAAACAGGGAGAGTAAAACCTGTTCTACAGAGCTGTAGGGGAATGAGATCTGTACTCATTGGATTGTGGGAGCTGACTTGTACTGCCTCCTGAGAGTGGAATGGTCACTTTTCAGGAATTTTGTGAGCCAGTGGTTAAATATGGTCATTACTAACAATTTAGTTTTACAACTTACGATTCAATAAATTACATTAAAAAGAAAGCAACTACTCAAAAGTCATCACTTTCTTATTATTTTACTGTGTGTTACTATTGTCTTTGCCCTTGAGTTTATTTACATCTGGAGAGACTGTGCAGTGGTAGCCGCTGTGTGTCTCTTCCCAATTCCACGGCTGGTGACACCGCCTCAGTGGCTTGGAATCAGTTATGGTGGAAGATTTACACCAAGGAAGTTGGTAAACACTATTAATCAGGGCTTGCTTTGTTGTCCTGTTGATTTTATAGGTTTAAGAGAGTGATGGAGAATATGATAATAATGCAGGTTAAACCTGAAAGTGAGTCATGTCTCTGGTCACTGCATTGTGAATAGCACAAAAAAATTAAGAACGTGTTCTTCCTGTGTTCAAACTCTGTGATGTGTGCATGCATGCCAAGTTGTTTCAGTCTTGTCCGACTCCTTGTGACCCCATGGACTGCAGCCCACCAGGCTCTTCTGTCCTGCAAGAATACTCGAGTGGATACCCATGCCCTCCTCCAGAGGATCTTCCTGACCCCGGGGTTGAACCCATGTCTCCTGTATCATAAGGGGATTCTTTACTGCTGAGACATCGGGAGGCCCTAAACACTGATGCAATTCAGCAAAAAAGTGAAATTCCAATACACATCTTCACTGTTTCTCTCTTCCTCACTAAATGGAAATATTAATCAACCTTCATGTCAGAATGGCACTCACTCTTCAATGACATGAGTGATTTCTTTTGATGAGGTGGATTTAGTAATCAAGTGTTTATTTGTAGTAAAGTTTATACTTATGCACATATGTTTATGGACACACCTCCCACACAGAGAGCCGGTTGTTAAACACTTACCAGCCCAGCACAGAATGTAAGTGTGAACGTCAAAATTCTTAACATAGAGATGGTGTTCCATCTTCTGTGTCAGTTCAGCTGACAGCCCCACAGCCAGAGCACTACGGGAAGGTAACGTGTGTGTCTGAGCCGAGGTGGGAACTGGTTTCTGTAACCATGGCCTGGAGGGTCCATCTCCCTGCCCATCAAGTCACTTTTTCTGGGGATCCTTGGGGTTGTATGGCACACAGGTATGTGTGCCAGGTGAGGCATTTGAGAACCCAGGGTGGGAGCCTCCATTTTTGGGCTGGTCCATCCTGGAGATGATCCAGACAACCCAGGTGAACCTGGACTGAGCTGGTTGGAAGGGCTGGATTGTGGGCCTAGATTGCCTTTTGGGGATGGTGTGTGTGTGTGTTTGTGGGGGGTGACCTCGAGGGGCACACTCTGGGTGAGTCCAGCCTAGCAAGCAAAATATTAGACACTGAGCCCTTCACACTGAGTCATCCATTTATTCACAAAACAGCCTGTCTGTGCCAGCTCTGGGCTAGGTGCTAGTCATCTAGCTCATTTATCTTTCTTTCTCTTGCGGAGGCAGTGTTCTAGGCAGAAGGGACAGGCCCCGGCAGCTCTAGAGCGTGGCTGGAATCGGTGGGGGTGGGGCTGGCAGCGTGTGGGGGACTAGATGAGGAAGTGTCCTAGTTACTGTGGTAAATGGGAAGCAGTAAGCTAGGCTCACATGTCACTCTTGTACTAGTAAAGCTCATAAGCAAATGTTGGTTGAATGAAAGCCATCAGGAGACAGGAAGCTCACGCCTGAACTTCTAGGTGGCAGGAAGGAAAGGTTCTCGAATGTCTGAGAAGCTGCGTGACTCTCATTCCGGGAGAGTGAGCCAGGAGGGAGGTTCAAAGCCTGCAAGGAACCCCCCAACCTGACCAGGCAGAAGCTAAAAGCACGTCCCCGGTGGCAGGACCAGTCTGCAGGGGGCGATGATCGCTCTAGTAGGTGCTTTTTTTTTTTACGAGTATAATTGCTTTATAATGTTGTGCTAGTTTCTGCTGCACAACCAAGTGAATCAGTGTATGTATACACATATCCTCTCACTCTCCTGGACCTCCCATTCCCCCACCTCATCCCTCCCATTCCCCCACCCCCATCCCACCCCTTTAGGTCACTACAGAGCACCAAACTGAGCACCCCAACAATTGATGGGGTGCCATGAGTCTTTGAGTCAGGTCACGCACCTCCTGTTTGGCAGACTTGGACTGGCCCCAGTGGGACTGGTGAGGTCAGCCAGTAGCCAAGTCAGCTTTTCAGACTTTATATTAAAGGCCTGCAGGTGGGGGGAGGGATAAAGTGGGAGTGTGAGATTAACAGATGCATATTTCCATATATAAAAGAGATAAATGACAAGGATTTACTGTGCAGCACAGGGAACTATATTCAATGTCTTATAATAAGCTATAATAGAAAAGAAAGGGTAAAAAGAATATAGATATGTGCACAGGCTTCCCAGGAAGCTCAGTGGTAAAGAATCCATATGCCAGCGCAGGAGACACAGGGGACACAGGTTCGATCCTGGAGTCAGGAAGATCCCCTGGAAGAGGAAATGGAACCCACTCCAGTATTCTTGACTGGGAAATCCTATGGACAGAGGAGCCTGGTGGGCTACATCCATGGGGCTGCAAAGAGTCAGATACCACTGAGCAACTGAGCACTCACACACATACATACACAGGTTATTTATTATAACTGAATCACTTTGCTGGATAACTGAAACTGACACGATATTATAAATTAACGAGACTTCGATTATAAACACATAAGTGGCCCAAAGGTGAATCTTCCTGGGATGTTTCCCCCAAACCCCCTTCCCATGTTTCTTCCTTCTGGGAACGCCCACCTTGCCCTGCACCCCAACCCCTAAGACAGCCGTATTTCACTAGTGGAAATAAGACTTCCAGTTACATTAGAATTTCAAATAAATGACCAATAACTTTTTGGTCTAAGTGTGTCCCTTGCAACATCTGGCAACTCTGTGCCACCCACATCTGCCTGAACTGACTCCTGGGTCCTCTTCTCTAGCCATCCCCCTGGGTGGGGTAGCTTGGAACAAGGTGGTCAGTTGCAGCCTTGAGGAAGAGCCCAGGAGCTGACGGACGCAGAGGCCTCAGGCTGAACCTCTGAGGGCAGACCTAGACCAGGATCAAGTCTCAAACTTCTTAACTCCCACCTACCGAAGGGCGGCTGGCACCTAACTTCTCTGAGCCTGTGTTGTCCCCTCTGTCAACTGGGATATTACTAGTACACATAGGTGGTTGTGAAGGTTGGAGGAGGGCACTGGGCACAGAGCCTGGCATATACTGAGCGCTCATAAATAGGAGGCATGACCCATTATTATCTGTATTTTGTTAATTATTTATCACAATAAGAAATAATTATTAGTATAGCTCAGCCTCTTGTTTTGCCTGCTAGTCTATTGCCAGCATCTGGAATGATGCCTGGAGGGACTTGCCTGGTGGTCTAATGGCTAAGACTCTGCACTTTCAATGCAGAGGGCCTGGGTTTAATCCCTGGTCGGGGAACTAAGATCCCACGTGTTGCAACTAAAAAATCCTGCATGCCACAATGAGGATCAAAGATCCTGTGTGCTGGAACTAGGACTCAGTGCAGCCAATAAATAAATAAGTATTTTCTTGTTTTAAAAAAGAATGTTTCCATTTTCAGTCTTCCAACCTTATTGAGGCTTTCAATGGCTAAGTCTAAGATCTCTCTTGGTAAATGTCACTTTACACTTGAAAATATGTGGGTAATTTTCAAATTTCTTTGGATGTTGTTTTCTAACCTAATTCCACAGTATTAAGAGAACAGACTCCATAGGATTTCAATACCTTTAGACCATCAAACTTTTGCACCTGCTCTTATGTCCCTGGATATGTTTCAGTGCCTTCTAGTTTATAGTCTATGGGAACTTGAATAGAATTTGTATCCTACTGCTGTGTGAAAATTGCATAAATCTTAATTGTATTGAATTGGTTCATGGTGCTTTTTAGGTCTACTATATCCTTCTACTTTTCTGTCTATTCATTCTATTAATTTTTGAGGGCTTGATATTGAAACTCCAACTAAAAATCTTAATTTATCTACTTAAAAAGAATTGTAATACAAAAAAAGAATTTGAATATATAGTGGAACTATATGTAACTCTGTTCTGCATTTTCCAAGTCTCCTGTAAATGTATTATTACACTTTCATAATTAAAAACATAAGAAAGAGAGAAAAAAAAATCTTCTTAGATTAAAAAAAAGGGATGATGCTTGAAACACAGTAGGTGCTCAGTAATTATGTGCTGAGTGACTACTAAATAGTGGGGGGAGGTCTTCACCTGCAGGTAGCCGGGAAGAGCCCAGGCACACAGACTGATTCCTGACATTGGCCCAGCCTGCTCCCATTTGATCAAACCTTGCCACAGCATTGCCCTAGTGATAAATAAACAAGACAAGTGGGAACACAGAAAGTCCAGTCTGAAGTGTGTGGCTTTGTTTCCACTGAGTTCTGGGAAATCAGACCCGTGACAGGAGGCGGGTGGCCTCTGGGTGCATGTCGGGATCCTGGCTTCTGTCGAGAGCCCTGTGGGGATGGAGGATGTCACGGTCCCAGGGTCCCAGCCCCACCCATCCCTCCAGGCAGATGGGGAGGAAACTGGGGAAACAGACATGGGATGGGCAGTCACACATTTCTGTTCCAGACGTCCTCTGTCTGTCCTCGTCAGGCTGGATGGCATTGCTGAAGGACACAGCATACCATGGACCATTTCTGAGGTCAGACTTCTGGTTTCACAGTTTTTGGGGGGCAGTGCATGCCGTGCATGCGTGTTCACTCATGTCCAATTCTTTGCGACCCCGTGGACTGTGGCCCGCCAGGCTCCTCTGTCCGTGGGATTTCCCAGGTAAGATTACTGGAGTGGGTTGCCATTTCCACCTCCAGGGGATCTTCCCTACCCAGGGATTGAACCCATCTCCTGCGTCTCCTCCATTGGCAGGAGGATTCTTTACCCCTAAGACACCTGGAACTCTAATTGAGATGCCCTATAAGCCTCAAAGGAATCCTAAAGGAAATCAGTCCTCAGTATCCATTGGAAGGACTGATACTGAACCTGAAACTCCAATACTTCGGTCACCTGATGCAAAGAACTGACTCATTGGAAAAGACCTTAATGCTGGGGATGATTGAAGGCAGGAGGAGAAGGGGACAACAGAGGATGAAATGGTTAGATGGCATCATCAACTCAATTGACATGGGTTTGAGCAAGCTCTGAGAGTTGGTGATGGACAGGGAAGCCTGGCGTGCTGCAGTCCACGGGGTCACAAAGAGTTGGACACGACTGAGCAACTGAACTGAACTGACAAGCCCCAAACTTGACAAGTCTGATCCGAGCCCGGACCTTCTCCCACTCCAAATCTGCTTCTCTCCAAGTCAGGTCTCTGCCTCTGACTGTTACCTCCATTGTCCTGGATCTCATGCCAGAAACCAGGAGGTCTCTCGACCTTTCCATACCTCCTCTCCCCACATACAATCCAGCACCTTGCGTTGTCAATCCTACCTCCAGTTACCCCTGCTTCTCTTCACACCCACCACCACCATCCCCGTCCTGCCTTCCAGCTGCCTCCTGCCTGCCCCATCCTAGGATGTCCTGCCTCCCACATGTTCTCCCTGCAGCCACTCCTGAGTGCTGGCCTCTGCCAGGCTAGGCCCAGTCCTGTGGACTTTCTCCCTGCTTTTCTCAGCTAATTCCTGCTCAGCCTGCAGGTGATGACTCCTCGATGACATCCACATATTCAAGCCAATCACAGACACAATGACCCTCACTCCTGAATATTTATTTATAAAATGTATTTGGCAGTACGAGTTCTTAGTTGTAGCATACGTGATCTCCTTTGAAGCCTGTGGAATCTAGTTCCCTAACTAGGAATGGAACCTGGGCCCCCTACATTGGGCGCTCAGAGTCTTAACCATTGGATCACCAGGAAAGTCCTGTCTCCTGAATATTTAAACAAGGGCCTTCTAAGATCAAGATCAGTCTCCTGCATGACCCAAATTCCATTTTTATGCCCAAGCATGTAACTTTGATGGAGGAATATGATCCAATATGCAATCCATAATTTCATTCTCCAGTAGTCCCTAAAATTAGTGACCAGCCTCATTTTGCTTTAATCCAGGATCCAAACAAGAATTACACGTGGTGGCTGGTCGCAGGCCCTCTTTGTCTTCATGATTCTTTGGTAGAGTCTGAGGTTGCCCACCAAAGCCCTAATCCTTCTCTAAGCAGTAGCTTCTTTAACCATCTGCTTTGCCAGCTCTCTGAGGGCTGGGCTGAGTCTGTCTTTGGTTTGATTGTGTTCCCCAGAGTTCCAGGCATATAGATAGCAGGCAATAAATATTTTTTGAAGTTGAATCTAGGAGATGACAGGAAATCCCCTGTGCTCATAACTGTGCTGTCCTTTTGTGATAAAATCTGTCCCCCGTAAAGAGGGTGCAATAGAGGAAATACTGCAAATTCAAACTCTTGAATCTAAACCATGGAGAGTGAGGACCTTGAAAGCTACAAGGGCAGCTTGTCTTTGCCCAGCATGTGGTGTCCATCTGCGACATGATATTGTCCATTCAGATCACGAAGGGAGACAAGGGACACCCAAGGCAGGGGTGCAGGGGGAAGGGCAGGATCAAAGTTGAATATCTTTCTGCCTCTTTCTGCGTTGGGTCCCAACATTGCCCAACTGTCTGCATCCAGGTTCACAAATTCCCAGGCGGTCTGGGGAGCTGTGGGTATGTGAAAAGGCAAAGCTGGGACATAGCACATGCTTCCTGGATTATCAGCTCAGCAGGGTCATTCATTCTCTGAGGCCCTCTCACTGGCCAGAGGAGTTACATGCTGGCTGGAATAACAATGGCCTGGACTGGGTTTTTGGAGCAGGAAGGCTCAAACAGCCCTGCGAGACGGAGAGGTCATTGAGAGTCACCAATATTTATTGACACAGCCATGACTGTTCCTGGGACAGCTGTGAATCAGAGGAACTGCCGGGAATAGCACTCAAAGGCCAGACTCACACTGTCTGACCAGCTGCCTGCGGGCGTCTCTCCCCCACCCCCACCCCCAGCAGTGGGGCAGGAACCTCTGGCTTGGGCACTGGGAATGCAGGGTTGCGGGGGGAGGGAGAAGAACAGCAGGGTACCTGCTTCTAGCCAATGGCGTTGTGCTGAAGATAAATCTCATTGCTTCCTTCAACACATTCATAGTGAGCTCCTGCCATAGGCCAGGTGAAGTTCTAACCACTGGATTTGGCTCTTCAGGCTATATTTTTTGAGCACCCACTGTGTGCTAGGCATTGTCTGGATACTGGGTTCCAGTTATTTGTCCTTCATTATTATTATTTTTTGGCTTCTTTTAAAATTTTTTAAAATTTATTTTTAATTAGAGGATTGGGCTTCCCTTAATTAGTAACGAACACCTGCCGATACAGAAGACTCGGATTTGATCCCTGGGTTGGGAAGATCCCCTGGAGAAGGAAATGGCAACCCACTCCAGTATTCTTGTTGGGAAATCCTATGGACAGAGGAGCCTGGTGGAGTTGGTAATGGACAGGAAAGCCTGGTGTGCTGCAGTCCATGGGGTTGCAAAGAGTCAGACATGACTGAGCAACTGAACTGAGCGACTATCACTAACACACTAATTGGAGGATAACTGCTTTCCAATATGATGTTGGTTTCTGCCGTACATCAACATGAGTCAGACATAGGTATACATATGTCCCCTCCCTCTTGAACCTCCCTCCCACTTCCCATTGTCCTTCATTATTTTGAGCTCCTACTATGCATGTGCCAGGCATGGTATTAGAATGCTAGCTCAGGGCAACCTAAGGCAATAAAGTAATTGCCAGTACCAGGCTCTGCCCTCATCCTTTTGGGTCCTGGCCCTGGTGCCGTGGGCAGGCACTGGGGAGAGGGCAGTGGTTTCTCAGCCCCACAGGGACCCGTGACCCCAAACTCAGTCCCTTGAGGGTTTAGCAAGGGTGGGAGGCCCAGCTCCAGCCCAGGGCAGCCAGGCCTGGCTGCTCATAGGCCAGGCAGCAGGCTGGCCTCGGCTCTTACCAGCTCCCGGGGTGCCTTCCCACCGTCAGAGTGGCCCCCGTTGCCGGGAGATACCAGTACAAAACAGTGCTGGCTGTTCTGCAAACCTGGCGTCGCCCCCAGCCCCGAGGGCCACTGCAAGGAGCCCAGTCCTCTAATTAGAACCAGCCGGCTTGGCCTGCGCCCGGCCCAGGCCCAAGCCGACTTCAGTGGCCATAAAACTTGCAAACTCTTTCCTGTGGGCTCCCTCGAGATGCAGCCTGCAGGAGCCTGGGAGGCGAGTCACTTCCCCTGGCCGCCGGCCGGGCAGGTGCAGCTGTGGCCTCCGGCCTCCTGGGTGACAGAGGCTTCAGGGTAGGGGGCTGTGTGCTGGCTCACGCCTCCCAGGGCCTGGCACGTGGAGGGGCACTGGGAGGGGATGGCTGAACAAATGAGCCCCGGCTCCCCTCACCCCTGCAGAGGCCTCTCCCAGCATCTTCACCCCTTCCTGCTGACCCAGTCTGCCCATCGTGCAAGGCTCAGCGCAGGGGCACATCTCTGGTGGTTCTCAGTGGCTTCTCTGGGCTTCTGTACATCTGTGATGCCATTTACCTGTCTCCTGGGAATTCCTCTAAGACGGGGACTGGTTTTGTCTATTTCCACATCTCACCACCATCCACGGGGCTTGGCAGAGAGCAGTGTTCAGGGATGTCTGTGGGCAGCTGAACTGAGCTCAGTTGCTGATCCCCAAACCCCTTGTGTGTCCTGGCAGGAAGGAACCCACCCCTCTCCTCCAGGGGCAGGGATAGCAAAGCCAAACTCCTCCCTGCTCCAGACCCCTGGAGGCTGGCATGGCCTGGGCCATCAACATCTCCAGCCAGGTGGACCGGGCTCTTTCCAGCTCATAGGCCAACTTCCATCCAAGCCCGGGCCGAGGTTTTCACTTGGAGAAGAGCCCCATGATTGGGCTGGCCAAGGACCCAACTTGGAATCTCTGACTAATCCCTGCTGCCCGTCCTCTAGCCCGGGTACAAGGCAGCAGCTGGCACTAAACACTGCCCCCAAACCCCTGCCAGGTTCTCCTCAGTCCTACCTATGTAAGAGGTGGTCAGTGTGGGGCTGAGCTCGGCACTCTGAGGTCTTCTGGCTCCTCTTTGCACCCCAAAGCCCATGTCAGTTTGCAGAGAGCCATCGGCCCCAATGGGTCTAGCCCCAAGAACTGTGTGCAGCGGCTTTCAGCAGGTCCAGCCTGGTTGCGTGTTTTCTGGAAAGATGGCTGCACTTTTCGGAGCTCTGGGGGTGTTTGTCCACACCAGAGGCAGTGGGATCCCTTGGTAGGAGGCCACGGGGAAGGGCTGTCAGCCCAGATGGGACTTCAAAGGGCTTCTCAGGGCTCCCCGCTTGGGCCTCCAGCTGCAGGATGGGCCGAGCTGCCAGCCGGCAGCTGGCAAAACAGGACTCTGCTTTCTCGAAGCACCAAATGGCAAACAAGGACGGTGCCCAGAAACAGCCTGTGGATCCCAGTGACAGCGGGATCCTCCCAGGGAGGGGGCTTGAGGGCGGCTCCTGTTGGTGGGGGGAACCCAGGTTGATCCCTAGTCACCCCTTCTGGGGTCATGCAAGGCAGCTCTTGATGGTTGCTTAGTTACTAATTTGTGAGGGACCCCATTGGGGCATAGTGGGGACTAGAAAGAATCTGTGCCGTGATGCCACGACAGAGATGAGAGTGGTATTTACTGCCCTGCAAGGGCCTGCCTGGCTTGATGTTTGGGGTAGAGTGAAGGAGAAGTCCACAGGGGTGGGAGAGAGAGGGGGTGGGGTGAAAGTGAGTCCAGGCTGCCCTGGGATCCGAGGGGAGTGGGGAGGCCAGTCCTCTGTCCTTGTGGGTGGGGCCCACCAGTGTGTCCAGAGAATGAGGTCTTGGTGAGCCACATCCCTGGCCAGGAGGGAGGTGGGGAGGAGAGGAAGCAGCAAACAGGCTGAAGCTGCAACTGACCCTCCTCTCCGCCTCTTCCCAGCTTCCCTTGCCCCCTCCAGACCCCCCTCCTCCTATCCCCACGGTGATCCTAGCAGGGAATGTGAGAAGGTTCCTGTCCCCGAAGCTCCCCCTGACCCCCTCCCCCAGCCCCGGCCACCTGACTCTGGTCTCAAACGTTCCCGTGTGACTCAGGAGGGTGGAGAAGCAGCCTGGAAGCGTCTCCGCATCCTCTCCCATCCCCTCCCCGGCTGCCGGCCAGCATTCCCCACCTTTCCTACTGGACCCGGATGGCCTGCCTGACTCTTGGGTCCTGCAGAGCACATGGGATTTGAACCCTGCCTCCACTCAGGAAAACCCTGGCTTGTCCAAGGGTGTGGCTGGCCGGCCTTGGCCAGGGGCCCTGTGCCAGCTGAGCCGTGCCCAGGCTTGTCCGTTCCAAACAAGGGTGCTGCTCAGCCTCTGACTTCACTAAAGAGTCCTTTTCAGTCTCTCCAGCTGCTGGTCACTGATGGCTGAGCGGAGGATTCTGGACTCTGGAATCCGTTCCAGGGGAGAAGCCTGCCAGGTCCAGGAGCGCATCTAGCCCCCAGCCTGGAGGGACCTGTTCCTCCCCAGGACAGGAGTGTCAGGGCCCAGCCCAAGCAGGGTGACTTAAGTGGTGGAGGCCTTAGTCCCCTGGAGTCCGGCTGGACAGGATGTGGGGGGGCAGGGCTGCACTTTTACAGAGTGGCCCTGAGGATAGCAGAGAGCAGCAGGGCATCAGCCATGGCCAGGGTTCTCTACAGGGGAGTCCTTCCCCTTCCTGGGGTTTGCTGAGACCAGAAAGCTTCTACAGGCCCAGGACCTCGTCCACAAACACCACTGCTGGGGTCCTAACAGCCTAAAGGAGGCTGCCAGGACACTGCTGAGTGTGGAGTCAGTCCTGGAGGTGCCAGCTCAGGGAAGCGTGACCATTTTGGTATCCACCTCCCTCTCCTCTCATAAATCACTCACTTTGGGGGAATCTTTTTGTTTGTTTGTTTTTTAAACTTTTTACTTTGTATTGGGGTATAGCCAATTAACAAGCAATGTTGTGATAGTTTCAGGTGGACAGTGAAGGGATTCAGCCATACATAAACATGTATCTATTTTCCAAAGTCCTCTCCTATCCAGGCTGCCACATGATATTGAGCAGAGTTCCCTTTGCTATATGGTGGGTTCTTGTTGGTTATCCATTTAAAATATTTGTTGTTGCTGTTGAGTCACTCAGTTGTGTCCAACCCTTTTGATCCCATGGACTGCAGCACTCCAGGCTTCCCTGTCCTTCACCATCTTCTGGAGTTTGCTCAGACTCATGTGCATGGAGTAGATGATGCCATCCACCCATCTCATCCTCTGTCGTCCCCTTCTCCTCCTGCCTTCAATCTTTCCCAGCATCAGGGTCTTTTCCAATGAGTCAGCTCTTTGCATCAGGAGGCCAAATTATTGGAGTTTCAGCTTCAGCATCAGTCCTTCCAATGAGTATTCAGGGTTGATTTCCTTTAGGATGGACTGGTCTGATCTCCTTGCTCTCCATGGCCCATCCCAAACTCCCTAACTATCCCTTCCCCCCATCCTTCCCCCTGGCAACCATAAGTTCGTTCTCTAAGTCTGTGAGTTTCTTTCTGTTTTGTAAGTTCATTTGTATCATTTCTTTTTCTTTTCGGGGGATCGTAATGCTCCTTTACTGATCTGAAACCCTCTCCTGAGTCCACATGGGTGGGTCAGAAAGTCTGGGGGCCGTTGAGCCCCTCCCTCCTTCCAGCAGGTCCTGCCCTCTCACTGTACCTCCTGTCGGCTTCTTGGGGCAATGGGTGACAGTGACGCTCCAGGTCCCAGCGTCCTCTGGGCTCTCAGCAGCATTGGGCCTCGGCTCCGCCCTGCCCCCTCCCAGTCAGGAAAAGGTTTTCTCTCTGCCACTGGACTGAGTGCTAGGTTCCATTTGCATAGATCAAAGGTCAGGGACAGGGTTCCAACTGCAGGATCTAAAAGGCTGTATGGCTCTCCGAGGCAGGACCGAATAATTTGTCACCAGTAAGAGTTAGGACTGGCATTAAGATGGACACAGGGCTAATCCTTGCAGGGGAGGTGGTAGAATAAGGGCTGCCCAGAGATGTCTGCTTCTGAATCCCCTGAACCTGTGACGATATGAGTTTGCTGGCAAAAGGCGCTTTACAGACGTGATAAAAGACCTTGAGATGCAAGATTAGCCTGTATTATCCAGGTGAGCCCCACATGGTCACAAGGTCCTTATAAAGGAGAGGCAGGAGGGTCAGAAAGAGAGAGACAGTCATGGGCTAAGTGATGTATCCCCCAGAATCCACATATTTAATCCCTAACAACTCCCCCAACCCCAGTGTGGCTATAGTTGGAGATGGGGCATCTAAGAAACTTATTGAGATTAAACGAGGTCATAAGGATGGGGCCCTGACTAGATAGGATTAGTGTCTTTATAAGAAGAGACACTGGAGAGGTTACACTCTCTCCTTCTCCCCATTCCCCTTGCCCATTCCCTCTCTCCCCCTCCCCTTCCTCCATCTGCCCTCCTTCCCTTCTTCTTCTTTCTTTTTTAATATTTATTTATTTATTTGTATGTTGGACTTCCCTGGTGGCTCAGATGGCAAAGCATCTGCCTATAATGTGGGAGACCCGGGTTCTATCCCTGAGTCGGGAAGATCTGGAGAAGGAAATGGCAACCCACTCCAGTATTCTCGCCTGGAAAATCCCGTGGAAGGAGGAGCCTGGTAGGCTACAGTCCATGGGGTCGCAAAGAGCCGGACATGACTGAACGACTTCACTTTATTTGGCTGTGCTGGATCTTAGTTGCAGCACGTGGGAACTAGTTCCCTGGCCAGGGGTCAAATCCAGGCCCCCTGCATTGGGAGCACAGAGTCATAGCCACTGGACCACCAGGGAAGAGCCCCTCTTGCTTCTTCTTCTCCTCTTCCTCCTTCTTACTCTTCTCTCCACCTCCACCCTCAACTTCTGTTTATGTGCTAAATAAAGACTATGTGAGGCCACAGTGAGAAGGTGACCACTTACAAGCCAGGAAGAGAATTCTCACTAGGAATTAAGCCAGTACCTTGATCCAGGACTTCCTGGCCTTCAGAAGTATAACACATAGATTTCTATTGTTCAAGTCTTCCCGTCAGTGCTATTTCATATGGCAGCCAGAGCAGCGAGAAAGAGAAGTTGGAGGAAGGAGCCATGAGTCAAGGAATGCAGGCAGCCTCTAGGCATTGGAAAAGGCAAGGAAACAAATTTTTCCCTCGAGCCTCCATAAGTCAGCTCTGCTGATACCTAGATTTTAGGACTCTGGCCTCCAGACTGTAAGATAATACATTTGTGTTGTTTTAGGTGGTGCTGGTAGGCTACAGTCCATGGGGTCTCTAAGAGTCAGACACGACTGAGTGACTTCACTTTCATGCATTGGAGAAGGAAATGGCAACCCACTCCAGTGTTCTTGCCTGGAGAATCTGAGGGACAGAAGAGCCTTTTGGGCTGCCGTATATGGGGTCGCACAGAGTCGGACACGACTGACGCGACTTAGCAGCAGCAGGAGAAGGGGACAACAGAGGATGAGATGGTTGAATGGCCTCACCGACTCGATTGACATGAGCTTGAGCAAGCTCTGGAAGTTGGTAAGGACAGGGAAGCCTGGTGTGCTGCAGTCCGTGGGGTCACAAAGAGTCGGACACGACTGAGTGACTGGACTGAACTGAACTGAGTGGTAAAGAATCTACCTGTAATGCAGGGTACATGGGTTCGATCCCTGGGTCAGGAAGATCCCCTGGAGTGGGAAATGGCAACCCACTCCAGTATTCACGCCTGGGGAAGTCCATGGACACAGGAGCCTGGAGGGCTCTAGTCGATGGGGTCGCACAGAGTCGGCCATGACTGAGCGACTGAACACACACACACGGGTCATTTTGTGACATTTGTTAGAGCAGCACAGGAAACTAACAGAGGCCATCTGAGGTCTGCCCTGTCTGGCCCTCCTTCCCCATCCCCTGGTGGCAGCTCCTGGACCTTCCTCTGGGAACCTCCCCTCCCTCCCCCTGTTGGGTGGAACTGACCCCAGCTCCTGAGTGGAGCAGGTGACCAGAAAATGAAAACATCACAGCAACGCATCTCCCTAGCCCCGGGACAGGTGGCCTGAGTCAACAAGGCTCCATCCTGGAACTTTTGAAGAAACCCTGGGGAGGAGAAAATCACTGAGGATGAACAGGAGCTGGGAGGGCTGGCAGTCATCGGCCACTGCGGGGGGAGGGCCACCTTGGGATGGAGCCCATGCAAATGATCCAGGACCCAGAACTGAGATGGGGCCCAGGTGCCTCCTGGCCTCTCGGTCAAGCCCCGAGTAGCCCCATCCTGAACTTGCTGACACATGAACTGAAACTGTGTAACTCAGATTGGGACTTGAACCTGTGGTCTTTTAACTGAGATCACATCTCTGGTCTCAGGACTTAACGGAAGTCAGGTTGTTAATGTTTCATTGCAGAAAGAATTCAGTGAGAGACAAAGTAATAGGTTAGAAGTGGATTTATTCAGAGAGAAACACTCTCCACAGAGTGTGGGCTGTCTCAGAAGGTGAGAGGCACCAGGGCATACCCTGGGGTTGTCAGTTTTTATAGGGGTGGGTCACTTCATAGGCTAATGAGGGGGAGACATATTCCAGCTATTTTGGGGAAGGGGTGGGGATTTCCAGGAACTGGGCCACTGCCAACCTTTGGACCTCTATGGTGGGCTTTGGAACGGTCATGCCACCTGTGGGTATGCCATTTAGTTTGCTGATGGGTTACAATGAGTATATGCTACTGCTGCTGCTAAGTCACGTCAGTCGTGTCCGACTCTGTGCGACCCCATAGACTGCAGCCGGCCAGGCTCCCCCGTCCCTGGGATTCTGAGGTTCAAATCCTGAAAGATGATGCTGTTGAAGTGCTGCACTCAATATGCCAGCAAATTTGGAAAACTGAGCAGTGGCCACAGGACTGGAAAAGGTCAGTTTTCATTCCAATCCCAAAGAAAGGCACTGCCAAAGAATGCTCAAACTACCGCACAGTTGCACTCATCTCACACACTAGTAAGTCAGTTCAGTTGAGTTCAGTCACTAGTAAAGTCATGCTCAAAATTCTCCAAGACAGGCTTCAGCAGTACGTGAACTGTGAACTTCCAGATGTTCAAGCTGGATTTAGAAAAGGCAGAGGCACCAGAGATCAAATTGCCAACATCTGCTGGATCATGGAGAAAGCAAGAGAGTTCCAGAAAAACATCTATTTCTGCTTCATTGACTATGCCAAAGCCTTTGACTGTGTGGATCAAAATAAACTGTGGAAAATTCTGAAAGAGATGGGAATACCAGACCACCTGACCTGCCTCTTGAGAAACCTATATGCAGGTCAGGAAGCAACAGTTAGAACTGGACATGGAACAACAGACTGGTTCCAAATAGGAAAAGGAGTACGTCAAGGTTGTATATTGTCACCCTGCTTATTTAACTTATATGCAGAGTACATCATGAGAAACGCTGGGTTGGAAGAAGCACAAGCTGGAATCAAGATTGCCGGGAGAAATATCAATAACTTCAGTTATGCAGATGACACCACCCTTATGGCAGAAAGTGAAGAGGAACTAAAAAGCCTCTTGATGAAAGTGAAAGAGGAGAGTGAAAAAAGTTGACTTAAACCTCAACATTCAGAAAACTAAGATCATGGCATCTGGTCCCATCACTTCATGGGAAATAGATGGGGAAACAGTGGAAACAGTGTCAGATTTTATTTTTGGGGGCTCCAAAATCACTGCGGATGCTGATTGCAGCCATGAAATTAAAAGACAGTTAGTGTTGGAGAAGACTCTTGGGAGTCCCTTGTACTTCATGGAGATCCAACCAGTCCATTCTAAGGGAGATCGATCCTGGGTGTTCATTGGAAGGCTGATGCTAAAGCTGAAACTGCAATACTTTGGCCATCTCATGCGACAAATTGACTCACTGGGAAAGACTCTGATGCTGGGAAAGGTTGGGGGTGGGAGGAGAAGGGGACGACTGAGAATGAGATGGCTGGATGGCATCACCGACTCTGTGGACATGAGTTTGAGTGAACTCCGGGAGTTGGTGATGGACAGGGAGGCCTGGCGTGCTGTGATTCATGGGGTCGTGGAGAGTCAGACACGACTGAGCGACTGAACTGAACTGAACTCCTTGGAAGGAAAGTTATGACCAATATAAATAGCCTATTAAACAGCAGAGACATTACTTTGCCAACCAAGGTCCGTCTAGTCAAGGCTATGGTTTTTCCAGTGGTCATGTATGGATGTGAGAGTTGGACTGTGAAGAAAGCTGAACGCTGAAGAATTGATGCTTTTAAACTGTGGTGTTGGAGAAGACTCTTTAGAGTTCCTTGGACTGCAAGGAGATCCAACCAGTCCATCCTAAAGGAGATCAATCCTGGGTGTTCATTGGAAGGACTGATGCTAAAGCTGAAACTCCAATACTTTGGCCACCTCTTGGGAAGAGTTGACTCACTGGAAAAGACCCTGATGCTTGGAGGGATTGAGGGCAGGAGGAGAAGGGGAGGACAGAGGATGAGATGGATGGATGGCATCATTGACTCGATGGACATGAGTTTGGGTAAACTCCGTGAATTGGTGATGGACAGGGAGGCCTGGCGTGCTGCGATTCATGGGGTCGCAGAGTCGGACATGACTGAGCGACTGAAATGAACTGAACTGAACTGAACAGAGGTTCAAGGTCTAATGAAAGTCAACTTGTCCACCACCTTGGGCCTATTTGGCTCTAATCAGTTTATGTTTTGTCCTTAGGCTATGTCATTCTTTTTTAAAATTTATTTATTAATATCTTATCTTTGGCTGTGCTGGGTCTTCATTGTTGCAGGCTTTTACTACTTGAGGTGAGTAGGGGCTGGTCTCTAGTGGCAGTGAGTGGGTCTCTCATTGCAGTGGCTTCTCTTGGTGCAGGGCATGGGCTTTAGAGTGTGGACTCAGTACTTGTGGTACATGGGTTTCGTTGTTCCACTGCACATGGAATCTTCCCAGAGCAAGGATCGAACCCAAGTCCCCTGCATTGGCAGGTAGATTCTCAACCACTGGGCCACCAGGGGAATCCTATGCCATTCTTTTAAAGGTTGTGCCCTGCCCCCTTCCCTTCTGTTTCAGAACTACTAGGGCCCCTGTTTGGCTTAACCTGGTTCCAGGTGAGATTCTGTCACTTGCAACTCAGAGTCTTATAATGATGTCATCTCCTGCTCTTTGTTCTGAGGTCGGTTTCCTCAGGTGGGAGAGAAAGGGCTGGAGTCACAGCTACACGGAGAGAAGCACCCCCTGCCCATGTGCTGCCTCATCCTTACTGCAGCCACGTTAGTACTTGTTGGGGGTGATCATGACGGATTGTGCTACATTGCTTGGTCAGTTGACTCTGGAGCTTCTGTGAAGACCAGAGTGCTCCCCGCTCAGATGTCTCCACCCATCATTGCCTGGGAGGAAACAGAGAACACCCCTGTGCAGGTGGCCCCATCTCAGCCCTCCTGGACACCCTGCTGCAGAGGAAGACCCTCTTTGCTGATGCTTTATTCCATGATGATCTGCAGCCACAGACTTGGGCATGGGGCATGGGGCATGGGGAAGAAAGCATGTGGTGGCTCTCTGGAAAGTCTCACGGTTGCCCAGGTGATAACAGACAAGGAATAATGTGCCCAGATGCCAATGTTATCATCAGCAGCACAGACATGGGTAGCAGGACTCTCTGCACCCCCAGGCAAGCTGAAGTCCATTGAGGTCCCCGGGGCTTCTGTCTCCATGTCCCTGAGCCACAACTCTCCTTTTGGGATCAGGTGGGATGTCCTGTAATATTAATAATAACTCCCTGGTGGCTCAGATGATAAAGAATCTGCCTGATCCCTGGGACAGGGAAGATCCCCTGGAGAAGGGAATGGCAATCCACTTCAGTATTCTTGCCGGGAGAATTCCATGGACAGAAGAGCCTGGCAGGTTACAGTCCATGGGGTTGCAAGAGTTGGACCTGATTGAGCGACTAACACTATGACTTTTCATTTTCCACTTGAATGAAGAAACAAGCTCCACGAGGCTGTTACTCATGCAAAACCTTGAGACTGAGAGGTGGGGCTGTAGGGCTTCTCTGGGCTTCACTGCCACAAGCAATATCCTCCTTCTCTCAGGATCCCAGTTCGGTTCAGTCGCTCAGTTGTATCCGACTCTTTGCAACCCCATGGACTGCAGCACGCCAGGCTTCCCTGTCCATCACCAACTCCCGGAGCTTGCTTAAACTCATGTCCATCGAATTGGTGATGCTATCCAACCACCTCATCCTCTGTCATCCCCTTCTCCTTCTGCCTTCAGTCATTCCCAGCATCTGGGTCTTTTCCAATGAGTCAGTTCTTCCCATCAAGTGGCCAAAGTATTGGAGTTTCAGCTTCAGCATCAGTCCTTCCAATAAATATTCAGGACTGATTTCCTTTAGGATTGACTGGCTGGATCTTCTTGCAGTCCCAGGAAAAGCCAATTCTGCCTCCAAGAAGGGTCCTTCAGGGCGTGGAGACGCGGAGTGGTTAGGGTCTGAGCACCTGAACTGCTCTAATGCTTATCGCTGCCATGATAGAAACCCAGCTCTTGCTGGCTTCAGCAAAAAGAGTGTTTATGGACTCATGTGCCTGACATGCCCTTGGGGGTGGCCTGGCCTGAGACGCCTCTAATGTGCAAATGATGGTGTGGAATCTACACATTTCCGTCTCGTGGCTCTGCATCCCCACCTGCTAGCTCTGTCCTCAGCGACTCTGCTGGAGGAGGGCCAAGCTGGTTCTCATCCTCCCAGCTTCAGGTCCTCAGGAGGGAGAGAGCTTTCTTCCCAACAGAGCCCACAGGAGCCCCAGAGGAGATATTAGTGGCTTGGGTCTCGTACCGGGTAGGCACTTCCTCCCAAAGGGAAGTCAGGATACCGCGGAGACTTCTGGAAAGGGCAGGTGCAGTGTCCTCCAGCTTGGAGAGCTTGATGGGCCAAGGTTTTATCTGTCATCCACAGAAGTGAGGGCAGGGCAGGCAGGTGAGGGGCTGGGGCTCCTTCATCCTTAGCTGAAGGGTCCTTCCAGTCCAGAGATCTAGGGAACAGGAGGCGGGCAGTCTGTCAGGGGCAGAAGGTGCAGATGGACAAGACTTCAACACCATAAACCCTCCCGAGGGATGGAGCTGCTTCTTCAAAGTCCATCCCTATGGCTCCAGAGCCCCTAGCTGCGCCCCACAAAGGCTCTGATGTGGGAAGAGAAGGCCGGCACTCCATCTGCCTCATCCTTGCTGTGTGATCTCCGGCTGGCCCTTTGCCCTCTGGGTCTCAGTTTCCTTTGCTGTAAAAAGGTGGCCCGCTCCCTTTGTTGAGAGAACCAAGTGGGACTTTGGGCCAGAGAAGTTTGTGCAGGGCCTCAGCTGACTTTCAGCGAGCACCCTGCCCCCATGGGAGCCGGAGCCCCATCTCCAGGCCTGTAATGGGCTGTTGTGCTGCTCACGGGGCCTGCGTTTCTTGTCCCCTCTGTGTTCCTTCTGTTCACTGTGTGCCCAGCCAGGTGGGAGGCCCGTAGAGGCTGGGCTGCTGGTCCTCTGTGGTCCCTGCCACCCCTGGTGCCTTCATTGTGGGGAGGTTGAAGTGTGAGGGGCTGGGCAGACACAGCTCTGCTTTTTCCAAGTGGGGCATGGAATAAACATATCTCTGCCGACCCAGTGCCAGGCAGTGAGTGACACGGGGAAGCAGGGGCCAGGGGGAGGCGGAGGGGCCAGGCGGCCTGGAATCAGAGCTGCCATTGTTGTTGGTGTTCAGTCGCCCATTCCTCTCTGACTCTTTGTGACCCCATGGACTGCAGCACTCCAGGCTTCCCTGTCTTTCACCATCTCCTGGAGCTTGCTCAAACTAAGGTCCATTGAATCGGTGCTGCCATCCAACCATCTCATCCTCTGTTGCCCCCTTCTCCTCCTGGCTTCAATCTTTCCCAGCATCAGGGTGTTTTCCAATGAGTTGGTTCTTTGCATCAGGCAGACAAAGTATTGGAGCTCCAGCCTTTATCCAAACCCAGACCCCGCCTCCTCCAAGCTGCGCATCTCGCTTTGGGCCAACCTTCCCCCCTGCCCCACTCCCTTCTGGGCCTCAGTTTCCCTCTCTGTAAAATGATGACAGACAGCTGAGCTCTTGGAAATGCTTCCGATGCTGAAGTAGAATGTTTGAGGGCCTTGCAGGGGTCTGATACCCTAGCCGTAGGCTTCCAGGCTGGCTCATTGAACAGCCTGCTGTGGTTTGACTTTGCTCTAGTTGCTTGCCTCCCAGCTGTGCACTGTCAAACCGCTCCTTCCTGGCCCTTGACTCAGATTTTCAATCACTTTCAGTTTTACAAAGCGGAAACCTGTGCACTCAGACTCTGTGATCTCTCCATTTGCTCTTCCCCTCCTGCTTACCCGGCCTTAACGAGCTGGAAGCGTGAGAATCATCCGATGGGGTGGCCGAGCAGCCAGTCTCCCCTTCTTTGTCCCTCCCTGCAAGTTCCCTGGACCCCGTCCATCCATGCAGCCGGGGAAGGAAGATGCCTGGGGGTGGGGTGGTCTCCCAGTTAGGTGAGGGGCTCCGGCCCCAGTGGTTGGAGTCTGTCTGCGTGACCGGAGGCCAGTGTGATTTGGGGCCACAGGAAGCATCTCTCTCTCCCTTATAATGTAGTGTTACTACCAAATGCTCGGGCCAGAAATCCCCTTGTTCTGTGCCTGCTGTTGGTGTGAGGGGAGAGAGAAGGGGAGGAGGGAGAAAGCTCTCAGGAGTGTGCAGTCTCTTTGCTGAAGGTCTTCGGGGCCACCTTGGTCTGAGGGGGTCCAGGCAGAGAGGCCTGTCTGCAGCCAGAGGGACGAGGAAGGTGGTCCCTCCTCATTGTGGAGCTGCTCGGCATGCTCTGGGAAATCACCCACCGAACATTCTGGTCTAGAGATGCCATTTAGATTGATCGGTCGGGTCCAATAGATGTAGGAAAGACCCCCACACTCCCCTGGCTGCGGCTCTGGGGGGTTGGAGGTGGCTCAGGTGCATGAAGCTCATGGCAGGAGCCTCTCCCACTCTACCTCTGGCCCTCAGTTTCCCTACCTGGTATGGATGCAGAGGGGGTGTTGGAGAAGCCAGTGAACGTGGTTGTGCAGAATCCTGTCTGGGGAAACCCTGGCTTCCGGGACGGGCTGAAGCACAGGATAGGAGTCTAAAGGGCAACGTCTAGTTCCTAGGTCCCCTGTAATGGAAGCAGGAGCTCTACTCCATTCACAGGAAGAGTCCTCTGGGTGTGCCAGGACTTGGACACATGTCCTTGGTGAATCTAGCCCACAGCTCTCTGAGGCCAGGGTCCATCCCAAAGCTTCTGCCTCGTGTTTTTTTATTTGTTGCTGTTTAGTCGCTAAGTTGTGTCTGACTCTCTGCGACCCCATGGACTGCAGCACACCGGACTTCCCTGTGCTTCACCATCTCCCAGAGAGTGTTCATGTTCATTGAGTCAGTGATGCTATCTAACCATCTCATTCTATGCCGCCCCCTTCTCCTTTTGCCTTCGATCTTTCCCAGGGTCAGGGTCTTTTCCATGTCTGACTCTGTGTGACCCCAGGGACTGTAGCCCTCCAGGCTCGTCTGTCCATGTGTTTCTCCAGGCAAGAATCCTGGAGCGGGTAGCCATTCCCTTCTCCAAGGGATCTTCCAGCCAGGGGTCAAACCCGGATGTCTTGCGTTGCAGGCGGATGCTTTACTGTCTGAGCCACTAGGGAAGCCACATTTATTTATTTATTACTTTTGGCTGCACTGGATCTTGGTTGTGGCGTTCGGGCTTTCTCTAATTGTGGCAAGAAGGGGCTCCTCTCTAGCTGTGGTGCACAAGCCTTCACTGCTCTGGCTTCTCTTGCTGCCGAGCGTGGGCCCTGGAGCACGCGGGCTTCAGTATTTGCAGCTCATGGACTCAGTTCCTGTGCAGTGTGTGGGATCTTCCTGGGCTAGAGAGCGAGCCCGTGTTCCCCTGCATTGGCAGGCAGACTCCCAACCACTGGACCACCAGAGAAGTTCCTGCCTCTTCAGTTCAGTTCAGTTCAGTCGCTCAGTCGTGTCCGACTCTCTGCAACCCCATGAATCACAGCACGCCAGGCCTCCTTGTCCATCACCAACTCCCGGAGTTCACTCAAACTCATGTCCACAGAGTCGGAGATGCCATCCAGCCATCTCATTCTCTGTCGTCCCCTTCTCCTCCGGCCCCCAATCCCTCCCTGCCTCTTAGTTCTGTGTAAATCTTTCTTCTGCTCACCCACTGACCCCCAGGGCTCCTCCAGTACACACCAGAGGCCCAAATAAAGACTCCACTGACCATGGAGGAGCTAGATTTTCTGTTACAGAGACTCAGTCTGGCTAGGAAGAGAGGGGAGGAGGCACAGGCCTGCCTTGTCTAGATGATGAGGTTGTGTACTGCACAAGGGTGCCTGGCTTGTGAGGGCAGTTGGCAGTGCAGACATAAACTGACCTGTATGAGACCATGTGGACAAGTGTGAGCATCCAGACCTGTGACTCTGGGGGGCCAGATGAGCCCTCCTTTATGAGGCCCCTACGCTGGCCACCAGGGAATATTTTGCCCAAAGATGGGCACAATAAAGGACATAAACAGTAGAGACCTATAGACACTGAAGAGATCAAGAAAAGATGGAAAGAATACACCGAAAAACTACATAAAAAAGATCCAAATGAACCGGATAGCGACAATGTTGTGGCCAGTCACCCAGAGCCAGACATTCTGGACAGCGAAGTTAAATGGGCCTTAGGAAGCACTGCTGTTAATAAAGCTAGTGGATGTGATGGAATTCCAGAACTATTCAAAACGTTAAAGGATGACGCCATCAAGGTGTTGCATTCAATATGTCAGCAAATCTGGAAGACCCAGCAGTGGCCACAGGATTGGAAAAGTCAATCGCCATCCCAGTTCCCAAGAAAGGTAGTACCAAAGAATGTGGTAACCATTGGACAATTGCACTCATCTACCATGCTAGTGAGGTCATGCTTAAGATCTTGCATGCTAGGCTTCAGCATTATGTAAACCAAGAACTTCCAGATGTCCAAGTTGGATTTAGAAAAGGAAGAGGAACCAGAGATCAAATTGCCAACATTCGCTGGATCACAGAGAAAGCCAGGGAATTCCAGAAAAACATCTCCCTCTGTTTCATTGACTACACTCGTGCCTTTGACTGTGTGGATCATAACAAACTGTGGAAAGCTCTTAAAGAGATGGGAATACCAGACCATCTTACCTGTCTCCTCAGAAACCTGCATGTGGGTCAAGAAGCAACAGTTAGAACCCTGTATGGAACAACTGATTGGTTCAAGATTGAGAAAGGAGTATGCCAGGGCTGTCTAAATGTCACCCTGTTTGTTTAATCGATATGCTGAGCACATCGTGAGAAATGCCAGGTTGGATGAGTTTCAAGCTGGAATCAAGATAGGTGGGAGAAATATCAACAACCTCAGATATGTGGGTGATACCACTCTAATGGGAGAAAGAGAAGAGGAACTAAAAAGCTTCTTGATGAGGTTGAAGGAGGAGAATGAAAGAGCTGGCTTAGAACTAAATACTAAAAAAAACTAAGACCATGGCATCTGGCCCATTACTTGATGGCAAAAAAAAAAGGGGAAAAGGTGGAAGAAGTGACAGATTTTCTCTTCTTGGGCTCTAAAGTCACTGAGGATGGTAACCGCAGCCATGAAATCAGAACCACAACCATGAAATGTCTTGGTAACCCCAAGACGTTTGCTTCTTGGCAGGAAAGCTGTGACAAACCTAGACAGTGTGTTGAAAAGCAGAGACATTACTTTGCTGACAAAGGTCCATATAGTCAAGGCTATGACTTTCCCACTGGTTACATACAAGTTGTGAGCTGGACCGTAAAGAAGGCGGAGTGCCAAAGAGTTGATGCCTTCAAACTATGGTGCTGGAGAAGACTCCTGAGAGTCCCTTGGACAGCAAGGAGATTAAACCGGTCAGTCTTAAGGAAAATCAACCCTGAATACTCATTGGAAGGACTGATGCTGAAGCTGAAACTCCAGTATTTTGGCCACCTGGTGCGAACAGCTGACTCATTAGAAAAGTCCCTGATGCTGGGAAAGATTGAGGGCAGAAGGAGAAGGGGGTGTTAGAGGATGAGATGGTTGGATAGCATCACTGATGCAATGGACATGAACTTGGGCAAACTTTGGGAAATGGTGTGAGACAGGGAGGCCTGGCGTGCCACAGTCCATGAGGTCGCAAAGAGTTGGACATGACTGGGTTACTGAAAAACAACAAAAACACTGGACTGGACATTCACCCTGCACATTCTCGGCACACACAACACACACACATATGCAGCTGGGCCATCCCCACTGAGCTTGGGGGTGTCCCCAAGGCCCCTCCACCTACCTGCTGCTCTCAAGGGTCCCTTAGGGCAGACCTAAGTCAGAGTTTGAGGAACAAGCAGAGACCAAATACGTGAACGAATGCCGGAAGGGACAAGTGACATGTGGGACAAGTGATGACAAAGGAGCGGGTGAGCGGCTGAAAATTCTGACCTTGTGCCGTGACTTTCATGCTGAGCAGAGCTCAGGACCCTAGCTGATTTCGGGGTCCATGCTGGGTGGAGGATGCGCCCTTTCTCTCAGTTTAACCCCAAGTGGTTCTGGGTTTGGGCCTGTAGCCTCCACCAGCCCAGACCCAGGTCCACTGACCCTGGAGTCCAAGGTTAAAACCCCCAGTGGCCACCTGGGTGTCTGCTACGCCAGTAGCCAGCACAGCCCACAGAGAGGGGAGAGTACCCAGGTCCCAGTGGGCCCCTCCAAGGGTGCCTGGCTGCCTTCCTCCCTCCCACAGGCAGTGGAGTTGTCTCAGCCCGCCAGGTGTGGGCCTGGGGTCTGGAGGCAGGGGCAGAGGCTGGCAGGGTGACGGGAACTGCATCCCAGCCAACCCGCAGGGAGTCTGCTCAGCCCTCCCCAGGCTCCAGAGAGAGGCTGGAAGACAAAGCTATTTTTATTTATGACAGTGTCAGCGGGCTGGCCTCTGTCTAGACAGCTGGTGTTATCATTCGAGGCCATCCTGGAATGCGCAGCCCCATTTATTGAGAACAGAAGACAGTGTGCAGATTAAACAGCTCATAAAAATAAGCTGGGAACAGCTCTGGGCCGGGGAGACCAAGGTAGCCTGGCGAGGTCAATGGTCCTTGTTTGTGTTGGACCTGGGGGTGCTTTCAGAGAAAACAAGGTGAAGCCCACAGTTCTGCTGGTGCCCCTCGGCAGAGATCACCAGGGGGTGGAGGTGGAGGGCTACAGAGTCTCTCCCTCGGGGGCAAGAGGGGACAGACGACCACCACCTGGCTCAGGACTGGCCTCTGAAGCAGCTGCGGAAACCTCGGCCTCCCCAGGGCTGCCAAGCACCCAGCTGCCATCTCCTGGGGCTCCCGCCCCCAGCACAGAGGCCACTGCTGATCACCCCAGCTATCTGGACTTGAAGAGTGATTGATCAAGGAGACACGTGTCCGGAGCTCACCTCACATGTCCATTTGTTCATTCACTGAATCAATTCACAAATACATTCTGAGCATTTCCAACACGCCAGGCAGCAATCCTGGGCTTTCCTGGCAGCTCTGGGGTGAAGAACTCCCCTGCCAGTGCAGGAGATATGGGTTTGATCCCCAGGTTGGTACAACCCCTGGAAAAGGAACTGGCAACCCACTCCAGTGTTCTTGCCTGGGAAATCCCATGGACAGAGGGGCCTGGTGGGCTACAATCCATGGGGTTGCAAATGAGCTGGAGATGACTGATCGACTAAATTATGACAAGGCAGTAACTCTGGTCTTGTCTTCAAGATGCTTCTGAGGGACATGACCCAAAACAGATGTGAAAACACAGGTGAGTGTCCTGGAGCAAACCGGTGGAGGCCCTCAGGATATTCATTGGAAGGGCTGATACTGAAGCCGAAGCTCCAATACTTTGGCCACATGATGTGAAGAGCTGACTCGTTGGAAAAGACCCTGATGCTGGGAAAGATTGAGGGCAAGAGGAGAAGGGGGCGACAGATGATGAGATGGTTGGATGGCATCACCGACTCAATGGACAGGAATTTGAGCAAACTCTGGGAGATGGTGAAGGACAGGGAAGCTTGGCGTGCTGCAGTCCATGGAGTTGCAGAGAGCTAGACACGACTTAGGGACTGAACAACAACAAACCCAGTGATCCGACCTTACCACTTCCTTAGTTGCAAAGCTACCTGGCACCCATGAGGGAGAGGTGGGCACCCCGCCCAATCTTCCTCACCACCAGCCTCATCTCTCCCCAGTTCCCTGCCCTCTGCCTGTCCACACCCTTCAGCCCTAGCTGGCGTCCCACCCTCCCCAGGTCCCCCTTCTCCCTTTTTGGAGCCACTCGCAGGCTGCTCACTCTGTTCTGGATACTGTTTCCCCAGGCCCCACCTGCGGCACCCATCTCAGCCATGCCCACCTCAGACCCCAGTAGCCCCCACCCCAGGCAAGGGTCTTCCCTGTCCCCTTTAACCCCTGAGGTCCTGGGAGTAGAGGGTGGGAGCTGAGCACACGTGGGTGGGAGCTGAGCACACATGCATGGGAGCCCGACTGAACCTACCAGCCCTGTGTGGGCAGTGTGGCCAGCTGCTCTGGGCCTCAGTGTCTTCATCTGTAAAATGGGGGCAAGCTCAGACCCTGCACCTCAGGGAGAGGACTTCATGGTAAGAGAGTGCAGGCATGACACAAAGGCTTCCTGAGGTTCACGCGTCCTTTGCTCTGTGCTTTGCCCTTAATGCTTTTTCTATGTCCCTGGCCTACCCTGAGCCTGTTACAGTGAACCTGCTCATTGGACACACGGTGCAGAGCTGGGGGCCCCAACTGGGCAGGAGGGAGCTCCCATGGAGTGGAGCGAGGCAAGACCCTGCTCTGCCTTGGCTTCAGAGGGATGTGGATGCGAGTGATTCCCTTGCAAGCCTGCCGCGGACAGAGAGTCCGGGGCTTATGGAGCACAGGACGCTGTGTGAACCACCTAGGTCCCGGCCTCTTCTATGAACAGAAGGCCAGGGTGTGACAGCACGCAACAGATAAACCCTTGAACAGATGGGGCCCAGGGGCCCGCTTGGCTGGGAGAAAGGAATTCGACCTCTCCTGATGTTTCCTGTTGTCCCAAGCATGTCCGGCCCTCCCACCCGGACCCCCACCCAGTGTCAGCTGAAGGGACAAGTTCCCTCTTCCCCTTCTTCTTTTTAAAATTTATTTGGTTGCTTTAGGTCTTTGTTGCAGCATTCACAGTCTTCCATCTTCCTTGTGGCACGCGGGATCTTCATTTGCAGCGTGTGAACTCTCAGTTGCAGCCTGTAGGACTTAATTCCCTGATCAGGGATAGAACCCGGGGCCCCTTGCATTTGGGAGCATGGATTCTTAGCCACTGGACCACCAGGAAAGTCCCAAGTTCCCTTCATTGCCTTAAATGCTGTCTTGACCTCTGGATGTCAAGTCCTCATCTTAATATGGCCCCCTGCCTAGTCCCCAGACTGGGGGCCTATGTGGTCAGAAAAGACTTGACTGCCTCTCTTTCACCTTCAGAAAGAGCCTGAGGGTTTCTCCTGCTGACCCTTCAAATCATGAGCTGAGCCTGCCATCCTAACCTCTTCTCTTGTTAACCCCATGTGCGTTTGCTGAAATGTACCATGTGCCTAGATCAAGCAGCAAGCCAGACAGACACGATGCCCACTCTCTCATCCCTGTGGCAGGAAGAGTCCACTCTGTGCCCAGGAACCACACTTAGGGCCCAACACAGCATCCAGCACAGTGTCTTTGCTGGACACATGCTGAATGAATGGAGTGTAGCTGCAGGGTAGCAGAACGCTCTCGGCTGCTGGAGGAAGGTGGCAGAGCCTGAGGTCAAGAGACCAGGGTTTGGTGCCAGGGAGGCCTGGTTTTGAATTCTGCCCTCACCGCTTCAGCTGTGTGACCTTGGCTAACTGAATGAGCTCCTCTGAGCATCCACTGCCACAGAGGGCTGTCGGTAGGACCGCGTGCTTTAATGTGTGCAGAGAGCACCTACTGGAGCACAGCGAGCTCTTGGGATTGTGTTCTGGTCACTTGCAGACATTGTGATCAGGCTTCCCAGGTGGCGCTAGTGGTAGCGCCAATGCAGGAGACTCAGGAGACGTAGGTTTGATTCCTGGGTCAGGAAGATCCCCTAGAGAAGGAAATGGTAACCCACGCCAGTATTCTTGCTGGAGAATCCCAGGGACAGAGGAGCCCAGTAGGCCACAGTCCATAGAGTTGCAGGGTCGTACATGGTTGAAGCGACAGCACACACTCAGCCCTTAAATGGCACTCTGTTTGTGCCCAGACACTATACTTTAAAAAGAGCTTGTTCCCTGTACCTTAAAAATAGCCCCTCAACAAGGCAGGTCCTATCACCATCCTTATTTTACAGAGGAACCTAAACAAATAGACTCACTTTTCTTCCCTCTGGAAAACTCCTATTCATCCTTCAAAACCCTGCTAGGGCATCCATGGCCTGATCCCCTGGTAAAGTCTGTCGCTCCTCAATCTGTATCACTTGGGTGCAGCGCCCCATCTCCCACTTGTGCTAGTTTGTGTCCTCCCACTTGTGCTAGTTTGTGTCTTCCCACTGAACTTCCTGTTCAGAAGTCTGGTTTTCTGAGTCTGAGTCCCTGGGGTCCCCACCTGTCTGACACAGACAAGGGATCAAGATGTGCTTGCCTAATGGGACAACAGGAGCTGTGTGCCTCTTCTCCAAATTCCCATGGGGTCTCCTGCAGGGAGAGGTTGCTTGTCTCCCTCCTAGGTGGCCAGGATGACCTCTAGGGCCTGTCCTCCAGAGGTGAGTCTGTGCGGACTGCTACTTCAGCTCATCCCCCACTCACCCTTCTAGGAAACTGGGGGTGGGGGATACTCAGAGGGGATCCTCAACTTCCAGGGATGGCTCCTGGCTGCATAAGAAGGAGCCATAGTACCTGAAGGACAGGTGCTTTCTGGGAGCAGCAGGCTTCTGTCAGATGCTTATCTTTCTCACTTTCTCACAAACAGATATGATAAAAAGATCTTGGGCAAGCTCGGGCTTTGTAACTTCTCAAGGCTTTGCCCATGCTGAGGCCTTATTTGATCTTTGCAACACCATGAACTTGGTCAGTTGTTGTTCAGTTGTTAAATCATGTCTGACTCTTTGCAACCCTGTGGACTGCAGCATGCCAGGCTTCCCTGTCATGGAATTTGCTCAAACTCATGTCCATTGAGTCCATGATGCCATCTAACCATCTCATCCTCTGTCGCCCCCTTTTCCTCCTGCCTTCAATCTTTGTGGCCAAAAGTATTGGAGCTTCAGCTTCAGCATCAGCCCTTCCAATGAATATTCAAGGTTGATTTCCTTTAGGATTGACTGGTTTAATCTCCTTGCAGTCCAAGGCACTCTCAAGAGTCTCCTCCAACACCACAGTTCAAAAGCATCAATTCTTCGGTGCTCAGCTGTCTTTTTGGTCCAACTCTCACATCCATACATGACTGCTGGAAAAACAATAGCTTTAACAATATGGACTTTTATCGACAAAGTAATGTCTCTGCTTTTTAATATGCTGTCTAGGTTGGTCATAGCTTTTCTTCCAAAGAGCAAGCATCTTTTAATTTCATGGCTGCAGTCACTGTCCACAGTGATTTTGGAGCCCAAGAAAATCTGGAATCAATCAATATTGCTGGGAGAAATATCAGTAACCTCAGATATGCAGATGACACCACCCTTATGGCAGAAAACGAAGAGGAACTAAAGAGCCTTTTGATGAAAGTGAAAGATGAGAGTGAAAAAGCTGGCTTAAAACTCAGCATTCAAAAAACTAAGATCATGGCATCCAGTCGCATCAGTTCATGGCAAATGGAAGCAGTGACAGACTTTATTTTCTTGGTAATTGATATTCTAAATCTAAGCCCCAAATTTGAGCCTTTGCGCCACCTTTCCTGGGTTTCTTTGAGCTTCTTTTGACTGTTGCGGGCCTCATCCTGCAGGGGGTGGGCCTGGGGACTTCCTAAATTCTGCCACAGGGAACCTGGGCTCTTGGGGAGAAGGTGCCCTGGTTGCCATCTCTCTTTCAAGTTCTCTGGAAGATTCAGAAATTAAAAGCAAGCAGGGCTGGGAAAGGGTGTTTCGGAGGTGGGTCCCTGAGGGCTGCTAGAACCGGCAGTCTGGGGAGCCTCTCCTTGTACGGGGGTGGGGGGTGGGGAGGGGAGGCAGGCCCCCCCCAGGGCCTGGTGAGCTGCCCCCACCCCTGCCCCACCCAGCTCCTCCCAGTGCGGCCCCCAGAGGCATTTCATTTAAGGGAGAGCCAGACGCAGGCGCTAGCCGTGGATGTTCTCTTGCTCAGTGGACAAAACATTGCTGGCACTTTCAGGAGTGGACTGAACACTGTGTCCACTTTGGTGGCCTTCGGGATTCCTGGATGGACACAAGTGTGCTTTCACATGCAACAAGATTAATTGCACAACCTCCCTCCCTCCCGGCTCCTCAGCACCCCACCCCTTGTCCCCACCCTTTCCCCTGGTTGCCTGCTCTGCCCCAGAGCAAGCTTCTGAGCAGTCATTCCAAGTGGCCTCAGGAAGAGAACACTTGAGTCATGTGACTCTCCCCACAGGCCTCCTTGGAGTGGAGAGGGGCTGAGAAGCAACCCCCCAAGCCCGAGTTCTGTGGACCCCAATAGTCTCGCACTGGGACATCTTAGCCCACTTGACAAGGTTGGCCTCTGACCTGACACGGTGGCCTCAATCCAAAGATTGGTCTTACTGGTGCCTCCCTGCAACTTCCCTGGTTCACTGGAATTTCCAGAGGTTTAGGAACCTTCCAGAACCACCCCCAACCCCCAAATGAACTGTGGTCTCAGCTCTGGGCCCCTGTGGTTTTCCATGCTCCATTTGAAGAGGCTGGTATCAGGTGGCCAAAGTGGGACCAGGATGGAAGAGCTGGGAAGAAAGGGTGAGGTCTGGGTCCACACCTCCTGGGGACAGCCCTGGCAGGTAAGGCCTGTTCCAAGGGGCATTCATTGCAGAGTTGTCCATAGGGTCTCAAGGTTGGTTTTAGACCCTGCCTATCACTGAAAAGACTGATGCTGAAGCTGAAGCCCCAATACTCTGGCCACCTGATGTGAAGAGCCAACTTGTTGAAAAAGACTCTGATGCTGGGAAAGACTGAAGGCAAAAGGGGTGACAGAGGATGAGATGATTAGATAGAATCACTGACTCAATGGACATGAATTTGAGCAAACTCCGGGATACAGGGGAGAATGTAAATGCCTGGCGTGTGTAGTCCATGGGGTCTTGCAGAGTTGGACACAACTTAGCGACTGAACAGCATTCCAGGGGAACATTCCACAAGCTTCCGGTGCCTTCGAGACACCTTGAAGTCAGGGCCATGCTGCCACCCCAGCCAGGTTGGATGCTCTGGGAATCAGCCTCCCAGCCTGGCTCACTCATGGCAGAGCAGGCCTGGGTTGGGCGGGAGGGAGCAGCAAGGCTGCTGCACAAAGGCCTGTCGTGGGCCAGTGCCAGGGCCCTGAACCCGCTGGGGCAAGATGAACTCCAGCGGGAGGCAGGCTGCTAACCAGTAAGCAACTTGTAAAAACCCAGCTCAGACACAACATCTGGCAGCTGCTTCAAATAGTTCTGTGTCTGAAGTTGGAGCTGCTCGCAGCCCTCCCGTAAATCAAGCCATGTGCAAAGAGGAGCCCCAGGCTGACCTGAGGCTCCCTGCCTGGCTGGGTCCCAGCCGTGCCCCCGGCTCTCGTGCTCTTTAAATAGCCCAGGGTTCGCATTCCATTTCCTTGTGTGGCTGCAGAGGCTACAGGGTGGGAGTGCCTCCCTCTGTCCCAGAGAAAGATGGGGAGGTGGGCAGTGAGAGTCCACAGGGCATGGGGCACTGGGGCTTCCTGTCCCTGGCCCAGCCTCAGTTTCTGATGACACCTGAGCAAAGCCCATTCCTTTCCAGACCACACCACCGGCTCACTGGAGCTGATCAGAGGGAAAGGGGGCCACGTCCTCTGTCCATAGTCAAATTCCGAGTTCTCTCCACATCCTGGCCTGAGCCTGGCCTCGGGGCTTCCACGCTCAGCCTAGGTGCCCACCATCCATCAGTTCCACAGTCAACCTGCTCTTGTGGGATAGGCCATCAGAGCTGGGGCAGGAGGGCTGTGGGGCTGTAGCTGCTAACTCTGGGAATTCTCACCTTGTGGCAGTACCCACCACACCCACCCCAGTCTGGCACTGGGCTATATTTTCCACCTTTATTGTTTGTTTCATAAATCTTTATGGGCATCCTATGAGTGTGTATCTTATGAACTCCATTCTAGGGATGTGTGTAGAGGGTTGAATGATGGCCCTTAGAAAGACAGGTCTTTGTTCCAACCCTGGAAGCTGTCAGTGTGACCCTACTTGGAAAAAGGGTCTTAGGTGCCATTGCGTTAAGGATCCTGAATAATTCAGGTGGGCTCTAAACCCAGTGACAATTGTCCTTACAATACAGACATGGAGACACAGGGGGAGAAGGTCACTTGATGACGGGGGCAGAGGTGGGAGGGATGTGGCCATCAGCCGGGAAAGACTGGAGCCACCAGAAGCTGGAAGAGGCAGAAAGGATTTCCCTCCATGAGAGCCTCCAGAAGGAGTAGGGCTCTGTCCACACCTGGAGTTTGGACTTCTGACTTCCAGAACTGTAAGACAATAAACGTGTGCTGTTTGAAACCACCCACGGTCTGGTAGCTCACTGCGGCAGAAATCAGAAACGAAAACAGTGTGGATACTGGGGGTCAGACAGACTGAGCCGGGCCATGCAGCTCTTAACTGCTGGGTACTCTGCCGCCCTGACAAGGAGACTGATTTTTAGAAAAGTGACCTTATTTCCATCCAGAAGGAAAGAAGCTCCCAGGCCCAGCCAACTGCCTTGAATGATGCCCTCCCGGGAAAGTCTCGTTCGTCTTGTCTGTGCCACTGGAGCCCAGACAAGGGTATCTGGGCACCCCTGGTGGTGTGCGAATAATCACATCAGTGACTTTTATTGATCACTTACTGTGCGCTGGGCAGTGCTTTAAGTTTTTACAAACCTACTTTTAAAAAATCATTTATTTATTTATTTTGGCAGTGATGGGTCCTCGTTGCTGCATAGGTTTTTCTCTAGTTGCAGCGAGCAGGGGCTGCTTTCTAGTTGCGGCGCACAAACTTCTCATTGCAGTGGCTTCTCTTACTGCAGAACAGGTTCTAGGCATATGGGCTTCAGCAGTTGTGACCCGGGCTCTAGAGCACAGGTTCAGTAGCTGTGGGGCATGGGCTTGAATATTCATTGGAAGGACTGATGCTGAAGCTGAATCTCCTATACTTGGGCCACCTGATGCAAAGAGCCAACTCATTAGAAAAGATCCTGATGCTGGGAAAGATTAAAGGCAGGAGGAGAAGGGGACGACAGAGGACGAAGTGGTTGGATGGCATCACCAACTCGATGGACATGAGTTTGAACAAGCTCTGGGAGATGGTGAAAGATAGGAAAGCCTAGCATGCTGCAGTCCACAGGGTCAAAAAGAGTCGGACACGACTGAGCAATTGAACAACAACAATAGGCTTAGTTGCTCTGAGGCATGTGGGTCTTCCCAGACCAGGCATTGAACCTGTGTCCCCTGCATTGACAGGTGGATTCCTAACCACTGGACTTCCAGAGAAGTCCTCAGCTTAATTTTTAAAAAGAACCAGTTGGAAAGTGGTGAGGCAGGAATGCCTGGTACCAGCTACCCTCATGTACCCTGCCCTAAGCGCACAGTGTCTCAGTGGACTTCCTCAGCAGGAAGGCATGGCTCTTACTTCACAGATGGAGATAGCAAAGCTCCTGGGGCTCTTGTTCCCCTACAGGTGGTGAGGAGGGGAGCTGGGCATCAATCCTGGGCTGTCCTGGCTCTGGAGTCTGGGCCCTTCCCCTGTCAACACATGGACCAGCAGGAAGGTGATGTTATCTACTTGGAGCCTGAAGTTTCTCTACCTGAAGCTATCAGCAGCCTGATGGCCACTTTGCTTAACAGAAATCGTCTGGAAGCTATTTCCTAAATGGGCTTGGGATGAAAATCTTTCAACAGGTGGGGCCTCGGGGTGCAGGTGTGAGGGGGAGTGGAACCCATGCTCCTTATGCCATGAGGAGATGGGGGCACGTGGTCCTGGGTGGGCACCGAGGTCGTGGGAAGTAGCCGAGAGCATCTGTGGAGTGACCGGCCCTGATAGTGGGTGCTTGAGTCATGGCGCCTGTCAGCTCCTGGTTCAGCTTTCACAGGGCTGGTTTCCCAGGCGAAGCCAAAGTTCAGGCCTGAGGTTTCCCCTTGGACCCATCCTGTTCACTCCTCCAAGACAAGCACCTCTGTGCCTGGGCAGGATGCTGGCTTCGCAGCCCCAGCTCTCTGGGGCTGTTGCTTGCACTTCAGAGTAGGTGGAGCTGATTCCCATGGAACCTTCCACTCAGTGCTCACCAAGCTCCTCTGGATCACAGCTCCTTGCAGGTCTCTGAAGGAAAAGAGGACCAGGGGGGTTTGCATGGGTCTCAGAGGACAGTGTCTCTCAATCAGCTACAGGTGATTCGAGAGGCAGATTCCCAGATCCCACCTGTGGCATCAACATTTCTGAGATTTTGCTTTTTCCTTGAGGTCACCAGATGATTCAAAAGCAGGAGGTATTTGAACTTCAAGTTAAGGGCCCTAGACTAGGTCCTGTTATTCCTGTACTTCTATAAGACACATTCTTAGGGATGGCTGTGAGGTCCACCCTCAGAAGAGTCAGGGAAGGGATTCATGGGGCCTTTGCCTTTTGTACCTATAAAGTAGTCACAGAGGAGGCTGCTGCTGAGCTGGGTGAGAAGACAGACCCCAGAGCAAGGTCACTGCCACCTTCCATGCAGCCAGCCACCCTTGACCTAGGCTTTCTTAGTGGGAACATCCCTTCAGCCCAGGAATAGCATTATCAGACCAGCAGCTGTTCTCCAGACTAGGAAGAAAGGTTCCAGGGAGGTGTGAGCTTTCTCTTTTCTTGAAAGAAAGAAAAAGTCAGAGCAGAACCCCATGGATGGCAGGGTTGAAGCTGGGACAGGAATCCACCAAGTCCACTAGGAGTACACTCGAGCAGTCTTGCCCGTCGGCAGCTGAACCCCGAGAAGCCCTCGGAGAGCCCTGAGCGGCTTCCTCCGGTCTTGCTCAGCCAGGACATCATTTGTTGATTCTAGAGTCCAATCCCTAGCTCATGATTTCCTCCCTGGTTGCCATGGCCCCGCACAGAAAACACAGCAAACTCCTGGCCCCAGGCAGCTCATTTATTTCAAATATTCCTTGCAGCTGGCCTCCAACCATGTTTGGGTGTCTGGACTGGAGCATGAACTAATTGCTCTGTCTTCGGCCCCCTCCCCAGCTCCCCCGGCATACTTTATGGTTCAGTAAATCCACATTCCTCATCTCGCCACCGAGGAGGAGCAGGATGGAGGGCGGGTGGGGAGTCATGTGCAGGAGATGGACGGTGGAGGGAGGAGGGGGCTCTTCCCATCTATGGCCAAGCCCGAGAGCCTGCTACCTGCTTGAAGGCAGGGTATTAATTACAACCACATGGGCCAGTCTGCACCATGGTTTTATTAAGACCGCTCCCTTCAACATGAAACCCTGCTCCCCAGAAGTCTCCGGGTAACACAAAGGCCCTTATTTTCCCTCTGTGTCTGCCACCCACCCCCATCCCCTCTACACCCCCTGACCCTTCTCCTCCTGCTGCCATCTCCTTCTAAGCAAGTTGGAGTGGCAACCCAGACATGAACTCCAACCTAAAAATAAGTTCAGCCCACCCCTTTCCTCCAGCTGCATCTGGGGAAGGCATCTAGGGGTCCCTTCTCCCAACACCCACCTTGATCTTTGAAGACTTTACCTGGGAAGAAAGCATATCTCTCAGGAAGTTGGATGAGAAATGTTTGGTCCATTCTCAGAGACCAATTCCAGTCTGGGAATTGTCATTTTCCAGAGGTGCAAGAGCTATGAAAGCATGTGTTTACACACTTGCTGATGTGTCTGGCTCTGTTCTAGAGCCTTATGTCATAGGACTTCCCTGGTGGTACAGTGGTTAGGAATCTGCCTGCGGATGCAAGGGACACAGATTCAATTCCTGGTCTGGGAAGATCTCCACATGCTGTAGGGCAGCAAAGCCCGTGCTCCACAACCACTGAGCCCATGTGAAACAACTACTGAAGCCCCTGTGCCTAGAGCCCATGCTCCACAACAAGAGATGCCACTGCAATGAGAAGCCCATGCATCACAACTAGAGAAGCCCCTGATCACTGCTGCCAGAGAAAGACCTAGTGAAAACAAAAATAAATAATCTTTTAAATATATTTTTTAAAAAATTAAAGACTTCTGTCACTCTTGCTACCCTCCTCAGAGATGGGGACCATGGTGACGCAACTGCAGAGGCTCACCAGAATCACACAGCTCATGAGGGTCAGAGAAACACTGGAACCAAGGTCTGACTCAGGAGGCCACAAGCTTCTTGCTGGTCCAACACAGTCACACACTGAAAGGATTTCCCTTTACCTTGAAACTTTTCCAGGAATAGAGTTGACCTAGTCACCACCAGTGGTCTCCAAACTCTCACAGAAGGTCACCTGGGGAGGTGGAGGGAGTCACTCATCCCTGGACTTGGTCCCAGAAAGGTCCATTCTATCCATCTCAGGCAGGGTCCAGAGACAAGCATCTTAATTGACGCCCCTCAGCTGGTTCTGATGCAAGTGGTCTCAGGAAAGCTGGCCAGGAGGTTCTCAGAGAAAGCAGCAGGGGCCCTTGGTCCCAGGGATCTTGGGCCTCAGACTAGGGCAGTTTGCCCAGCACTAGCAGATCCCAACATGCCTTTATAATGAAAAGTGCCCACAGGGAGCTGAGGGCTTCCCTGGTGGCTCAGTGGTAAAGAATCCGCCTGCCGATGCAGGAGACAGAGGAGACACGAGTTCGATCCCTGGGTTGAGAAGATCCCCTGGAGGAGAAATGGCAACCCACTCCAGTATTCTTGTCTGGGAATTCCCATGGACAGAGGAGCCTGGCAGGCTACAGTCCATGGGGTCGCCAAGAGTCGGACACGATTGAGTGACTGAGCTCACATGCACACACACAGGGAGCGGAATGCACTCTTGTTAATTCTTTGGAAACTAGTCTTGATGTGTGGTCCTATCTAGAAAACTTCTCAACTCTTCACTTTATCAGTCACCAGTCCTCTAAGCCAGAACTTCCTGTCTTCTCCGCTGGGGTGCGGAGCAGAGAGCAGCTAGCAGAATGGGCTCATTCAGCCTTCCTGTGCGCTTGGCACTGGGGATGCAAAGACGGGTGAAGGACCAGCTCCTTTAGCTGAATGCCCAGTGCTTGGACTCTGAAAAGCCAACAGTCAACTCAACAATGAGCCAAGGGTCCTTGCTGATGTGCAGAATCCTTTCTACTAGCTCAGCGAGTCCCTAACTCTGAGCTACAGGCTCAAGAATTTCTGAAAAGGATGGGGATGTTCTAGGATCATCCCTCTGGGATTCTCCTCCTCCATCTGGGACCCCTGTTGGCACTCCACCCTCCACCAAGGGCTCTGGGGGGGTCACCCCATTATCTGTTGTTGAAAACCATGGACCCGGGAGGGGTTCGACATGCCCTTTCCCTTCCCCTAAAGATCAAAGTTTGGGAAGATCCCCTGGAAGAGGGCATGGAAACCCACTCCAGTATTCTCACCTGGAGAATCCCATGGACAGAGGAGCCTGGCAGGCTACAGTCCATGGGGTCGCAAAGGTTCGGATACGGCTGAAGCGACTAAGCACAGCACAGCACAGAGCTCACAGAGGGGCTCCAAATTGCCTTTGTATTTTAATAAACTTTCCTTTATTAGGTTACTGACTATTATCAACCATCATAAAATAGAACAGGAGTTTCAAAACTGTACAGGCCACAAGGCTCTGGGCTGACAGGAAAGACAGATGGGGCTGAGGTTCGGGGAGCTGGGGTGTTGGGGGTGCAGAGAGATTACAAGGAGCCCGGGGGGTTGTCCAGCGTCTGTGGGAGACGACTGGGTCAAGGCGATAAGGCTGGGATCTGTCTAATGAGACCCTCTCATGAGTAACATTCATCAGAACATGGCCCACCCTGAAACAGGACTGAGGACAGTCTTTAAACGTCTCAGGTTCGGTTCCTCCCACCCACTGGGGGAAAAACAAACCTCCGAATAGCAAGGGGAAATTTACATTCCTCACCCAGTCTTGGCACCAATTTTGTGCTTTAAAAAATATACTCCACTGGGAGACTTTTTTTTTTTAAGAGGTACCCTACAGCAGCTGTTTAAAACATAATTTTTACAGACAAATATATATGCATATATATTAAACATTTTAAACAAATAAAGTCATCTATTGTACCTGTACAGAAATGAACAGAAGGCAGATTCTAAGAGGGTGGACTTCAAGACATAAGAAAAGGTGACTTGGTGGCAGGTGCTGGGGTCTGCTACGTGGGGGAGTTGTGCAAGGGAGGGTGCTTCCCCCCGCTGCAGGCTGCCCGCCCCACCCCATCCTGCCTCACCCCACGGCTCTGGGGCACCGTGATGAACTGAGGCTGTTCCACTTCAGCCCAGAGCCCAGACAGGGGCACCAAGCGGAGACAGGCACTGGCTTCGAGGACACACAATTCTGCTCTGGTCTCCCCCACCCTGCCCTGCCCCTGGCCTCTCAGACCCATTCATCCTCCTGTCTTGTTTCGGCAGGTCCTCGACAGGGAAATCCAGAGCTTCCGAGTATTCACATGGCAAATCTCAGGTAGGAAAGCGAAAACGAAACCAAACCCACACCAAAAAACCCCACAGAAGACTAAAAAAATAAAACCACGTGCAAAAATGGATGAGCCTGAGTGACAAGTGGCTGTCTGGGGTGATGCAGGGAGCTGCCACCGCCCTTGCAGACAGGTCCCTAAGACACTCATTATTGCACGTGTGGTGCCCTTTCAGGGGCCCGCTCGGGCACTCAGGAGCAGAGCCCCCTGGAAACTGTAGATCAAGGGGCCCGCACAGAGGTCCCCCTGTGCACACATGGGGACACATCACAAACATTACCCAGCGAAAGGACCAGGTGAGGCACACATATCCCAGGAAGGGGCAGGTGGAAGAAAAACAACAGAACACTCCAGAGAGAAGTGACCTGAACAAAGTGTCCTTTCTAAATGGAATAAATAAATGGCTTTTGTTACTGTTAAAAGAATAAATACAGGGTATGGAGGCACCGGCAGCCAGGACTGATGCTGGGTGCTCATGCGCCTAGGGAAGGTCCCATTTTGGTTTCTGCCTCGGTGGCCATGGTGAGCTTCTGACATCCTGAGCTTCGTCAGCTGTGGCTGCCCTGCTGGGTGCCCGCTGGCCCTCATCTAAGCACCTCTTAGCACCCTTGGGATCTGTTCTTGCCCCGGGGGGTCCCGGCAGGTGGGGGGAGCACCCAGGCCACCCCAAGAGCAGATCAGAGCTCAGGGCAGCAGTTTATCCGCTGTGTTTTTTCCAAGGAGGGGCTGTGATCCGGCATGCGGGGGACTTCTGCCAAGGTCCAGAAGGGGAGCAGAAGGGCCCGTATCCAAAGCCGTCTGTGTCCGGCTGGGCAGCCAGGGAGGATGAAAAGGAAGTCGGGACTTCCTCCCACACCTCGGACGCCGGTCCAAGGCTCGTGGCGCTGTGGTGGCTCAGTGAGTTGGCACCGGGGGGATGGTTGTGCTGGCGGTCCTAGGCGGAGCATCACTGGTAGAGGAGGTAGGCCTTGAGGGAGGCGGGCAGTGGCAGCGCGTGGATCTCACCCAGGCGCCCCTTCCCCAGGGCCAGGCGCACCGAGCGACGGCAGAGATCCATGAGCGGTAAGGGCTCCGCTGCAGATAGAAGGAGAGAGAGGAAGCCTGTTAGTCCGGCTCCGGGTGGTTTGAGAGCAAACACCACCAACAACAGCAACAGCATCACTGTTTTTTAAACATACTAGACTTTTTTAAAAAAATGTTTATTGATCTATTTATTTGGCTGCACAGGGTCTTGGTTGATCAAACTCAGGCCCTGTGCATTGAGAACTCAGACTCTTTGCCACTGGACCACCATGGAAGTCTTGATACTAGTTTTAATACCCAGATGACTACAAATTAACTCCTGTTACTATTTTTTTCTGGCCATGCATAGTGGCCTATGGGATCTTAGTTCTCCAACTGGGGATGGAACCTGGACCCTCGGTAGTGAAAGCGTGGGGTCCTAACCTCTGGACCACCAAAGGTTCCCCTCATTTTACCTTTTTTTAAAAAAAAAATATTTATTTTTAATTGATTGATTATTGCTTTACAATATTGGTTTGATTTCTGTCTCATTTTACCTTTTAAGTGAGTTATTAATTGCTAACACAGAAAACTCACTGGGCCAGGGCCCCTTGTACTGTTCTGTTCTGTTCAGTCGCTCAGTCGTGTCCGACTCTTTGCGGCCCTGTGGACTGTAGCCTACCAGGCTTCTCCATCCATGGGATTCTCCAGGCAAGAATACTGGAGTGGGTTACCATTTCCTTCTCCAGGGGATCTTCCCGACCCAGGGATCGAACCCGGGTCTCCCGCATTGGAGGCAGTCGCGTTAACCTCTGAGCCACCAGGGAAGCCCTATGTAAGCCCTCATTTAATCCCCATGATGGTCTGTTATGAATGATTTAATAATCACAGGGAGATACATACCATGATCATCACCCCCATTTTACTGATGAGGAAACTGAGGGATAGAGTCCAAATAACTTGCCCAGGGCAACACCACTGGCAGGACAAGGAGCAAGGGTTAGGATCAGGGTTAGGTCCTGAACTAGAGGCCCTCTTCATGGCCTCTCCCCTGCCTGCATCCAGGCTCAGAGCCGACTCGGCCTTTCCGGAGGAGAATCACTCTGTGTTAACCCGGCTGCTCAATGGTTCTCCTCTCCATTGTACAGCTGAGGGCACTCAGGTGCAGAGGGGACCAAAGCGCCAGGATTACCGGCTGGGATCCAAACCCCTGCAGTCGGGGCCCAGTTCATGGTAGAGCTGCATCAAGAACCTGGATCCCAGGGGGCTTCTGGCAGCACCTGCAAGGGCACCTCTGCCCTCATGTCCCTGGGAGGGCCCAAGACCTAGCTTCCTGCAAGAGAGGCTCCACACAGCCTGCATTTCAGATCTGCTCCAGAAGGAACCAGAAAGTCATGCCCTCCAAGGCCCCAGAGGCTGCTCTGCTCATCTCCCCTCCCCCCATGCCTGGCTGACTCCTTGCTCTCATCCGTGAAGCCAGGTACAGGTGAGCACACAGGAATGGCTCAGGGTCCCCCCCACCACGGGATCCTGAACACACAAAGAGCTGAAGTGAGTGGATCTGTGACCTCGTCCATAGTCTCCCCAAACTTCCTTGTGAACAAAATAAAAGGTCAACCCCAAAAACTGAGAAAACCCCCAGCATTTCCCTTGAGATCCCATTCCACCAATTAAAAAGTGGATGAAAGTTCTTTAATATTCACCAGTGTGTCTCAGAATATTAAAAAAAGAATATTTAAAAATTCAATCATTGGGAATTCCCTGGTGGTCCAGTTCGATTCCTGGGTTGGGAAGATCCACTGGAGAAGGGATAGGCTACCCACTCCAGTATTCTCGGGCTTCCCTTGTGGCTCTGCTGGTAAAGAATCCACCTGCAATGCGGGAGACCTGGGTTTGATCCCCAGGTTGGGAAGATCCCCTGGAGAAGGGAAAGGCTACCCACTGCAATATGCTGGCCTGGAGAATGTCATGGACTGTATAATCCATGGGGTTGCAAAGAGTTGATGTGAGTTACTTTCACATACATCAGATACTAGTGGTTAAGACTTGGTGCTTATGCTGCCGAGGGCTTTGGATCAATCCCTGGTCAGGAAACTAAGATCCGGCAAACCGTGCACTGTGTGGCCAAAAATATAAATAAATAAATAAAAATTCAGCGATTGAAGACCAAATCCTAAGGCTGGTGGTTTTTGGGGAAACAGGGAATGCCTGAGTAGGGGTGCCCTTTGGTGATGATGAAAGTGTTCTAAGATGAACCACACCAGTGGCTACACAGCTGTTAGTAAGCTAGAGGTCACCGCACGGTGCAATTTAATGGATGAATTGCATGGCATGTGAATTACATCACAGTAAAGCTGTTATTTAAAAAAAGAATACATCTCAGGCTTGACAGGGCATTTATGAAATTCCAGGCTTTGAAAGAAGACAAACAGCGGCTCTTTGTCTGCCCTGGGCAGCCCCAGGAGACAGGACAGTCGCAGTAGTGTCAGTTGCTCGGTCATGTCTGACTCCTTGAGACCCCATGCAGCCACCCTGGATGGCTCCTCCGTCCATGGGATTCTCCAGGCAAGAATACTGTAGTGGGTAGCCATGCCCTCCTCCAGCGGATCTTCCCAACTCAGGAAGTGAACCAGGTCTCCCACATTGTAGGCAGATTCTTTACTGTCTGAGGCACCAGGGAAGCCCAGGAGACAGGATGGAAGTGGTAGATGTTTTTCATGGAAAGCTTTGAAACGGGGCCTTTCCTGGAAGAAGAAGTATTAACTAAATGATGTTCCATCTGTTTGGGTCAAGGATCCCACAGACTCCTGGTGGGTCGGGATGGAATCATCCCACCTGCTGGCCTGCAGAGACCTGGTCTCCTTCACTGGACCTGCCTCGGTGACCCCAGACCTGGGCCCTCACCTTCACCTGCATAGCAGCCTGACCTCAAGCAAATGGCTCCCTTCCCCCAGGCCTCAGCTTCCCCAGATGAAAGACAAGGGGTTTGGACCAGACGCTCCCCAGTCCCATTGGCTGAGCTCCTGAAGGCCAGCAATGCCAGGATGAGGAGCGAGTGGTCCTCCGCGCCTTTGAGTGGAGAATGGGGCTCCTCTCCTCCACTCAGAGGGCTTCCCAGGAGGCGCAGTGGTAAAGAATCCACCTGCCCATGCAGGAGATGTTGAAGACACAGCTTCAATCCCAGGGTCAGGAAGGTCACGTGGAGAAGGAAATGACAACCCTCTCCAGTATTCTTGCCTGGAGAATCCCAAGGACAGAGGAGCCCGGTGGGCTACAGTTCATGGGGTTGCAAAGAATCAGACATGACTAAGCAACTGAGCACGCATGCCTGCACTCAGAAACTCTCCTCCACCCTCCTCCAGCACTGCCTCCTTCAAGGATGTGGCTCAGCCCCAGAGGGGCTTCCCCTCATGTCTGAAGGCACTTGAGAAAGCTTCAAAAGCCACTGACTATGATGGAGAGCCTGCAGGGCCGTGGGAAGGGCTGAGAGGGAGCTCCCATCCCCACCTCTTGGCTAAATGGGTATCAAGTCAGCTCATCAACACCCTCAGGAAGAAATGTTTCTGAACAGCAGGTCATCCTCACCCCCACCCCAACCACTGCAGATTTTGCAGGAGGCAAGACTATGATGCCCGGGGTCCTGGTCTGATTGTAGAGACCGAGCGCAAGGCTCCAGAGACGGATGTGGACATCATGCCAGGAAAAACATCTGTCCCACAGATTCTGGTTGGTCACTCCCAGGACCCAGAAGGCCTTCCCAACCTCAGTCCTTTTGCCCAGGCAGGGGAGTGCGGGGCTGTAGGGTCTGTATCCGGCTCCATCTGCACGGAGTATGGCTCAGGAATCAGGAAGTGAAGCTGGCACTATTTATGGGAGCAGAAGGACAAGGAACTGGACAAGGCCACGTGCCCACATCCACATTTCCAAGACGAGCAACCACCTGGTGGCCGATTTGAACATGCACAGCCAGGGTCAGCTCCTAGTTCTCCAAGAGATGCCCACCCGGAGCCCCAGAGCCTGGTTCTGTGTCCAGTTCACGGGTGGTGAATGGACTTTGGGTCTGTGAGGTCAAGGATGTACATCTCAAGTCAGGAAGTGCCCAGTTCAGAAATGTTTTCACCCACCACCTGCATGGTTCCTGGGTCCTGGGAACCAAAAAGGGGAGAATTTGAAAATGCTGAACTGCAAGGTAATGCTTCCTTAATGGGAGGTGCCATTAAAAATTGGGGGAGGGAGAGGTGCAGGAGGACTCTCCTTTGAGTGACAACTGGTCTGCTGCTTGAAAGCAGGCCTTTCCTGGGACTTGTCTGTGGTCCACTGGCTAAGACTCCATGCTCCCAATGCAGGGGGCCCAGGTCCAATTCCTAGACAAGGAGCTAGATCCCACAGGCCACAACTAAGACCTGGTGCAGCCAAACAAATAAGTATTAAAAAAAAAAAAAAGGCCCGGGCTCAGTGGTAAAGAATCCACCTGCCAGTGCAGGAGACACAGGTTTGATCCCTAATCCAGGAAGCTCCCACATCCTGCAGAGAAACTAAGCCTGTGCAACACAACTGTTGAGCCTGTGCTCTAGAGTCGCAGCTACTGAAGCCCACAATGCCCTCGAACCTGTGTTCTGCACCAAGAGAAACCATCGCAACGAAAAGCCCAAGCAGCACTGCAACTAGAGAGTAGCCCCTGCTCACTGCAACTAGAGAAAGCCCTCACAGCAACGAAGACCCAGCACAGCTGAAAATAAAAAAAAAAAATAGGCCTTTCCTTCTGCATCTCCAGGCAGTGGGGTGGGCAGGCCTAGGAGCCAAACTGGGCCCTGTTTCCCCCCTTCAATGGCCATTGCTGCCCCTTCTTCCCAGAAAAGAGCAAGATGACACAGCAGCCCCTCTGGTTGCAGCCTCGGCCCCGGAGACCTTGAGCCCCAAGGAAGAGTCAGAATAAGCGGTCTGTGATCAGAGATGGCTGGACAGTGGTGGAGGTCACGCAAGGACACACAGCCTTTGCTCTGGCCCTGTCCAGGCCAGCTCAGCCCAGGGTCCCGGCACTGGGGTAGGGACTCTTCCGGGGAGGGTCTACCTGGTGTTCGGGGGAAGGCAGACTGGGAGGACAAAATGCCCACTGCAGCACCCAGCGTGGGGTGAGGCGGGGGAGGGGGTACACAGGACTCTGACGACTCTGGCTGACCCGTTCTGCAAACAGCTGCTCCCTGCTGAGGTCAGCACCCCGCAGCCGGGTGAAGTGGGACTGGGTGGAGAAGGAGGGAGTGGACTTTCCAGATGACCCAGGGAGCAGGAAGAAGACTGCTCGAAGACTGCAGAGCCCAGTCCAGGCCTGAGACACCAAGATTTATCTGGTCAGACTTGGCCAGGGCTTCTGCCTGTCACACCCTGTCCTCTGGGTGGACTCTGACATCCCTCCTTCCTCAGCTGCCTTGGGGAGTAAAGCAAATGCTCCTGGGCAGAGGACTTGGGTGCCCTTTGACCTCACCTGATAGATATCCACCATCTGAACTCTGGGCTCTGTCTCTTACTGCCTCGTCATCCCCTGAAGGCAGCAGCCCAGGGAGGGGAAGGAACTGTAGGTGGGACAGCACCCCTCCCACCAAATTCAGGTCCATCTGGAAACCTCAGAATGTGACCCTACTGGAAACAGGGTCTTTGGAGATGTAACTCGTTAACATGAAGTCACACTGGAGTAAGGCTTCCCTGGTGGCTCAGTGGTAAAGAGTCCGCTTGCAATGCAGGAACCACAGGAGACTCGGGTTCTTTCCCTAGGTTGGAAAGATCCCCTGGAGGAGGGCATGGCAACCCCCCACCCCAGTATTCTTGCCTGGAAAATGCTATGGACAGAGGAGCCTGATGGGCTACTATGGTCCATAACGTCACAAATAGTTGGACATGACTGAATGACTGAGCACTCACACATACTGGAGTTGGATGAGTCCTGTCCTTATAAGAAGAGGTCACACCCAGAGGAGGCCACATGACCACGGAGGCAGAGACTGAGTGATGCGCCCACAAGTCAAGGCGTGCTGGGACAGGACAGACTCTCAGAGCCCTAAGAAGGAACTGACCCTGCCCACTCCTTGATTTCAGATACCTGGCCTCCTGAACTGAGATGGAACACCATTTCTGCTACTTTAAGGCTCCCAGTTGGTGGTTACTTGTTCCTGTGACCCCAGGAAATAACCACACCACTCTCCTCTCTACACCAGCCCCTTCCTCAGGCTTTTGAACCCACCCTTTCCAGATGGCCCTTGTCAGGGTCACCAGTGATTGTCTCGCTGCCAAAGCTGATGGACAAGTCTTGAGTGTACTTGACTTGGCATGAGTGTACTTGACTTGGCATGACTTTGTCCTTCTTGAAGTCTTTTTCATTTGGTGTCCAGAATACTACTCCTCCCCCCAGTCCCTCAGCTACTCCACTTCTTCCTCATTATCCACCCTAAACAGTGACTCGCCCCAGGGCTGGGCCTCAGCCCTCTCCTTCTTCCTTTCCTTGGTGACCTCATCCAGGGTCAGAGCTTTCAGCTCCATCTCCACTGACCATTGTCCTGTCTCCAGACCTGCAGAGTCACTGTGACATGTTGAGTGAACATCACAAATGTCACTTCCCCACATCCACGGTGCCCACCCTGGCCCTCGCCCCCACCCCCACCTTTCCTCTGGACAACCATCAGGGCTCCTCCCTGGCCTTCTGGTGGCCCCTCCTGCCCCCACCGTCCATTTCTACACAGCAGCCAAAGTGACCCTTCTAGGACATAAGATCAAACACCCTGCAGAGGTGGGGTTGCTGCCTTACCCTCACAGGTTTCCCACCCGGATCCTCCTAAGCCAGCCAGCAGTGCAGAGTGGGGCCCCTTCATGTCTGATTAGGAGAGTGGAAGGTGAGAAGCCAACGGGGCCCTGGCACTGCCTGGCGTTACAGTGGGGATAGAGGAGTGTCCTCATCAGACACCAAGAGTGTGGAGGGGGCTCAAGCCTCTGGGCACTTCCAGTCTCCCCGCTCCACCCCGGGGTCCAGCTCAGGCGTGGGCTTCTTATAACACATGCCCATGCTATTCCCCTCCCCCTCTACCCCTTTAAGTTTCCCAAACAAGAAAAACTGCCAAGGCATCTGACCTTCCATCTAATGCAAAGCTGACAGGGCATTGACCGATCACGCCCATCTGGGCCTCCGGGACTGCTTTGGCAGAACCACCGCAGAGCCTTGTCCTGACTCGGCAGGGGAACAGTTCTGTTCGTGCATGCCCTGATTCGCCATGGGGGAACAGGCATCTCCCAGCCGCTCTGAGGTCTGGGTTCTGTCCCAGAGCTGGGCACGTGAGCAGTGAAGCCATGCACTCCTGGCATCGGCACCGATGGACCTGTTTCCAGAAGGGCCAGGGCTGCCCTGTTCTTGGAGAGACCAAGTCTCAGAACCCTGGACCCAACAGTTCACTCATCTGTCTGCACAGAGCAGGTATTAAAGGACTTCCCTGTGGTCCAGTGGCTAAGACCCTGAGCTCCTAATACATGGAGGCCGGGTTCAATCTCTGGTCAGGGAACTAGATCCCACATGCTGCAGCTAAGAGTTCGCATGCTGCAACCAGAGATTTCACATGCTGAAACGAAGATCGAAGACACCACATGCCACAGCTAAGACCCAGTACAGCCAAATAAATAAATATTACCAAAAAAAGGGGGACGGCATTGAACTCCCTGGTCGCTCTCTACTAGGAAGAGATAAGCAGGACTACAGGCCAGGGTCCCCTGAGACCCTGCGTCCCAGGTTCCCAATCCCTGCCTATCCCTGCACAGGGTAGATGTGGCTGTGAACCTTCTAGCCTGACTCGTGGAGAGACGGACTCACAGAACTTGCCCTGCTGGTTCCCTAGACCAGGTCTGAGTGACTTCCTCAGGGAGGTTACCTGCTGGATGCACACCTGCCAGGAGTACCAGGAGGGCCTACAGTGCTGGGCTACACAGGTAAGGTGGACACCCCACCTGACTGTGGGCTCACTGCCCTCACCCTGTCAGAGCCTGCCAGGAGCAGCAAGGGAAAGATGGGCAGGGAGGGCTCCAAAGAGAAGCATGTGTACCCCATGAAGTACAGGGGGCATCTGCTGTCGAATGAATAAGAGATCGCTGGCTTTCACTATGTGGGCAGCCCTAGTACCCCCAGGATGCAAAGCCCAGCTCAATAATATGATGGTTACTGTGCTAGAAGGTGATCAACTGCAGATCAAACCTGGAGGCAGGTCAACCAGAAACAAATCACATCTGTCAAAGACCATCCGTCCACTGATCCTTTCATTCATTCAACCATCCACCCACCCACCCATCTACTCAACCACCCACCCACCCATCCATCCACTCCTTTACTTATTCACCCATCTGTCCATCCATCCATCCACCCATCTATCCATTCGCTCCTTTAGTCACTCACCCACTCAACCATCTATCTATCCACCCATCCATCCATCTATCCATTCCTTTAGTCATATACCCACCCACCCATCCATCCATTCATGCATGGATGTATCCATCTACCCATCTATCTATCCATTCACCCATCCATCCACTCCTTTAGTCATCCATCCATCCACCCATTCATCCATCCAGCCATGAGGTGCTGCCACGTAATCTGCAGACTCTAGCTAGAAATCCCATCTAATCAGAGGCAAGGCAAGAGTCTGAGGATCTGAAAGTTGGGGTGTCTACTTAAAGACGTTTAAACTGCATCAATTATAAGCTTTTAGCTGGGCCCAGCCAGGACCAGCAGGGCACGGGGAGGCCAGGCGCACCACCACCAAAAACAGAGCCGAGGACACTTACGGTCGAGTCCGTTCAAGTAGCGCATGCGGATCTCACAGTGGCCCCAGACGGCACTCACTACAGGATACAGTTTTTTGCCCTTGAGTCCCCGAAAAGCTACTCCCATGTACTGTCCGTCCACAATGAAGCTCAGGGTCCCGTCGTCCATATCCAGGGCCACTAGGAAGGAGTCGGGGACAATGAACGTCTCGTCCGGCTCCAGAAAGGCCGGGTACGTCTTGCTCGGCTGGTTTTTGCCATCATGGTAGAGCCGGTTGCGCCCCAAGTCCCAGCCCCAGGACTCGTGGTTATTCCCCACGAGTGTCGTGTACCCCACAGAGTGCAGGGGGGCGTCTGCCGTTGCCACCCCCACCACAGCGTGGGTGCCCCGCTGCCTCATGGCCCACGTGATCTGCCATACGTGCAGCCCGCGCGTGTACCCGACTTTGCCCCTGATGGCATCCGTGCTCTGGGCCACCGGATGCCGGTGGAAAATGAGCTTGTCATCTTCCTTCACGAAGACGTTGAGCGAGCGGTCATTGTTGTTCCAGGAGTGGAGCAGCTGGACGTCGTAGGACACGGGGGGCATGTCCAGCAGCAGGTCCAGGCGGGTGGGCTTGCAATAGTCCAGACCCTGGAGCTCCTGCTTCAAGGGCCGATACGTGGGGTCCCTCATGTCCACCGTCTTGATCCCTCCGGTGACCTTCTGCCCCATGTCGGCCTCCCGTTTCACCTAGTCACCGACGCCCAACACAAACTCATCAATGGCGGGGCCACTTCTCCAGTTTTCAATCAGGCTGGGATGGCACTCCTAAGGGAGGCTGCTAGGTGATGTGGAGCATCCAGTACTGCCTAGTGGATGGAAGGAGAAACAGGAGGTGAGCTGGGGATGCAGAGAGAAGGGGAGAAATCCACTAGGTTCATATATCATACAGGCATGTCCCTCCCATCACATCTGATTCCGGGCAGACCAGAGCCTCTGCACTGAGTGACATTCCCTCTGTCCCTGCAGCTAGGTTAGCATAAAGGAGGAGGCCGTGCAGCTGGAAGTCTGCGTGGAGAGCTGGGTTTGGGGGCAGGTGTTACGCCCAATTGTCAGGTGTCCAGCCTGAGGTTTGCCAACTCATCACTGTTTCTCAGGGCAGAAGGCCAAGTTGGCCTGATCCCAAGGTCGGCTCAGGGCAGTGGGCGTCTCCTCTGGTCAAAGCAGTGGGAGGCTTACTCCCAGCACCTGCTGTTTGGAGGGCAGGTGAATTCCTGTGTGGCAGCAGAAACCGTTTGAGATGCTGATTCCCAGTCCCTCCTCTCTCTTCCAGCACAGCCACCTCTGAGGATGTACCACCAGTTCACACTAGGGAAGGGAACCCCAGGGTAGGCATAAAACTCCTGGCAAAGTGGCTCCAGGGGGCACAGCAACACCCCTACCCAGCTGGCCCAGAATCAGGTGGGCACAGGGCTCTCACTGCCACCCCTGGGTGGTTCTGGACCCACCTTTAGACAGCCATCCTCTCCCACCCACATTCTTCAACTGGTGTCTACTGTTTGGCTCCTCCAGTCCCCACAGTCCATCTGGGAAAGAAGTCCGACTCCAAGACAACTCATTTCCACCCAGGCTACACATCCCTGTGTTCTTTCAGGGAGATCAGAGCCACAGGCTGGAGGGGAGAGCCCACTGCCTGTCCTCTCCCTCGGCAGCACTGGGAGGAGGGGCTGAAATGTGGGACAGATAGGACTCTGGTCACCCCCACCACTCCTGTCCCCATGTCTGCCTTGAAGAAGGGGAAATCACAAGCTATTTTGGTTTCCTGAGCCTCACTCAAGAGAGAAGGTGCTTCCTGCCGTCACAGCCCTTACCTCCCACTCCCCTAGCCCATGGGAGGGACTCTTGGCTGCCTAGTTGGGGGGACAGGCTCCAAGGACTGACTTCCCAGGTGATCAGTGGTAAAGAATCACCTGCCAGTGCAGGAGATGCAAGAGACATGGGTTTGATCCGTGGGTCGGGAAGATCCACTGGAGGAGAACATGGAAACTCACTCCAGTATCCTTGCCTGGAGAATCCCATGAATGGAGGAGCCTGGTGGGCTACAGTCAAGGCGGTCACAAAGAGTCGGACGTGACTGAGCACGCACGCTCTCACGCTCTCCCAGGACTGACCAGACAAGGGAGCAGGCAGACTCCGGGCTACATAAACAGGACTAAACGAGGACACAGAGGAGCTGGGCAAGAGGCCATGGGTGCCTGGCTGCTGGCGAAGCATCACAGGGTCACTTGTTTCCAGGAGCACGATGGTGCCTGGGACAAGGACAACACAAGAGAGCCCAGTGTGGGGCTGCAGTTGGCATGCATTTTCCCTCCGAGGTGCAAGATGAAGCGTCTGCCAGGGGACGAGGGCAGGGACTGGCTGCAGAAGATCTGGCAACCTGGGCCCACTGGCCTCTGCACCGGGCACCCAGGGACCAGCAGGACCAGGAGGACGGGAGGGATCTGCAGTGAGACTGGCTTCCAATCTGGTCTCTGGCTGCCCTGGAGCTGTCTTCCTCTCATCAGCTGGGACAAGATCCCCAGAGATGCCCCATCCTCAAGGCGGCCAGGGGTCCTTGGGAGGCAGGCTCTTGGCAAATGCTCGTGTGGGAGTGCTTGGACCCCCTTATCTCAGCAAGCAGGTCACTCTTCTCACCCTCCAGCCTATCACCCTCTTGTTAGCTGGCTCAAGTCTCGTACCAGGAAGGACCTCTCTCTCTGAATCTCATGGGGTCAAAGATCCCACACACACCCCCATGAGAGCAGGTGGAGAGAGTGAGGGGGAGGCTAGGGATGGGATGAGGGGAGAGGAGACCTGGGCAGGTGGGCCATGTGGGAAGGAAGGGTGGTGGGGGGAAAGTCCTTCCAAAACATTAATTTAAAATACTTGCGGAAAAATGAGTGGGAATGGAGAAGTGCCACAGCAAGGAGGTTGAGGTCAAGTCAGAGGTGGAAGGAGGGAAGGGTTGTTAGGGCGGTGGTGGGAGAGGGGGAGAGAGGGACAGAAGGAGCTCGTGGGCTAGTACATCTGGGCCTGTGCACACAGGTAACCCCTACTGTAGCTGGATCAAACCAGTCAGTACTAAAGGAAATCAACCCTGAATATTCACTGGAAGGACTGATGTCAAAGCTGAAGCTCCAATACTCTGGCCACCTGATGCGAAGAGCTGAATGATTAGAAAAGACCTTGATACTGGCAAAGATTGAAGGCAGGAGGAGAAGGGGATGACAGAGGATGAGGTGGTTGGATGGCATCACTGACTCGATGGACATGAGTTTGAGCAAGCTCTGGTGATGGTCAGGGAAGCCTGGAGTGCTGCAGTCCATGGGGCCACAAAGAGTCGGACACGACTGAGTGACTGAACAACAACATAGCTGGACCAGGATCAGCAAACTCTCTGTCAAGGGAGAGATGGCAAATGCTTTAGGCTTTGTGGGCCCAAGAGTCTCTGTGCAACTCCTCAGCTCTGCCTTGTCGCCTGAGAGCAGCCACAGACAACACATAAATAAAGAAGCCTGGCTGAGTTCCAATAAAACTTTATTTACAAGAGCAGACCAGGAGGTAGTCGGCCAACCCCACACACGGATCACGGCAGCAGGAAAGCACGAGATGTTTGCTGGGAGGAATCGTGTGGCAGCAAGGTCAGTCCAACCCCAGAACGAGGGGTCAGAAAAGACAGTGTAACCTCTCAGCGGCTGGTCAGCTGTCTGTCCGAATCAGTCAACTGCCTGCTTTCCATCTCCTGTCTACTTTCAAATGTGGCCACAGGGACCCACTACCCCTCTTTTTTTGGGGACTATGGCCTGCCAGGGTGCTCCCCCCAGGCTCCTCCCCATCCTTGCCTCCAGACTCTGCATCATTCCTCTGCCAGCCCTGCTCCTGCTGCTTCTAATCTTCAGGCCTCTGCCTGAGACTCATCCGACGCTTTTCTGAGCCTCAGTTTGCTCTTCTGTAAGATGGGTGTCAAAGAGGAGAGCCCGTCCCCAGGATCAGAGCAGAGCACATGGTTGTGAGGGTCCCGTCTCCTCTCATACCCTGGGGGGTATGGGGGTGGGAGTGGGGCGGTGGGAGGAGAAGGGAAGCAGGAGTGGTGAGCAATCACAGTCACAGGGCAGGGACACTGCAATTCACACATTGGTACTGCAGATGGACTCGCTTTACCCTGAGGAGGGACACAGAGGGATACAGCTCTCACACACACGTGTGCACACACACACGCACACACACACACACGTCACACTAGAAGCCTGGCAAGGCCTCATGGAGTCTGCATTTACTTTCAGCAGAGTGAATGAGATCAAAGTTCTGAGATAGGGACTTCCCTGGTGGTCCAGTGGCTAGGATGCCACACTCCCTGTGCAAGGAGCTGGGGTTCAATCCCTGGTCAGGGAACTAAGATACAACTAAAGATCCCAAGTGCTGCAACAAAGACCAGACACAGCCAAATAAATATTTTAAAAATTAAAAATAAACATTAAAAAAACAAGCTCTGGAACAGAGGGGAGGGATGTCTTCAAAGCCCGGTGGTTGACTTGGTTGGACATTTTCCACCTACTGTGAACACGCCCCTCCCACTTGATGCCACACCCATCATCCTTGCTGGGATAAAAGTCAGTCATGCTTCACTGTGAAAGGGGATGCGTCTTGGACCCTCTAATGGGCAAAAGCCTTCCCATAGTGTCTTCCCTGGGACGGGTGGCCCAGGACTCTAAGAACCCACCAGAGCTGCCCATCCACAATGGAATTCCAGATAGACCCCCAGCACTAAGTGGATGAACCCCTCCCTCCCACTGTCACCACCAGCAGCCAATTACATGCTCTTGGCTCAGGGTCTGGGGAACAGCACTCCTATCCCAAAGCCTGGCTTCGGAGAGGATTTGCTGGGAGCCACAGCTCTCCACCGAGAGGAAGACCAAAGCCTCACACAGCACCTTCCTTCCAGCTTCTTGGGCTCCTCCAGGTGAGCTTCTGCTCTCAGAGGGCAGGGCAACCAGATCCAGAATTGGAGGACATGCCGAGATGGAAGCCCAGAGCTGAACAATGACCCTCAGTGAGTGGGGAGGAGTCAGAAGCATCTCTGAAGTCCACTGTCTGGGAATCCAAGACCTGGGCCGGGGGAAGGCACCCAGCCTTTACTGATCTAAGGCAGCAATCCTCTCTGAAGTAGGAGGGAAGGGCACACTGATATCTGTCTCCTGGGCACATGTGGTTGAAAACACCTGTTGGATACACCCACGGTTTTCACTATGCAAGAGGAAAGTAATGCTGACAGGCTTCTATGGGTGACAAAGGGACCAGCGAGCCTTGTGGGATGCACAAGGAACAGGAGAAGATGTAGGAAAAGGCCGTTTGCGTACAGGTGTGGGCGTGTATCCCAGACAGACAGACTCCACCTGGGACATGCTTCTCGGCATATAGGTGCCACGTGACAGTCTCCAGTCAGGTGTAAAACACACCGCAATCACCCACTGACCGCTCTTCCAGGGGTCTCGTCTGTAAAACCCTACAGCCCTGCACAGGGACATGTGGGCAAAGATGCCCACTGCACCATGAACCCCAGCAGCCGTGGAGAGAAGGAGGTGGCCCCTCAGATGTGCTGGCTTAACGTAACATGACACTGTTAAATTTTAAAAAATAAATTGGAGAACAACATGCAGAGCACGAACTGGTGTTGGTAAGAATAGAATTTTTAATGCTATCTGTGCACGTTTGTCTGTAGGCACAGAGAAAGGTCTAGAAGAATAAACACCAAAACTGTCACAACAGTTAATCCTGGAGAGTGGGGGGTGGGATGCATTAACTTTAAGGACTCGTTGAATTGAAAAAAAATTTAATGCATGTATTCTGTTTTGCAATGAAAAGGATGTTTAAGCACACAAAAAAGAAAGGTGGACGAATACTGATTTAACATACCACATTCACAAGAGCAAGTTGTTCCCAAAGCAACTCCTAAAGTCTTTCCACGTGTGTCACTTCTTATAAAGCAAGCACAGGATAAATGCTTAATCTACTCAGGATGATATATATGAAGGAGACAGCAGGGCATTTAAAATACAGGACAAAAATTCCCAGTTACAGCTCTGGAATCATCCTCCAAAAAGAGGACAGTATTTCTACAATAAGTTTCCCAAGACTTCTAATTGCACTGCTTTTTCATCTCGAATTTTATTTTTTCCCAGCAAAAATGGGGTAGCTATTTGTTAATCCTAAAGGAAATCAACTCTGAATATTCATTGGAAGGACTGACGCTGAAGCTGAAGCTTCAATACTTTGACCACCTGATGTGAAGAGCTGACTCACTGGAAAAGACCTTGAAGCTGGGAAAGATTGAAGGCAGGAGGAGAAGGGGCAACAGAGAATGAGACAGCTGGAAGGCATCGCTGACTCAACGGACATGAGTTTGAACAAACTCCAGGCGATACTGAAGGACAGGGAAGCCTGGCGTGCTGCAGTCCACGGGGCTGCAAAGAGTCAGACACGACTGAGCGACTGAAAAGCAACAATGATCTGTCTCCATGGGCTCCAAACAAGAAAAGACCCGTGCCACCCTCAGACGGGAAACCCAGCCACGGTGGCTATACGTGGTTCTGTGCTCTGCCAAGGAAGGAGGACTTCAGGGGGCAGAGGCTGGAGAGGGGCAAGGCCACCAACCTTGACTCAGCTGGGACGGCGCCCTCAGCACCTGCTGGGAATGCGACACGCTCCCTTCAATTAAATCAGCAGCTCCGCAGTTCCGCCTTCCAAAAAAGCACTTTCGGATCAATTGGAACTGCTAAAAGTTACCCTTTTGTTTTGTTGTTAAAGCCAAAAAATGTTTGTTGAGCGAGCAATACCCTCTGTTGGAGACGTGTCCAAGGTGATAGGTGACAAATGGATGGGACGGGGTGGGGAGGCAGGAGACACACAGAGGTGGTCACCGTGGCATGGCAGGCGAACACCCAGCCCAGCTTTCAGCTCAGTTCCCCCTCAGTGCATCCGACTGACCCCAGAACAGTAAAACCATTGTTTCAACACGTGATGGGGAAAGAATAAAATTCAGGATGTGGAACAAGGTGACCTATTTATAAAGCCTCCTTTCACCTGCAGATCAAATAAGCTCCCTCCCTCCGCCTCCCTGCCTCACACAGCACTGGTTGCAGCCGAGGATTTTGCAAGAGAAGCAGGCCTGAGCAATGGGCTATTAGATCAGGACACCAATTCTGCAGCCGGGCTGAGTGGCTGCCATGCTCTGCTAACTGGGGTTTTGTGCTTCGTGAGCAGGGGCTCAAGAACACGCTTTGGTGGTGGGAGCACCCAGGGAGAGTGTGCTCCATGCAAGCCTGACCACAGAGCCTGGGCCAAGGTGCCACCAACCGCAGGACAAAAGCCATGTTATGCGGTCATTACCACCTCTACTCCATGTACCTATGGCCTTGAGGAGAGACACCCAGGAAAATCCAGGAAAGCTGTCTTCTTGCTCAAGCAGGGCTAGAAAAGTCAGTGTCTGCCCCCGAGAATAAACAAAAAGGATTGGACCTTTCTGGAAAGTTCTGATGAGTGGTTCTGGAGAGAAAAATCCCACATGGGCTAGAGCTCTAGCCTCTGACCTCAAAAGACCAAAGGATGCACCTGCCATAGACACCTACGGAAGGACCCAGATTACTCATGGCACTTTCAGAAAGGGCTCGAATCAGTCGAGCCTGGCCTCTGGGAAACAGCATTCACATTCATTCAGAGACTAAAAATCATGAAAAAAAAAAAGTCATGGCTGTAGCCGAGTCGAGGTTATGATGACAACGGCTCTGTTCACATGAGCAGCTCTGTTCCTGGGAGGGAGCTGAGTGACAGTGACACACGGTGACCTTCCAGAAAGCCTTCCGAGACAGCAGCAGATGCCCAGTGGGGAGGAAGTCTAGATGGTGGACTCCCCACGTCACTCAGGCTGGGCGGTCCGTCACACTGGGTCTGCCCGGGCCATGCAGGAACTGGACGGGGGAGGGGTGTCCGTGGGAAGGGGGCAGGAAGGGAGCGTGGAGGACAGTGTCACAGCCACTTCCCAGGGGAGAGCCCATGTGTGCCCAAAGGGGAAGGCTCAGGGACGCAGGTCCCTCCTCACCCCACCCTGGCTGGTGGCAGAAGCCCACAAACCCTGGTGGGCTGCTGGTCCCAGTGAGTGCGCTCCAGCCTCGAGAGAAGTGGAGTTCGCCTTTCCCCAGGTGAGCGCCGGGACAAGGCTCCCTGGGGAAACAAGGGTCCTCTCTGCACTGGCTGCCTGCAGGACACACGCTCACCTGTTCACTCCAGCTCCGTGTGGCCTGTGAGGAGGCCTGGGACAACTCCACTCGCCTACATCGGGACCCCTAGAGCGAAGCCTGACCACATCCAGGCTTTAGGGCCTGGAGACCTGAGTGCTAGCAGGGGACACTCTGGCCTCTTCCAAGGGGACGTGCCAACTGGGAAAGGTCACCTCTGAGAGGTGACCCCGTGGTCACTCCCACAGGTCAGCCCATTCCCTCCAGGAGGAATGAGCAGGAGGGAGGCCAAGGAGAGATGTGAGGTTGCGAGAGGAATCAGTTCCCAGAGAGATTCGAGGGATTGGCTGCTGAGAGAGCTGGAGGGGCCTGTGTTTGCTGATCCCACCTGTAGGCTCAGGTGATACTCTCAAACCACCTAGGGTGTAAATGGAGGGGGAAGAGTGGCATTCTGTGTAGCTAAAGCACTTCATATAGCATTGGGGGTACACAGGAGGTATTTAATAGATGCCACTCCCTGCCTTCTCCCACCTCCCTTTAACAGGACTATTCTTTAGTCGCTAAGTTGTGTCCGACTCTTTTGTAACCCCATGGACTGTACCCCACCAGGCTCTTCTGTCCATGGAATTCTCCAGGCAATAATACTGGATTGTGTTGCCATTCCCTTCTCTGGGGATCTTCCTGACCCAGGGAATGAACTAATGTTTCCTTCATTGCAGGCAGACTCTGAGCCACCAGGGAAGCCACAGGTTTGCAGGAGTGGTTCTCAAAGCAGGGTCCCTGGATCAATAGATCAGTGTCATCCTTAGAGACAGCAAGGGCTTGGGCCCGACCCTAATCTCCCGAATCAGGAATGCTGGGGATGGGGTCGGCATTCTAATAAGCCCTCCAGGGATTAGGATACTGCTAGTTTAAAGGAATTACAGCTCAAGATTTTGGAATCTCAAATCCACATTGAGAACTGACAAGCTTGGACTGATGACTACCATTTTTAAAAATTTCTTGTTCTGTCCTGATTTGAAATATTTCAAATGTTATACATGCTCTTTTTTTTTTGAAAGTCACTCAGTCATATCGGACTCTTTGTAATCCCATGGACTGTAGCCTGCCAGGCTCCTCTGTCCATGGAATTCTCCAGGCCAGAATAGTGGAGTGGGTAGTCATTCCTTCTCCAGGGGATCTTTCCAACCCAAGGATCGAACCCAGGTTTCCCACATTGGAGGCAGATTCTTTACCATCTGAGCCACCAGGGAAGCCCAAGAATTCTGGAGTGGGTAGCCTATCCCTTCTCCAGGGCATCTTCCTGTCCCAGGAATTGAACCAGGGTGTCCTGCATCGCAGGCAGAGTCTTTACCAGTTGAGCTACCGGGGAAGTCCATGCTCATAAGAAATCACAGAGAAATAAAATATCACCCTCCAACTCTAGCACAAATACAGGGACTGTCCGCTCATAGCAAAGGATCACACCACACACACTACCCCCAAGTTGCTTTTTCTAAGTCATAATATATTAGCTCCAGCCTACATCAACTTTATGCTTTAGCAGCTATGTAACATTCCATTATCACAATTTTGGTAACTTTTCTTTTTTTTCAGCTGTGTCACATGACTGTGGGATCTTAGTTCCCTAACCAAGGGTCAAACTCATGTCCCCTGCAAAGGAAGCATTGGAAGGAGTCCTAATTACTGTACTGCCAGGGAATTCCTGTGTGTCTTCCCACTTAGTTCAGTGCCACCTTTCCTCTCATTGCCCTCAAAATCTTGGACCTCAGAACCTCCCACCCCACTGTCTATTTTTAGAAGAAGAAAATCCAATGTGAAAGTAACCTACCATCAGGCTTCCTGCTGTTGGAACTGTGGGGTCTGAAGGTGCTCACAAGTTTCTGCACTCACTGGGCTGAAGGTTTGTCCACTGGACCTTGAATGGACCACAGCCAATGAACTTGGGCAAGAATCTAAAAGGAATGGGGCAGTGCGTCTCCTAGTGCGACCTAATCACGGTTCCCTGAGTGAGATTTCACGGAACTCAGTTCAGTTCAGTTGCTCAGTCGTGTCCGACTCTTTGCGACCCCATGAATCAAGGAAGAGGCAAATCCCTGGGCCTCACAGGCCAGTTGGTGAAAAAAAAGGGACTTAAATATCCTTTAAAGATACACTGGCCTGCAGAAACTTCCTCTTGTAGGCTATTGGCCTTCCTGCTCCAATCTTGTCAGCCTGAAAAGTCCTGAACACCTGCGCTCGTAACTCACAAGGGAGACCACAGCAGGCCCACAGGTGGCAAATACATTCATCCTGAACTTCCAGGCAAGCACAAGGGTCCGGGCACCAGATTCCCATGGTGCCAGCTGGTCACATGAGGGATGAGGTGAAGAGGCAGGAGAGGGTCTCCCCAGTTGGTGCAGCTATGGAGATGGACACAGCTGTCCAAGATGCTAGCTGAAAGGATCACTGTATGAGGGGCAAGGGAAAAGGTCTGCTATCTTAAGTGACTGCAGCCACGAAACCAACTGATACTTGCTCCTTGGGACAAAAGCCATGACCAACCTAGACAGTGTATTAAAAAGCAGAGGCATCACTTTGCCAACAAAGGTCCATGTAGTCAAAGCTATGGTTTTCCCAGTAGTCATGGACGGATGCAAGAGTTGGACCATAAATAAGGCTGAGCGTCGAAGAATTGATGTTTTTGAACTGTGGTGTTGGAGAAGACTCTTGAGAGTCCCTTGGACAGCGAGGAGATCAAGCCAGTCAATCCTAAAGAAAATCAACCCTGAATATTCATTGGAAGGACTGATGCTGAAGTTGAAGCTCCAATAATTGGGCCACCTGATGCAAAGATCCGACTCACTGGAAAAGACTCTGATTCTGGGAAGATTGAGGGCAAGAGGAGAAGGAGGTGACAGAGGATGAGATAGTTGGATGGCATCACCCACTGACTCAATGGACAAGAGTTTGAGCAAACTCAGAAAGAAGGACAGGGAAGCCTGGCGTGCTGCAGTCCATGGGGTCACAGAGAGTTGGACACGACTTAGTGAATGAACAACCATCTTAAGTGGAAGGAAGGACACAACTATATCTGCCCTACTAGTAAAGTCTAGAAAAAAGTATACAGGCACATGTGTGAAAAGAGATGAAAATAAGCAGCAAAAATGATGTTTCTATGTTTAGAGTGATGAGTTTTTGAGCTCCCCTTTCTTTCAGAGTTCCTTACTGCTGTCCAATTGTTGTTGCAAAACCATAAATGGATGAATCCAAATGTCCATCAATGCATGAGGGCATAAACAAATGGAAAACATATATAATGGACTGTCACTCAGCCATAAACAGGAAAAAAAAGGACTGACACCTGCCACAGCATGAGTGGATCTCAAATCCTTCATGCTGGGAAAGAAGGCTGATCCAAAAGGTCACATAGTGGTGCTCCCACATCTATGGAATAGCCGGAATAGGTAAATCCATAGAGACAGAAAGCAAACTGGTGGTTGCCAGGGGCCAGGGGAGGGGGAATGGGGAGTGAAGGTTAAGGGGTCAGGGTCTCTTTTATGGAGCGGGGGAGTTGGTGAAACATTTTACAACTGGACAGAGGTGGTGGCTGCACAGCATCGTGAAGGTACTGGATGCCACGGAACCGTCCTCTTGAAAATGGTTACTGTTATGTGAATGTCACAACAAATGAAAAAAACACAAATGGATGAAAACTATACACGTCTCCAAAATCCACATGGCGGAGGTAGGTGTGAGAAGGGCCACAGAGCAGAGAGGAACCCAGAGCTTGTGGAGGCCTGGCGGGCAGAACCAGGCCCCTCAGCCAGGGTTACACAGGGAGACAGGGCTAAAGAGCCTCGTAGTAAGGAGCAAAGCGCCTTCTAGAGCGGAGTTCTCCACTCCCCACCCTACCCCCCTTCCTTTCCTAGGAAAGAAAGAGCTCAGAGCTGTGGTTTGGCAGCCCCGCTGCTTTGAGACAGCACCTGCGGATGGAGTCTTTCTGGGGGAATCCGGAATGCGTGCCTGCACCCTTGTGCCTGCGTCTGTGACGTGGTGCGGGGAGGAGACAAATGGACACACACACACGTGCCACTGGTTGGAGGGGGAGGATGTGTGAGAACCGAGGTCACGCAGACCCCGCATCCACACATCCTCCACTCTGGGACGGAGGCAGGTTGAGGACAGACCACCCGGAGTTCCAGGTTCTGGCTTCTTTACGGAGCAGCTCAACACCCCGAGGCCACTCCAAACCGGCAAAGGCTACTGTGTGTTACAAGGCCATCAGCGCCCGCTCACCTGCCAGCCCTGATGATGCCACAGCACAGGGCACTGTTCCAGGCCAGGCAGGCCCCAGGCTAACGCACAGTGTGACTGGACCTGCTGCCGCATGCAAACCCGCTCTCACGGGTGGAGCTTCTACGTCCCTGTGTGTCTGTGTTCCTGATCATAGCTCACAGACTTGGAGAGACCTCAGTTTCTCATGCCAGGTGCTGCCTTCTCCCACAAACCCCTTTTGGCCAGACTCACTCCTGGTAAACACGGAAAAATGGGCCCCAAAGGGCCACGCTCTAGGCCTATATATGTATACACTTGATTGATTCAGTCACTAAGTCATGTCTGACGCTTTGCGACTGCATGGACTGTAGCCAGCCAGGCTCCTCTGTCCATGGGGTTCTCCAGGCAAGAATACTAGAGTGGGTTGCCATTTCCTTCTCTAGGGGCTCTTCCCAGACCAGGGATCGAACCCATGTCTCTGGCATTGGCAGGCAGATTCTTTATCAATGAGCCACCAGAGAAGCCATATATGTATACAGTAGGTGCTCATAAATACCTGAGTTGCTTTCTCACCCATCCCACAAGCACCTGCTAATCCCCCATAGGGAAGCGTGGGCTTCCTGAGACCCTTTCTTTGTTCCTTAGTCTCCGAGAACTTCAATAAAGTGGATGATTCAAAACTGCGAACTGGTGCCTGGGAAAGCTACAGAATGTTCCACCTACTCTGCCAGAAAGCATCTTCCCCAGGTGGAAGCTGGCAAAACTCGACGAAACCTACAAGACAGACAACGGCAGAAGTGATCCAACCTGAGGGGCGGCCTGCAAATGTTCAGCTAATGAGCATTTGGGAAAACCAAGTCCAAATTAGGTGCTTTAGGGCTGGAATTCATTCCCAAAATATTTGTTAGACACCTACTATATACATTATACATATACATATATACATATACACACTACAGGGCTTCCCTGATGGCTCAGTGGTAAAGAATTCCCCTGCCAATGCAGGAGATGCAGGTTCAATCCCTGGATTGGGAACAGCCCCTGGAGAAGGAAATGGCAACCCACTCCAATATTCTTGCTTAGAAATCCCATGGACAGAGGAGCCTGGCGGGCTATAGTCTGCTGCTGCTAAGTCACTTCAGTCGTGTCTGACTCTGTGTGACCCCACAGATGGCGGGCTATAGTCTAGGGGGTTGCAAAAGAGTTAGATATGACTTAGCAACTGAAAAACATACATACTATAGAAGTAGAAATCATTGCCCTCAAGGAGCTTACAGTCTGATGCGGGAGACATATAGCCATTGTAACAATCTTCTGAATAATCAACGTGAGCTTCAGGCACAGATTTTTATCTGTCGTGTTCAAGATGGGAGGCCCCATGCCTAGAACGCTGTCTGAAACAAAGCAGGTGCTAAACAAATAAGCCTTGACTGAATGAATATCTAACATTGCTGGAGTTGTTCAGTCACCAAGTTGCGTCCAACTCTCTGCAACCCCATGGACAGCAGCTCACCACACCTCCCTGTCCCTCACCATCTCCTGGAGTTTGCCCAAGTTCGTGTCTAACATGGGGCCCGGTAATAAGTGCCAAAGAAAGATGAAGCAGAGTCGCAAGGACAGAGAAAGGGAAGGGAGAAGGTGGTGAGGAAAGACTCCTCTGATACAGTGATACATGGACAGAGACCTGGAGGAAGCAAAGGAGAAAAGCAGGTGAGTATTCAAAGGGAAGGGTGACCTGGGCAGAAGGGGCAGGATGTGTAAAGGCCCTGAGGTCTGAGCATGTGTGGCAGGTCAGGGGAACAACAGAGATGTGGTGTGGCCAGAACAGGAGGAGGCAGAGGCTGTGGAGGGAGGTGGTGCAAGGTGTGCAGAGGGCAGGCACACCAGGCCTTGAGGGTCACAAGGGAGAACTTCAGATTTTGTCTCCAGTGTCATGAGAAACAAGCAGAGGGCTTTGGGCATGCAGAGAACACAACCTGACTTCCCTTCTAACAGACTCTCCCTTGGCTGCTGTGTTGAGAAGAGGCTGTTGGTAGCCAGAGACCAGCTAGGAACTTAATGCAAGGATGCAGCTTGGATGGGGGAGTGGTGGAAGTGGTAGGATCCAGAGTGTAACCTGAACTAGATATAACCCCATGTGAGTGCATGCACACTAAGTCACTTCAGTCGTGTCTGACTCTTTGTGACCCTATGGACCGTAGCCCACCAGGATCCCCTGTCCATGGGATTCTCCAGGCAAGAATACTGGAGTGGCTCTGACATAAATCACAGTGAGATCCTCTATGACCCAACTCCCAGAGGAATGGAAATAAAAGCAAAAATAAACAAATGGGACCTAATTAGACTTAAAAGCTTTTGCACAATGAAGGAAACTATGAGCAAGGTGAAAAGACAGCCTTCAGAATGGGAGAAAATAATAGCAAACGAAGCAACTGACAGAGAATTAATCTCAAAAATATACAAGCAGCTCATGTAGCTTAATACCAGAAAAATAAACGACCCAATCAAAAAATGGGCCAAAGAACTAAACCGATGTTTCTCCAAAGAAGACATACAGATGGCTAACAAACACATGAAAAGATGCTCAACATCACTCATTATCAGAGAAATGTAAATCAAAACCACAATGAGGTACCATCTCACGCCAGTCAGAATGGCTGCTGTCCAAAAGTCTACAAACAATGAATGCTGGAGAGGGTGCAGAGTAAAGGGAACCCTCTTACACTGTTGGTGGGAATGCAAACTAGTACAGCCACTATGGAGAACAGTGTGGAGATTTCTTAAAATACTGGGAATAGAACTGCCATATGACCCAGCAATCCCATTGCTGGGCATACACACTGAGGAAACCAGAATTGAAAGAGACACGTGTATCCCCATGTTCATCACAACACTGTTTATAATAGCCAGGACATGGAAGCAACCTAGATGTCCATCAGCAGATGAATGGATAAGAAAGCTGTGGTACATATACACAATGGAATATTACTCAGCTATTAAAAAGAACGCATTTGAATCAATTCCAATGAGGTGGATGAAACTGGAGCCTATTATACAGAGTGAAGTTAAGTCAGAAAGAAAAATACCAATATGGTATATTAACACATATATATGGAATTTAGCGGAGAAGGCAATGGCAAGCCACTCCAGTACTCTTGCCTAGAAAATCCCATGGATGGAGGAGCCTGGTAGGCTGCAGTCCATGGGGTCACTAAGGGTCGGACACGACTGAGCGACTTCACTTTCACTTTTCACTTTCACACATTGGAGAAGGAAATGGCAACCCACTCCAGTGTTCTTGCCTGGAGAATCCCAGGGACGGGGGGGCCTGGTGAGCTTCTGTCTGTGGGGTCGCACAGAGTCGGACACGACTGACGCGATTTAGCAGCAGCAGCAGCATGGAATTTAGAAAGATAGTCAATGACCCTATATGCGAGACAGCAAAAGAGACACAGATATAAAGAACAGACTTTTGGACTCTGTGGGAGAAGGCGAGGGTGGGATGATTTGAGAGAATAGCATTGAAACATGTATATTACCACATGTGAAATAGATCACCAATCCAAATTTGATGCATGAAACAGGGCACTCAAAGCCGGTGCCCTGGGACAATGCTGACGGATGGGATGGGAAGGTAGGTGAAAGGGGGGTTCGGGATGGGGGACACATGTACACCCATGACTGATTCATGTCAATGTGTGGCAAAAACCACCACTATATTGTAAAGTAATTAGCCTTCAATTAAAATAAATAAATTAATTTTAAAAAAAGAATACTGGAGTGGGTTGTCATGTCCTCCTCCAGGGGATCTGCCTGACTCAGGGATTGAAACTGCATCTCCTACGTCTCCTACATTAGCAGGCGGATTCTTTACCACTAGGGCTTCCCTGGTGGCCCAGCTGGTGAAGAATCTGCCTGCAATGCGGGAGACCTGGGTTCAACCTCTGGTTTAGGAAGATCCCCTGGAGAAGAGAATGGCTACCTACGTCAGTATTCTGGCCTGGAGAATTCCATGGACTGTATAGTCCATGGGGGTTGCAAAGAGTTGGACACAACTGAGCGACTTTCACTTCACTTTTTATCACTAGCGCCACCTGGGAAGCCCATAACCCCGTAGGAGATATCATATCATACCTTGTCTAAGCAAAGGGCTGCTTAAGCTTGAGTGAAGACACAGATGCAGAGCCCAGTGATCTAATGGTGGTCTAACCCAAGGCCCCCATGACTCCAGCTCTTGTTCGGTCTACTCCTGGCCTAACAGGGATATCAGGCTACAAAACTTGAGGCGCGAATCACAAGGGCCACTAGACAGTTTCCCTGAGTTCTGTTTCGGTGCCTCCCATTTGCTCCTTTCAGAAGCAAACACTAATGCTGCCTGAGGGGCCTGCCTCAGGTTTATACATCAGTCTCTTGTGAGTTTGGTAGGTATCTCTAAACTGTATCAGGGACTTCCCCAGTGGTCCAGTGGTTGACTCCATGCTTCCAATGCCGGGGGTCAGGGTTTGATCCCTGGTCAGGGAACTAGATTCCACATGCTGCAACTGAGAGTCTGCAACCTCATCTAAAGATCCTGCATGCTGCGACTAAGACCCAGTGCAGCCAAATAAAGATATTTTAAGATAAATTAAAAAGCAATATCAATATTAGATATATTGTTGAAATTCAGTCACTAAGTTGTGTCTGACCCTTTGTAACAAGGACTGCAGCATGCTAGGCTCCTCTGTCTTCAGCAGAAGTAGGTAGCTCCACTATCTCCTGGAGCTAGCCTAAATTCAGGTCCATTGAGTTGGTGATACTGGATATATTGGGGGGAAAATATCATTCTTGAACATGCAAAAGGTAGGTGGGCCATAATGACCCCAATGTAGGTAGGCCGTGACGACCCCAGTGTAGGCAGGCCGTGACGACCTCAATGAAGGCAGGCCATAATGACCCCAATGTAGGTGGACCGTAATGACCCCAAAGGCCGAGTCCAGAGCAGCCTCTTGGCATCCTCATCTTGGTAGCTCTGAGGCTTCTACTGAAGACTTCTTGGAACTAAAACAGTGTGGATCAAGGAAAAAGGGAGAAGACTACAGACAAATATGGAGAAGGCTGCAATCTGAAGTTGGGCTACATGGGTTTAACTTTCAGCTCCACAAGCTGGGCAACCTTGGGCAAGTGCTCCAACCTCTCTGAGCCTCAAGTTCTTCATCTGTTGACATGGGGATGATGACTGTTCAACCCTACTGATTTGCTTTAGGGATTAAATGGGGATGCCAACACTTAAAAAAGCTCAACACTTAAAAGAGCCACAGTGGCCATGTATGTGTAGTTTAATGGTCTGAGGAAAAGGAGGGAGGGAGAGAGAGAGGGAGGCAGGGAGGGCTTCTTGAGGAGGTATCTCCTCCCCAGGGGTGGAATTCAGCCATGCAAATCCTGACACCCATCCCCCACTGCAAACTCAGCACTCTCCCGGAGAACAGCTGCCTTGGGGTGTCCATGACCCAGCTCTGTGGCTGCCTCTCGCCACGTCAAGCTCACTAATGGCGACAGAGAGGTCTCCACTGGAAGCTCCCAGGTGATGCTGAAGCTGAGGCCGCTCAAAGCCAGCCATGGTTTTGTCTGCCTCTGCCGAAATCCCCCAATCCCCCCACCGCATCCCCCATGCCGCTCCCCCCACAATGTGCCGGCTCCGGCTCCGGCAGCGGTGGTGAGTCTGCCATGCCTCTGTGCTCTCTGGGGCCGGGGGGCCAGGACAGACATGTCCGGAAAAGTTTCTTGGGAAAGCAACTTGGATCTGGGGTGAACCTGGTCCACTTGTCACATATGAAGATACAAAAGGAGGAAAGGGGAAATGGAAAAAAGGGAAACTGGTCCAATAACCATTTAATGAGCTGATCCAGGGTGGCAATCGGGGCAGAGGGAGGAAGAAGCCAGATGGAGGCACTGGCTTTGCCCAGCAAGCTTGTCAACCATACTTCAGAATCAAGCGAGCCCAGGATGGGCCAGTGGAGCTGGACCAGGGCCTCGGTACCCAGCAGGAGTGAGGGCTGCACACGCGTGTTTCATGAGCTCGCCTCTGCAGGGCTGCACTCGCCTCTGCAACTCCAGACAGAACACGCTCAGAAAGGTATTTCCTCTGCAAGCCTGTCCTTCCATAAAATCATAGCAGCAGCATGTCACCTTCACAGGCAACATGGGGAGCGGGCGACGTGTCCACCACACCTCAGTGTCAAGGAAGGCAGCCTCGTCGCAGCTATGGGGGCACAAGACCACAGACCCAGGTGTGGGGACCCCTCCCCAGCGCCCAGCTGGGGCACCCAGCCCCAGGCCAGTGCTGTCCTGTAACCAGAGGACCATCATGGTCCCCTCCCACCCAACACACTGCGTGTTTCTGAGGCTGTCCCAAGTTTCCGTTCCCATATCAAAGGCACCTCTTTTCTGCTGAGGCAGCAAGACCTGCCAACAAAACAAGCCTCTGGGACCCATTTTTCTGTAACACACCTTCCCTTGAAAGGCACTTCAGTGAATCACTGAGGTTAAATAGTACTGGCAGCTGGGTTGGTGGAAGAAATCCTTATGAAAGTCGGACAGACATGCTTAGGCAGGGGTCCCCCTGTGTCCTGCCCACCCCTCAGGTACCCTGATCTTGACTGACAGCACCTCCTCTCCAGGCTCCCAAATGGAAAATCAGACATGCCTGAGATCCTGCACACGGAGCCAGATGATTCCTTCCTTGGGAAGGGATCCTTTTAGCAGCGAGGGAGCCAGTCACCCCGAGTGCCCTGCATCTGGTCATGCCCCCCCACCCTCCGACCCCACCCGGGGAGCCCATGGGTCTGCCGCTGAAGCATCGCCTGGGAGCCGGTTGGAAATGCAGAGTCTTGGGCCTGGCCCCAGCCGACTGACTCTGAGCAGCCCTATCACAGGTGATCTGTGTGTCCAGGTAGGTGGGGGCTGTGGCCTGGGTCTTCCCCAAGGCAGAGGCTGGCAGGAAAAAAAATCAGAAAGAAAGAAAACGGAGGCCCATCCAGCCCGTTCCAGGAAGCCAATCCTGAAACATAACAGACTCCCAAGAAACCAAATCTAGAAGCTGACAAGTTTAACAGAAGTCACAGGCAGAGCCTGGCAGGGCCCCATCCTCGCTAGACCCACAAGGGTGAGGGGCGCACGGAACAGGCTATGGATTCCTTGGCCCCAGACGTTCTAGAAGCCCTCGGTCGATTGGGGTCTTGGGAAGCCCAAGGCGGTGGAAACACCTCTTCCAGGCCCTCCTCTGTGCCCCAGCTCTCTCTGCTCCTCCAGATAGCCCCGATTCACCGACTAGCCAAGCCAGCCCGCAGCCTCCAGGAGCCTCATGCTTTCTTGCAGCCACACCTGCAGCCCTTGCTTTCACTTCAAACAACCCCACCCGACCAGAATTCGGGCCATCCGAGATCAATCCTGGCCCTCTCGACCACGGAGCTGTCCCTGGCTGGCCTCCATGACCCGGGCTACAGCAGGTCTCCGTCTCCCTGCAAAAATCTCCCCCAGAACTAGCTCAGGACCCTGGATCCTGCCGGAATCTAGAATGAAGGTCATCCCTGGCCTCTAGCAACACCCTGGCTCAGGCCCACAACCCTAGCCACAACCCACTCCCACAGGGTCTGCCCGCAAGTACTGGCCTCACGGTCTCCCGGACACCTACCAGAGGATTGGTGGAGTTCTGGAATGTTTCGGGCCAGTGCCCGGGGATGGGGGAGCTCCAGGAGGGAAGCCCTTGATCCCCGGGCCGGGGGAGACGGAAGCGGAGTGCAGGCAGCTCGCTGGTGTCCCAGGAGCAGGGTGATTCCCTGCCAGTGGCTGGGCCCTGCGGGTCCCCAGGCCTCCCTTGCCCGGCTGGATCAGCCCTGGCCGGAGTGAGCTCCACCGTCACCAAGGGGAAGCGGCCCTTGGTTACCGCTGGCTGGGAGAACACAGAAGGCAAAACAAACACTGGACTGGCTCCTCACTGCTGGGAACAATTACAAGGTAATCGGCCAGTTTTTAAAAGCCCTCCAGAAGGAGGCTGCTGGCCCAAGGGGAGGCTGGTTTGTAACCCATTCCCTCCCTCCTGCTGCTGCTGCATCCTCCTCAAGACCCACGGACCCTCTCTCCACCCCACGCAGGGACCCCCGGCAGAGCAAGGCTGGAGTCTCAGAGGAAGCAGGGCACACAGTCCCAGTTGAGCAGCGTGTCACTTCAGTGCCCAAGGCACTTTCCAGGACCCTGGCCAGCCTGCAGGGGCAGACTCACCTCATCCCCCTTCCTAGATCCCCTTCTAGCAACAACCAGCTCTCTTGTCCCCAAGCAACTTGTCATGAAACTAACAGAAACTCACCAGTGAAAAGTAAAGAGCTTGTTTGCCAGGCTCCAGCCGGGGCTGGTGGACCATCTGCCAGGATGGTGCCTGGGCCGTGGCCACCCCCCAAGGACTGTCCCCAGGGAGGGGGGTGCTTCCGGTACAGCCCGGGTACTGATCCCCAACTGTTGCCTGTCAGCAGACTTGGGACCCTCAGCCAGTCACGTACCTCCTCTTAGAAGACATCCCAGAGCCCAGGGTTTTGGTTGTGACCCCAGACCCATAAGCAGAAACCGTGGGGAGCCCCCAGTGGAGAGGGGGAGGGCTGAGTGACACCTAGCCCCATCTCCAGGTCCCCCCAGGTGGGGGCACGTGCAGGAAGAGGTTTCCTCCACCCCCACCACAGATCCTCCCTGTCCTCCAGGCACTGGTTTCAAGCCTCCCTCTCCCCCTGCTCCCTCACGGGGAAGGTGCGGCACCTTTCTGGGCCCCGATGGCTGGCCTCAGATGGGGAACGTGGTGGCAGGTCCAAACCCCAGACAAATAGGGCCTGTCTCACCCTCTTGAATTCCCCTACCCCACCCTGCAGAGGACACTGGTCAGTTCTCCCATCCTGTAGAATGGTCTCAGGAGAGAAAAGCCCGCCTTGGCTTCACGGACCTCCTAGTGGACAGAGATTTGGAGAGACAAGAGAAAGAGAGAAGCAAAAAGAGAGACAGAGACACAGAGACTCAGAGAGACAGACAGAGGAAGAAGCTGGAAAGGAAGCACAGGGATGGGAAGCAGGAGGGTGGAGGCCCCACAGCCTCAGCAGGGTCCCCATCAGGAGGGCGGGGCTGAGGCTCTGAGTGGGAGCTGCACCCCCCTCCCCCGTGGTACTCAGTGGGGGACCCTTCCCCAGGAAGGCACCCAGAGGAGCGGGGCAGGGTGGGAGGTTGGGGTGCACCTCTGCCCACCTCCAGCCTCACCCTGCCCCCTCCCAAAGAGAGTTTCCTGTGCCCAAACCAGGGAGGTCTTGAAGATAAAGCAAGTCAGCAACCTCACTGACCAGCTCAGCCAGTGGCCCCAGGGAGGGAGCCTAGGCTCCTGCAGGTGCAAGGACTGGCCTGGGCTGTGCTTCGGAAGTGGAAGGGGGACCGACAGTGGTTACAGCGGCAGCGGCAGCTTCACTGGACAGACTGAGCACCTTGAGAAGTCCCCGCTTTTTAAAAAATCAAATCAGCACATTTGGAGGTAAAGACCTGGCTCACCTGAGTACCTGGTCACCCTGCTGCCTGGCCTAGTCTCTCTCTGCTTGTCTCAGAGGGACCCAGGGACCAGTCCCCACCCTCACCTGCCCCAGAAGCATAGCGCTGTTCTTCAGGGGGTGCTGAGTGGTGGGAGTTAACACTGGGGTTAGAGTCTCAGACGTGGCTCTGAGATGCTGAGAACTGAAATGGAGCATTTCTGGGACAACTGGACAGAACCTATCAGAAAGGCCCCTCCACTTCTCACTTGAGTTGATGGAGAAGTTTCTTCCAGACATCCAGGTTTGACTTTGATCCCAGACAGGGAAGAGAAGGGCCCAAGCATCCCTGAGCTAAGATACCAGACCCCAACTTGGCATCTGCCCCCCAACACATTCCTGCCTCCCTTTGAGGACCTGGGCATGGCAAACACGGCTGCTGTACCCACCAGGAGCCTGGTTGGCTAGGGAAGAGATCGCTTAGTGCCACTTTCTGTTTAAATATCCACAAACTGGCATTCTCCTGTAGTCTTTCTCCTCACATGGTGAAAGAAAATTTAAGCCATCCGGAAAAAGGAAAGAGCTTCTTAACACAGCCCTGCTCTTCTCTTACCACTAACGATCCATTTGGTAAATCTGATGGACGGTCCCACAAGGCAGAGCCTGGTGGGAGCAGTGGGGAGGAGACAGGCCAGCAAACTGCCTGGTACCCACTGCCTCCCAGCAGAGATGATGTCTTCAAAGAGCTGCAGTAGAAGCAGGATGCTCGACCTCGGGAGTTGCTGAGCTCGGTGGGGGTGGAGGTGGGTGAGACTCTTGGGGACATCCCCTTTGAGGGTTCTGACCAAGGCTGGGATCTTAATAGCAATGGTGAGCTGAGGGAGGAAGCAGACAGACACCACCCTTGCTGTGAAAGGACCCTTCCCCTGTCACAAACAGAAGTGAGGAGGTGTATTTGAGACCCAAAGGGCGGTCAGGAGATTAGAATGGCATTTGGGAATTTTGAGCAGTAACGAGAGAGGGAGAGAGGGGGGCAGGGAACATAGTCTGGATGACAAAGACCCTGAACGTCATGACGAAGAGTCTGGACTCGGGCGCCAGGTGGGGAGACGGCAGATCAGAAAGCCTGCTCCCTGGTGGTCCAGTGGTTGGGAAGATCCCCTGGAGAAGGGATAGGCTACCCATTCCAGTATTCTTGGGCTTCCCTGGTGGCTCAGACAGAAAAGAATCTGCCTGCAGTGCGGGAGACCTGGGTTCCATCCATGGGTTGGGAAGATCCCCTTGAGGAGGGCATGGCAACCCACTCCAGTATTCTTGCCTGGAAAATCCCATGGACAGAGGAGCCTGGTGGTCTACAGTCCATGGGGTTGCAACGAGTCAGATATGACTGAGCAACTAAGCACACACCAGTGGTTAAGAATCTGCCTGCCAACGCCGGGGGCATGGGTTTGATCCCTGGTCCAGGAAGATCCCACATGCCTTGGAGCAACTAAGTCTGTGTGGCACAGCTATTTAGCCTGTGCTTTAGAGCCCGGGAGTTCGTGTGCCACAACTACTGAAGTCCTTGCACCAGGAGAGTCCATGCTTTGCAACAAAAGAAGTCATCGCAATGAGAAGACTGAGCACTGCAACTAGAGAGCAGCCCCTGCTTGCTGCAACTACAGAAAAGCCCACAAAGCACAAAGACCCAGCTCAGCCAAAGATAAATAAGTACAATTAATTTTTTAAAAAGAAAGCCTGCTCCTAAGTTCAGCCAGGACCCCAGTGGATTTCGGATAGAACCAGAAAATACTGGGACCAGAACATCCCCTCTTTCCACAGAGCAGCTACCCTTGCACAGCTTAACGAACCATAAGTACTTCGGGGGAGGCAGGTGAAGAATCAGGAAGAAAGAATTAGAGCATTTCTTTTACATAAACAGAAAGCTTGAAGTGTGTTTACATTCTGAGAAATATCGCTTTAAATCAACACCATGAGAAAGCAACTACAATTTTTCACCTGAAAAAATGAGATGATAAATAGCTAATCTGCAAAGAGGATACTGGATATACCTGAAGAGCCAAAACGTTCCCAGAGCACAGCAGGCGCTCAGACAATACCTGACGTTTCCATGGCCGTCACCGTGTGGGGCGCTTTTGGGCACCTTGCCTTTCACGTGTATTCAGCGTTCCTGTGATGGCTATAATCATTACTGTTGTCGTTCAGTCACTCAGTCGTGTCCGACTCTTTGCGACCCCATGGACTGCAGCACACCAGGCTTCCCTGTCCTTCACCATCTCCTGGAGCTTGCTCAAACTTGTGTCCATTGAGTCAGTGATGCCATCCAACCATCTCATCCTCTGTCATCCCCTTCCCCTCCTGCCTTCAGTCTTTCTCAGCATCAGGGTCTTATTGCTACATGACATTTGGGTAAGCAGATCTTAACTTGGAAGATCATCTTCCAGCCACTGACCACAGAACCAGAGAACCATAACCTTCTTTTAAAGCGCAAAAGGGGGCCTTCCCTGGTGGTCCAGCAGCTAAGAATCCCACTTTGCAATGCAAGGGATGCAAGTCTGATCCCTGGACAGGGAACTAAGATCCCACAAACCTTGAGGGGTGGCCAAGAAAAGGAAGGAAGGAAATTTTGATACACACTGCAAAACGGATGCACCTTGAGGACATGATACGAAGTGAAAAAAGCCAATTACTAAAAAAGACAAATACTGTGTGATTCCTCTCATACGAGGTATCAAGAGTAGTCAAATTCATAGAAGGAGGAAAGGTGGGAGGTGTGGGGAAAGGGAATGGGGTGTTAATATTTAATGGGGACATAGTTGCCCATTACATGAAAATGAAAAAGTTCCAAAGGTGGATGATGGTGATGGTTGTACAACAATGCACTGAATGCCACCATCAAGTGGTGTACTCTTCAAAATGGTTCAAATGGAGTAGTGTGGAAGCATGGTGATGCTTTAGTCGCTAAGTTGTGTCCGACTCTTGCGACCCCAGGAGCCTGCCAGTCTCCTCTGCCCATGGGATTCTCTAGGAAAAATACTGGAGTGGGTTGCCATTTCCTTCTCCAGGGGATCTTCCCGACCCAGGGATTGAAGCCGGGTCTCCTGCACTGCAGGCAGATTCTTTACCCACGGAGCTACGAGGGAAGCATAGAGGCATACACACTACCATGTGTAAAAGAGACAGCCAATGGAAACTTGCCGTATGACTCAGGGAATCAAACGGGGGCTCTGTAACAACCTAGAGGGGTGGGAAAGGGTGAGAGGTGAGGAGGTTCGAGAGGGAGGGGACATATATATACTTATGGCTGATTCATGTTGATGTATGGCAGAAATCAAACCAAGATTGTAAAGCAATCATCCTTCAATTTTAAAAAATCTACAAACAAAAAATGGTGAAAATGGTAAATTTTATGTACACTCTACCACAGTTTAAAAAGTGCTTCATTTTATATGAAAATAAGGAAGAAAAAAATGTGAGACACAAAAAGTGATGAAAAGGGGAGTGGGTCCCTCTGTTCTGACGCTACGGGAACAAATGCTGGACAAAGCTAAGGAGTTTGACCACCAGCCCTGGACCCACCTCATCAGCATCTCTAAGCCAACCGATGGCCAAAGCTGTCCACATATAGAGCTGTTGTCCCAGAAGTCATGCTAGAAAGTCGGCAGAGACAGAATGTCACCATTTACTTGCCTAATGGGTTCCTTGGAACCCCCGGCCAATCTCTTTTATTTTTCATTTGGAATAAGAAGGACCTGAATACCCGTGGGGGTGCTCAGATGCTGTTTCTCACTGCAGGTGCTTCACAAACCTCATCTGGAGGCAGCACTGGCGAGAAACAGGTGGACTTAAAAAGGAAGATCCATTTATGAAAGGCCAGGCCTCAAACGGCTGAGAAGCTGGGACAGGTTGCCATCCAGGAAATGACTCATGTCTCCCTTGGTCCCTTGAGGCTGCTCGGGAACAGACACTGAATAGCACACACAGAGATACTTGAGGTTCTCAAGAGGAAGGCAGCTTCTGGTGGACTCCCCCGAGGACCCTGGGACACCTGGGGTGGCAGGTGCCCAGCACGGCCCCCAAGGGCGGCTCAGTCCACACTCACGGGTGAAGCACCATTGAAACCAAACCAGAATGCCACAGAGCTGAGTGCCAGGGCTCTTCTCCTGCAGCCACCCACACTTCCTGTGACCTCGGTCACCCTCTGTGCACTCAGGCTGCAGAAACCAGCAAGCTGACTTTAGGCCCCAGACACTTCAGGGAACGTGCTCTTCCACATTAGGACCTCCTGAACAATACACTGAATGGCCTGAAAAAGCATCTACCTTGCAACTGCATTTGAAAACCCTGACTGTGACCTTGACCTTGAAATACTGCTTTCTGTGACAGTGTGCTCCCTGTTCTGCAAGGCTCCTACCCAGCTCCTTCACCAGTTTTTCCTCCTCTCCTTAATCACAGATGTTCCTCTGTCCGTGGGCTCTTCTGCTCTCACGGCTCCAGGGAGCGTCTCCCCTTGAAATTGACACACCACCCTTATGGCGACCGCATCACCGAACAGCATGACTCTTAGGGCCACCCTGCCCTGCATCCCACGCAGCTCCCTGCCAGACTCAAACATGGCCCCCTCCCAGCCTCTGCATCTCTGCCAAGTTCTATCCTCCTTCTCCTGGTCAGTCACCCAGATTCAAACCCCTCATCTTCCTGATTCCTCCTCTTCTTGGCTTTCCACATTATCATCAAATGGTAGAAATCCCACCCCCCAGAGTTGCCCAAATCTGTCCCCACTCTCATGGTTCAAGTCATTATCACCTGCAAAGTTAGTGTAGGAGTCTCCAAAATTGGTCTCCCTGTCCACAACACCTCTCTGACCTCATCGGAACTTCCTAAAATACTCTCATTTAGATATTAGTCTTTTTTTTTTTTATTTTGAAAATATGTAACTCAAACATGTACAAAAGAGACACATATTGTCAGCACCTAAAATGAACTGCTGTCAACAGCTTGTCACATTTGCTTCTGGTCCTTTTACTGAAAAACAGTCAAATGGCCAGAGGACCTGATGAAGCAACTCAAGAACGAAAATTAAATGCAAGTGATAAGCTTATACGAAAAAAACACCTGACCTGTCTGGTAAACAGGGAAACAAAAAATTAAGTACGAATAAGTGATCCATCACCTTGCACCCCCTGCCCCAGATTTCTACACGGTCAGTAGAGAGATGGCACCTACTACCGATGGGCAGGGGAGGAAGTTGTGCACCAATGTGGCTCATGGACTCTAAACCTCGCAACTTCGGGGAAGCGAACTAAGGGCTTAGCCAGCAATGCTGCTCCTGGAGCATGGCCCACAAGAATAAAAGTACCTGGACAGAGGATATCTACATAGGTGCTTATTACAGAGGCACTGCCATTTTCTGCCAGTCCAAATTAAGTGTTGCCATCATGTTCGACTGATCAGGTGGCAGGTGGACAACTCAGTCACATCTATACCATGAACCATTCATCACACAGCAATTAAAAGAACAAGGTAGAACCACACTGAGGCCTGGGGGCATCTCCACATGCATTCAGTGGGAACACAGGGTGGACTATGAAAGGAAAGCCCATTTTAATCAGTGGTGTCCCCTGATTTTCTGATGGTCCAGTGGCTAAGACTCCGTGCTCCCAATGCGGGGAGCATGGGTTCGATACCTGGTCAGGGAACTAGATTCCACATGCTGCAACTAAGAATTTGCATGCTACAACTAAAGATCCCGCATGCCCTAAGAACTGGTGTAGCCAAATATTTTTTAAAAACACAAATAATGGTGTCCCCAAAGACACATACATATATGCCTGGGCAGGAAGGAAGGTATGCAGCTACTCAGGGTGTCTTACCCTTCCATAAAAGGTTTAGGGTAAAAGAATTAGAAAAGCACAGACGTTGGCAAGGATGTGGAGAAATTGGAACCCTTGTGTACTATTGGTGGGGACGTAAAGCAGTGCAGCCACTAAGGAAAACAGTATGGATGTTCTAAAAACAGAATGACATTTCATTTCTGGGTATAGACCCAAAAGAATTGAAAGCAAGGTCTCAAACAGATATCGTACACCTAGATATTCACAGCAGTAATTCACAACAGGCAAAAGGTGGAAGCAACACAAGTGTCCATCAACTGATGACTGGATAAACGAAACGTGTAGATCCATTTGACCTTAAAAAGGGACGAATTCCTATCACAGGCTACAACATGGATGAACCTTGAGAGCATTATGATGAGTGAAATAAGTCAGTCACAAAAAGGCATATACTGTGTGATTCCACTTGCATGAGGTAACAAGAATACCTCACATTCACAGAGACAGGAAGTAGGATGGCAGATGACAAAGGCTAGGGGAGCAGGACATAGGGAGTTGTTTGTTTCTTTAACGGAGACTGTTTCAGTTTTGCAAGATGAGAAGAGTTAGGGAGCTGGATGCTGGTGATAATTGCCCAACACTGTGAATGTACTTAACACTACTGACCTATACACATAAAAATGGTTCAGATGTTGTCATGCTGGAGCATGACTTGAAAAGATACATGCAACCCAATGTTCACAGCAGTACTATTCACAATAGCTGTGACAAGGAAACAACTTAAATGTCCATTGACAGAGGAATGGATGAAGAAAATGTGGTACATAAATACAATGGAACATTACTCAGCCGTAAAAAGAATGAAATAATGCCATTTGTAGCAACATGGATGAACCTAGAGATTATACTAAGTGAAGAGAGTCAGACAAAGACAAATATCATATGATATCACTTACATGTGGGATCTTAAAAAATGAAACAAGTGAACTTATTTACAACACAGAAACATATTCACAGACATAGAAAACAAATTTACGGTTACCAAGAGTTGGGGGAAAATTAGGAGTGTGGATCAACAGATACACACTACTATACAAAATATATAAACAAAGACCTATTTAGAGCACAGGAAACAATACTCAACACCTTGTAATGACCTATAATGGAAAAGAATTCAAGAAAGAAAGAATTGTGTGTGTGTGTGTGTGTGTGTGTGTGTGTGCTCAGTCGTGTCCAACTCTTTGGGATCTCATGGACTGTAGCCTGCCAGGTTCCTCTGTCCATGGAATTTCCCAGGCAAGAATACTATAGTGGGTTGCCATTTTCTACTCTAGGGGATCTTCCAGACCCAGGGATCAAACCTGCATTTCCAGTACTGACCAGGCAGATTCTTTACCGCTAGCAACACCTAAGAAGCCCTAAGAAAGAATAGATATGTTCTTTCAGATATATGGCTATATCTGAGTCACTCTGTTCTACACCTCAAAACTAACACAACATTGTAAATCAGCTATACTTCAATTTAAATTAAAAAGGAATAAAGAAGAAAAAAAAGATGTTATGGACTGAATGTGTCCCCCTAAAACTCACATGTAGAAACTCTAACCCCTAAAGTGACGGTTTTAGGAGTTGGTTCTCTGGGAGGTGATTAGAGCATGAGGGTGGAGCCCGTGTGAATATAATTAGTGCCTTTATGAAAGAAACAGGAGAGGGATGATCTTCTACGCCACATGAGCGCACAACAAGACAGCTGTCTGCAAACCAGGAAGACGGCTCTCACCGGACACCAGTGCTACCAGCTCCCTGACCTGGGACTTTTCAGCCTCCAGAACTGTCTGCTGTTTGAGTCACCTTGTCTCTAGCATTCTGCTTAGACCACCCAAGATCACAAGGACAAACATCTGAGACGGGCACCAAAGGCTGCTCCCACACGGACCTCAGCCCACTTTGCCACAGAACTGCTTTCTCTAGGAACATCCCCTCCTTCCTCCGGCTGCTCCCTTCCCCCAGTTCGGCTCACACACGTGTCCATATGCTACTCCACACCGTCCACTCACCTGGAAGGCTGTCACTACAGAACCAGGCAGACCCTCCAGAGCCGTCTGCACATTCTCCATCATTCTCCATCACCTTCAACACCTGCGTCCATGGGCACAGTCCCTTTCCTTTCCATAAACTCATCAGACCCTTTTTTTTTTTTTAAATCTGGCTGCACCAGGTCTTAGCTGTAGCATGTGGGCTCTAGTTCTGTGACCAGGGATCGAACGCAGGCCCCCTGCATTGGGAGGGCAGAGTCTTAGCTACTGGACCACCAGGAAGTCTGTCCTGTTAGGCTTTGAAACAAGCCCTCCCTGTGTGACTGGTGCCCTAATGCAGATACCCAGGAGCTGATTAAAACCTATACTGAGATAGGATACCTTGTGTACCCCAAATGGTGGTTCAAGACCCACTCAGCCTGTCGGTTTCTCCTTCTCTCTGGACACCTGTTCCCAGACTACTCTGAACCAGCTGTCCATCATCTGGGTCAATTTTCCTCCCTGAACTCTAAGGTATCAGGCCCAAAAAAAAAAAAAAAAAAACTCTACAAGTTTCAGAACATCAAAGTTTCGAGAATAAAGTCTGTAGGTGATACTACCCACAGAATGTTCTCCACACACCTCCCATTGCACACATTTGTACCCAAGCCCCTTGTCCTCCAAGGCCGAGGTCCAAGAGGTCTCCTGGACTCCAGCTGACTTCCGATTGGCTGTCAGGCTCACCTCCTGAAACAATCTCCAGCCCACTGTCTTCTGTACCCCCTCATCTGTCCCCTCCACCATCCTCATTGCCTTTCCAGAATACTCGCTGCGTGCAGGGTCGTTCCCCTCTAGCGCTGCAGTGAAGTCCTCTGACCATAGGGCACGCACCCTCCATCCATTTGGGATCTCACCTTTGTCTTCACCTGATCCTAATGCAGAACTGAACCACCTCTTGTTCCCTCATCTTGCTTTACACACTCAGGACTCTTCCAGCAACTTGCCTGGGACGCTTCCCCCACTGCCCGATCCATACCCCCACCCCCTCCCCAACCCTGAGAACTCTCCTGCACTCCCACAAATCTTTCTACCATTTATTGACAACTCCAGCAAATGGAGGCTCCACACATGTTGGCTCAGTGCATCTTAAGCAGAGTGGTTTTACCCCCAGGGGACATTTGGCCAGGTCTGGGGACATTTTTTGTGGTCACAGCTGGGGTGACATCTCATGGGTGGAGGCCTGCTACAAAATGAACCTGCCCATAAAGTCAACAGTGCAAGGTTAAGAAACCCAGAGACAGAGAGGGCTTCGGATGGAAGAATACAGTGCATCCTTGGGACAAAGTCGTCTTCTTGTGGCCAGAAGCACAACCTGGGACACCCACACCTGTGACTTCAGGTCAGAGCAAGGCCATGCCAGGAAGACGGTGGCTGAGTAGGAAGCCAGCACCCATTCCAACACTGTCACCAGCCTCCTATGTCACCTTGAGCAAGACATTCAGCCTCTCTGGACATTAGGTTTCTGTTAGGTCTATAAAACAAGGGTTGAAGGAGAGCAGCTCTTCCCTAAAGTGATCTGGACAGATCCTGAAAAATTGTTTCTAAGTTTGGGGAAATATATTCCCTCCAAGAGAGTCAGAGAACCCATCAGCATCTTCAAGGCTCTGAGAAGTCCTGTAGGCGAAGTCCAGCTTGGCAGGTTTCAACTCTAGTGGTTCCCACCCTGGAAGAGAAGGGGATGTTCTTTCCACACTTTTCCCTTCCACATCCCTAGGGACTCCAGCTTGGAGGGCCTCCAAATCTGTCTTGGCTCTGTTGCTTCTCGATTCTAGGATGAGCAGGGCTCTGCCTCCTCCCAAGGCCACAATTCTCTGGCTCTAAAGAAGGTGTGAAAGTGTGCTGCCAGCTGAGTGCTCTCCAGTGGGATGTTAGGGGCTGCTTACTGCTCCACTGACTCTCTGCTGGCCCACACCCTGTCCCCAAGTCCCCTGAGGGTGGATCCAGTGGAGCAAGGTCAGAGGCGTGCTTTTTGGTGGGTAATCTTGGCTGGTTCTGAGCCTCCATTGGGTCTCTCCTCTTAATCTAGACCAGGGTTTAACAAACAATGACTCCATGGGCCAATCTGGCCCACTGCCTGGTTCTGTAAATAAAGTTTTATTGGCACGCAGCCACTCACTTTGGTTTACACATTGCCACTGGCATTCCCGCTCACCTGCTGTAACAGCAGAGTCAAGTAGTTCCAACAGGCCTAAATATTTACACTCTGGCCCTTAAGAGTTTGGGATCCTTGATCTAGATCCAGGTGTCCACCAGGACTTCCTGGGTGGTTCAGTGGCTAAGACGCTGCTCCCCCAATGCAAGGGGTCTGGGTTCAATCCCTGGACGAGAACTAGATCCTGCACACCACAACTTAAGGTCCCATATACCGCAATGAAAATTGAAGATCCCACATGCTGCAAATAATACCTGGTACAGCCAAGTTAATTAGTAACTTTACCAAATAATTAAAAAATAAAAGAAATGGTGTCCATCATGGGGTCTACAGGAGCCAAACTTCTCCCACAAACTCCTCCAAGAGCCTGTTGTAGCAGGCCCAGGCCTCCATGTGTACCTGAATGACACACAGTGGCCAAAAAACAGGAAGGAGCCAAGATCCTGCAGTCTGCCCACCCCACAGCCACACCCTCTGTCCCCTGCACCCGCACATGCCCCACCACAGCCCTCCCTGGACCCCAGTGATGCCCTCTCCCTTCACAAACCAGAGCTCATTTACAGCAGAATGTATCAGCCTTTTTTTGGTTATGCACCCCGTTTGCTAGCTTTTAAGCAGGTATCTCCCCAAAGACATATTTGGCACATGTTATATTCACATACTTCTGCATCAATAGATGACATACATTATGAAACACACACCAAAAAAACCCAGATATTCAACAAGAGGAGATAAAAGTCAAAACAAAGCTACTAATTTCTACCTATAACCCTGCAGACCATCTTAGAAACAGCCACTCTGGAGGCAGCTAGCTCATGGAGTCCCCTGGTACCTTCTACACGTTTAGCATGTGGACAAAGGGGGGCTGCTTTCTCTGTTTTTGTTGTTTCTCTTTTTCATTTTTGGCCATGCAGAGATCTTAGTTCCCCAACCGGGGCTTGAACCCAGGCCCTCGGCAGTGAGAGTGCAGAGCCCAAACCACTGGTCTGCCAGGAAATTCCCAAAGAAGGGGGCTGAGCTGGTCCGCAGCCAGAGACATCAGATAAGGATGGGGAGTCATCCTGACACCCAGCCCCGAGCGTCTGCCCCAGAAGATGCGTGGAAGTGGGAGGAGGGGAGGTGGAGGCCTGGGATCTAAGGACCCAGGAGCCTCGCCCACCTGGCTGCGGCAGGAAGGGAAGGATTAGGGACCCCCCCAGAGATGGCGCCAGCGGCTCCCTAGGCAGCAAACACCACAGTGCATCCAAGGGGATTTTTATGTTTTGAGTCAGAGGCAACAAGTCTTTCAAATTAAACCAACGCAGACTAAACTGCAGTAAAGAGGAAAGCCCCTTCCGAACAGCCGGCCGGGGGTTACCACCGCCAGGCGAGTGGGAGGGAAGACGGCTGGCTGCGGGGCTGGGGAGCTGCGGGCGGGCGGAGCAAAGGGTGACCTTGCCCTGTGGCCCTTTTCTGGAAGGTGGGCACCGCAGTTGCAGGAGAGCTCGTGGGCACGGCAGCTTTGGGGTCCTCATACTCAACCCCCAGTTCCAGGGCTGGGCCTCCCAGCCCTCATTCCCATCCTCCCAGGCCAGCCCGCCCAGCAGGAAACACTGGGCCAGAGGCAGGCAGTGACCGCAGGGGAGCGACTGGCATCTCACCTTCTTAGCCACTGCTCAGGGGGCCATTTGGACCCCACCCACTGACTTTCTTACAGGCACTTTGGGTGACTGAGCGGTGATGCTTCGTTAGCCAAGAAATTTCATGAGCACCAAAGACCCAACCAACCAAAGTCAGGGCAGAGCAAATTCAGCCCCATGGAGAGCATTCCACCAGATGGCTTCAAAGCTGCTGCTGGCCCAGCCACACTCGTGGGAACACGCAGGGTGCAGGGTGGGGTGGGTGGGTTACTCTGACCTCACGGACCTCAGGCCCCCTGAAGCATCATCTCTGCTCCTGGGATGAGTCAGGGCGGATGAGGGGACCTGAATGTATCTTCCCTTGACTTTTTATGGAGCAAAAAAAATTCAACCACAGGGAGTTTTATGCCAGCCCAGGAAACCGGGCCACCCAAGTGAAAAGGCGGCCTCACCGGGCAGCCGGCTGCTTTTAGAAACACACCCTGCTCATCCGCCACAAACATTAGCCGGCAGCTAAAAGAGGGAAGTGAACAAAACAGCTCTCCGGATAAGAAGAGGGCTGAGAGGATGCTGGGGGCAAAGCTAATGATAGGATCCAGCTCTACCACCCATACTTGTCCAGACGGCTGCGTATGGAGAGGGGCGTGGGGGCCAGCGTGACAGGAGGAAGCGGGAGGGGGAGGGGGCTCCCCACCCCAACCCTGAGGGGAAGGGGCGGGGGGCCAGGCTCTGTCCTGAGTCTGCCCAAGGCCCTGGCTGCACTCCCCCTCCCAACCAGCCTCCAGCCCGGCCCAGGTTCTGCCTTTTCAAACGCTCATTTGATTGTGTGGCTTCCCAGATTAAAACCATCTGGGGGGCACCTACTAGACATACAGGTCACCTCGGCAAGGTTACCAAGTGCCCGCTATGTACCGGGCACAGAGCCCCCTCAAGGAAAGGCTCAAACTTGTGTGCATTGTTGTTCAGTCATCCAGTCATGCCTGACTCTTTGCAACCCCACGGACTGCATGCAGCACACCAGGCTTCCCTGTCCTTCACCACTTTCTTAAAGAGGGTCAGGCATCCATGTGTCTGCCCTCGACCTGCTCTGGAATCTCCCCACAACTGATGTGCAGACCCCTCATTTCTTGAGAACCCAGTTCCCAAATGGCCCAATAGCCCACTCCTACACAGCCCAAACCATCCCCAGCGTGCCTGGCCAACTGGTACCCAGAGACATGGCGACCTGGACCACTTTTCTCCTGCACTGGCTGCTCTTTCCTGGAAATCCCAGAAGCAGCAGCAGCAGTTAGGCCACATACTCCACCCTGAGCCCTGGGGCCCCAGCGTCAAGTGTCTACACAAGCCCTCTATTCAGGGGGCAGCAGCCGGTGGGGGGCAGGGGAGGAGCTGGCTTCTAGACAGGGCTCCCGCGGCCCCTGCAGCCCGCTGGCACAGACCGGCTCACGAGGTGCCTGCTATCATAGTTCTGTCCTGGCAGCCCCCCCACCCACTCGGTTTTCCAAGAAAGAATGTGTCTGGTCTGGTCCCAACAAGGCTGGCCTGCAGACATGGAGAACAGACTTGTTGTCCCCAACACGACTGTCTGGACATAGTCTGGCCCAACGTCGGCTCTAAGAGGTCAAGGGTCACAGGAGTTATCATTGCAGCGACTTGTGGCTCCGAGGTGGTCACACCCATTCCCAGGGAGTGTCTGGGCGCCGGGTGATGCGGGCTGCCTCCGCCACCGTGAACCACACACAAAGTTCCCTTTATGGGAATGAGGTGGGCCGGGCACTGGCAGTTTCGGCCGCAGGGAAACCCAGGTTTGGGTTTTCTCCGAGGGCACAACTGGGCCTTTGTCTTGACTTTGCCCATCCCCAGCTGGGCTGGCTTCCTTGCTGGGTACACAGTGTCCAGAATCCAAGCCCTTCCAAGCTGACCCTTCCAAGACCAGGCACCTAGACACACCACAGAAGACAGCAAGGACCATTCCCCACTAAAACCTCCCGGAGGACCTCCTGAGCCACAGAATCGCAGTGGAACCTGCCACAAAGGAGGCTGGCAAATGTGATGAAGCTAATCAGGCCACAGTTCACCAATGCCAGGAACTGGAAAGAGCCCCACAGTGGGCTGGTGCTGTGTTTGCAGTGGGTCCATGGCACAGCACGGTCCATCTGGAGCCCGTTCCAGCTGCATCAGATGCGCCAACTAGCTCGGAAAAGCATGAACATGTGATTACACAGCAGGGATCCAGTCCCCTGTTTTGCCACACAAAAATCACACAGCCTAAAAAACCTAGGAAAAAAAACCTAGGGACTGTGATAGAATGGAGCAGCCAGGCTACCCCGAGGAGGGAGTCAGGCAGCCAAGGGGAGATGGTACATCAAGCCTGCACATTATCCCCTCTTTGGGTCTGTATCCTGATTCTTCCTTCCTGCAGGAAAGAATTTCCTGAATTTCCCACTGGCCTCAGGGAGGAAGGATCCGAGAGGAGAGAAGGAAAAGGCCCAAAACTAGCCCCCTGGTTTTGAGATCCTGTGATTCCGAGACCCGACAGTCAATCCTGAGGCGTGCGAGCATCGCAGCAGACAGGTACTTCTTGTCACCAGGGGGCCCCAGCA